>NC_041389.1:65619818-65620450 GCF_002162155.2 Triticum dicoccoides
CATCTTCTTATTTTCCTTTTTCCTCTCATTCTTTTTCTTTTTCTTCTTCTTTCTTCCTTCTTCCTTCTTCCTCTTTTATTCTTTTTCCTTATTTTACTTTAAATTTCTCCTCTACACTAACCTAAAATGCACTAACCTAAAATCGATATCTACTAACAACTTAAAAAAATAATACATATATGAAAAAATGCATATATGAAAAAAAAACATCATCATATCATCAACAGAAAAAATAGTATTTTTTCTAAAAATCTATCTTTTGCATATATACATCAACATATATATACACTAACCTAAAATGCACAAAAATGCTATCGGAGAGGGGGTATATTGACCCCCCTCATGTATCCACATACATACATCTATACATACATATATACTTACATATATGTATAAATTTTTGCAGATATAAAGTTTTGCATATATAAAGTTTTTCTAAAATCTAACTTTTGCATATATGAACATATATACACAGAGAACATATACATATATACACAGAGAACATATACATAAATGCACAAAAAAATAAGAGGAAAGGGCGCCGGCGGCCGGACCGAAGGCGGCGGCATGTGGTCAGGGCGACGGCGACGGGGTTGGGGAAGGGGCGGCGCGCGCGGCGACGGCGACGGGGT
>NC_041389.1:65620848-65658460 GCF_002162155.2 Triticum dicoccoides
AACCGGGACCAAAGGCCTCTTTTTCGGCAGCCCAAAGGGCGGGAACCGGCGGCCTTTGGTCCCGATTGGTGGCACCAACCGGGACTAAAGGGGGCATTAGTCCCGGTTGGTGCCACCAACCGGGACCAAAGGCCTATGTGCTGCCCGCCTCGGGGCCAAAGTTTAGTCCCACCTCGCTAGTCGAGAGGGGCGCGCAGTGGTTTATAAGCCCCACTGCCGCACCCCTCTCGAGCTCCTCTCCACCGCAGGCTTTCGGGCCTACATGCTATTGCTTTGCCTGATGGGCCTTCTGGGCCTACTGCGGGCCTGAATCCTGGCCCATAGTAGGGTTTCTAGTCGTATTCAGGCCGTGGGGGCCCAGTAGGAGGCATTTTTTTGTTTTTTGTTTTCTTTACTTATTGTTGCTATATTTATTTTTTTTCCAGTTTTTTTCTTTTGTTTTCTGCATTATTTATTTTCTTTTGTTTTTTGCTTTATTTTTTAATTGTTTTTGCTTTTAGTTTTAGGAAAATTATAAACTTTCTGTTAGTGCCATTAGTTTTCAAATTTGAAAACACTTTTTTTGTTTTTTTGTTTTCTTTCTTGCTTTATTCATTTTATTTTGTTTCTACTTACACCAAAATAATTATTGTTGTTTTTTTCTTTTGTTTTCTGCATTATTTATTTTCTTTTGTTTTTTGCTTTATTTTTTAATTGTTTTTGCTTTTAGTTTTAGGAAAATTATAAACTTTCTGTTAGTGCCATTAGTTTTCAAATTTGAAAACATTTTTTTTGTTTTTTGTTTTCTTTCTTGCTTTATTTATTTTATTTTGTTTCTACTTACAACAAAATACTTATTATTGTTTTTTTCTTTTGTTTTCTGCATTATTTATTTTCTTTTGTTTTTTGCTTTATTTTTTAATTGTTTTTGCTTTTAGTTTTAGGAAAATTATAAACTTTCTGATAGTGCCATTAGTTTTCAAATTTGAAAACACTTTTTTTGTTTTTTTGTTTTCTTTCTTGCTTTATTTATTTTATTTTGTTTCTACTTACAACAAAATACTTATTGTTGCTATTTTTAATTATTACGAGGGCCGAACTATAAGACATTAAAGCATTTCAAATGAACTCTGAAAAAGTTGAAAGTTGGCATGGTATCATAAATTGACCCACATAGCATGTGCATGTACAAAACGGACAATGGTATCATACTCGTCAGTTACAAAGTTGGCATGCTATCATCATAATAGTTGCGGGAGAAAGTCTTCACTTTTTCTTCGCTTGTGTCATTTGCTTATTGCGCCGTAACCATGGATAATCTTCATCATTTATCAGGATGCTGGGGTCAGCCTTGACTTTGAAGGGAGGAATTTCATGAAACTTTTCATAATATTCAGACATGTCTGTCTTGTCCTCCACTCCCACGATGTCCCTTTTTCCTGAAAGAACTATGTGGCGCTTTAGCTCATCGTATGATGTATTCGCTTCCTTATCTTTTCTCTTTCTCGGTCTGGTAGACATGTCCTTCACATAGATAACCTGTGCCACATCATTGGCTAGGACGAACAGTTCATTATTGTACCCAAGATTTTCCAGATCCACTGTTGTCATTCCGTACTGTGGGTCTACCTGTACCCCGCCTCCTGACAGATTGACCCATTTGCACTTAAACAAAGGGACCTTAAAATATACTCCGTAGTCAAGTTCCCATATGTCCACTATGTAACCATAATATGTGTCCTTTCCCCTCTCGGTTGTTGCATCAAAGCGGACACCGCTGTTTTGGTTGGTGCTCTTTTGATCTTGGTCAATCGTGTAAAATTTATTCCCATTTATCTTGTATCCTTTCCAAATCAATACAGTCAAAGATGGTCCCTTGGACAACAAGTACAACTCATCACAAACAGTGTTGTCACCTCTGATACGTGCTTCCAACCAACTGCTAAAAGTCCTGATGTGTTCACATGTAATCCAGTCGTCGCACTGCTCCGGGTGTTTGGAGCGCAGACTGTTCTTGTGTTCATCGACATACGGGGTCACCAAGGTAGAGTTCTGTAGAACTGTGCAGTGTGCTTGAGACCAAGAATATCCGTCCCTGCATATAACTGAGTCCCTTCAAAGCGTGCCTTTTCCAGTCAGTCTCCCCTCATACCGCGATTTAGGGAGACCTATCTTCTTAAGGCCAGGAATGAAGTCAACACAAAACCCGATGACATCCTCTGTTTGATGGCCCATGGAGATGCTTCCTTCTGGCCTAGCGCGGTTACGGACATATTTCTTTAGGACTCCCATGAACCTCTCAAAGGGGTACATATTGTGTAGAAATACGGGGCCCAGAATGACAATCTCGTCAACTAGATGAACTAGGACGTGCGTCATGATATTGAAGAAGGATGGTGGGAACACCAGCTCAAAACCGATAAGACATTGCACCACATCACTCCTTAGCCTTGGTATGATTTCTGGATCGATCACCTTCTGAGAGATTGCATTGAGGAATGCACATAGCTTCACAATGGCTAATCGGACGTTTTCCGGTAGAAGCCCCCTCAATGCAACCGGAAGCAGTTGCGTCATAATCACGTGGCAGTCATGAGACTTTAGGTTCTGAAACTTTTTCTCTGCCATATTTATTATTCCTTTTATATTAGACGAGAAGCCAGTCAGGACCTTCATACTAAGCAGGCATTCAAAGAAGATTTCCTTCTCTTCTTTGGTAAGAGCATAGCTGGCAAGACCTTCATACTGCTTTGGAGGCATGCCGTCTTTTTCGTGCAAACGTTGTAGGTCCTCCCGTGCCTCACCTGTATCTTTTGTCTTCCCATACACGCCCAAGAAGCCTAGCAGATTCACGCAAAGGTTCTTCGTCACGTGCATCACGTCGATCGAAGAGCGGACCTCTAGGTCTTTCCAGTAGGGTAGGTCCCAAAATATAGATTTCTTCTTCCACATGGGTTCGTGTCCCCCAGCGTCACTCGGAACAGCTAGTGTGCCGGGACCCTTTCCAAAGATTATGTGTAAATCATTGACCATAGCAAGTACGTGATCACCGGTACGCATGGCGGGCTTCTTCCGGTGATCTGCCTCGCCTTTGAAATGCTTGCCTTTCTTTTGACATTGATGGTTGGTCGGAAGAAATTGACGATGGCCCAGGTACACATTCTTTCTGCAGCTTGCCAGGTATATACTATCGGTGTCAAGTAAACAGTGCGTGCATACGTGGTATCCCTTGTTTGTCTGTCCTGAAAGGTTACTGAGAGCGGGCCAATCATTGATGGTCACGAACAGCAAAGCCTTTAGGTTAAATTCCTCCTGTTTGTGCTCATCCCACGTACGTACACCGTTTCCATTCCACAGCTGTAAAAGTTCTTCAACTAATGGCCTTAGGTACACATCAATGTCGTTGCCGGGTTGCTTAGGGCCTTGGATGAGAACTGGCATCATAATGAACTTCCGCTTCATGCACATCCAAGGAGGAAGGTTATACATACATAGAGTCACGGGCCAGGTGCTGTGATTGCTGCTCTGCTCCCCGAAAGGATTAATGCCATCCGCGCTTAAAGCAAACCATACGTTCCTTGGCTCACTTGCAAACTCATCCCAGTACTTTCTCTCGATTTTTCTCCACTGCGACCCGTCAGCGGGTTCTCTCAACTTCCCGTCTTTCTTACGGTCCTCACTGTGCCATCGCATCAACTTGGCATGCTCTCCGTTTCTGAACAGACGTTTCAACCGTGGTATTATAGGAGCATATCACATCACCTTCGCAGGAACCCTCTTCCTGGGGGGCTCGCCGTCAACATCACCAGGGTCATCTCGTCTGATCTTATACCGTAATGCATCGCATACCGGGCATGCATTCAGATCCTTGTACGCACCGCGGAAGAGGATGCAGTCATTAGGGCATGCATGTATCTTCTGCACCTCCAATCCTAGAGGGCATACGACCTTCTTTGCTGCGTATGTACTGTTGGGCAATTCGTTATCCTTTGGAAGCTTCTTCTTCAATATTTTCAGTAGCTTCTCAAATCCTTTGTCAGGCACAACATTCTCTGCCTTCCACTGCAGCAATTCCAGTACGGTACCAAGATTTGTGTTGCCATCTTCGCAATTAGGGTACAACCCTTTTTTGTGGTCCTCTAACATGCGATCGAACTTCAGCTTCTCCTTTTGACTTTCGCATTGTGTCCTTGCATCGACAATGACCCGACGGAGATCATCATCATCGGGCACATCGTCTGGTTCCTCTTGATCTTCAGCAGCTTCGCCCGTTGCAGCATCATCGTGCACATCGTCTGGTTCCTCTTGATCTTTAATAGCATCACCGTATTCAGGGGGCACATAGTTGTCATCGTACTCTTCTTCTTCGCCGTCTTCCATCATAACCCCTATTTCTCCGTGCCTCGTCCAAACATTATAGTCTGGAGGATTTTCCGGTCAGAGTAAGACTTCGTATTCCCACATATAGGGCATGGACAACACATAAAACCATTCTGCTTGTTTGCCTCAGCCACTTCGAGAAAATCATGCACGCCCTTAATGTACTCGGAGGTGTGTCTTGAACCGTACATCCATTGCCGGTTCATCTGCGTGCATTATATATAATTAAGTGTGTCAAAAATCATTACAGAACATCATGAATAGATAATTAAGTGACCAAATTAATAGAAGTTCATCATCACATTAAAACCAAAGTACATACACAGTTCTCATCTAACAACATAAACCTCTGCAGATCATCTAAATTAATTAAACCATACACTGAAACTATGTAAAACATTTCAATGCGAAAACAAATGCGATCATAATCGCAACCAATGTAACAACTGATCCAACGGCATAATGATACCAAGCCTCGATATGAATGGCATATTTTCTAATATTTCTAATCTTCAAGCGCATTGCATCCATCTTGATCTTGTGATCATCGACGACATCCGCAACATGCAACTCCAATATCATCTTCTCCTCCTCAATTTTTCTAATTTTTTCCTTCAACAAATTGTTTTCTTCTTCAACTAAATTTAACCTCTCGACAATAGGGTCGGTTGGAATTTCCGGTTCAACAACCTCCTAGATAAATAAAATCTATGTCACGTTGGTCGGCATAATTGTCATAAACAATAAATGAACCAATAGTTATGAAAAGATAATATATACCACATCTGAATCATAGACAGGACGAGGGCCGACGGGGGCGGATACCAAAACCATCGCACTATATAAGATGCAATAATAAAAGTAAGAAAATTATACAAGTATCTATATAAATATACAAGTAAGATTTTTTTCCTTTCAGAAAGAAGATAAGAACAAGAGGCTCACCACGGTGGTGCCGACGACGAGATCGGCGCGGGCGATCGACGGCGGTGAAGACGGGGACGGGATGTGATGGACCGCTAAACCTAGACAAATATTGAGGAAAATGGAGCTTGGAGGTCGAGCTTGGAGAGGAGAAAGCTTAAGTAGTGTGGTTCGGGCATTCCATCAAACACCTCGTGTGCATAGGAGGTGAGCTAGAGCACCACAAAGCTCTCCCCTCGCCAGCCACAAAAAACAGAGCACTGGGAGTGCTCTGCTCGTGGGCGAGGGGTAGATATAGGCAACTAATTGGTCCCGGTTCGTGCCACGAACCGGGACTAAAGGGCAGCCTTTGGTCCCGGTTCACGCCACCAACCGGGGCCAATGGTGGTGGGCCAGGAGCGAGGCGCATTGGTCCCGGTTCGTCCCACCAACCGGAACCAATAGTGTCACGCCCAATATGCGACCCTATCCAAAAGGAACTTGAAGGTCCCACCAAGGATAGACCCGCATATTGAAACGCTTTTGCAAGGTGGATATCATTACATCAACATTACATAATAGATGGTTATACATACAAGAGGCATACAATGCCACACGAATACAACACCATAATACATAAGATCATCATCCGACTACGGATGAAACACAAACAGAAACTCAAACAACATCCACCCTGCTAGCCCAGGCTGCCGACCTAGAACCTGTCCCCTGATCGAAGAAGCAGAAGAAGGACTCAACGCAAGCAAGCATCTCTCGCGTCATGATCATCGCATAACCTGTACCTGCAACTATTGTTGTAGTAATCTGTGAGCCACGAGGACTCAGCAATCCCATTACCATGGGTATCAAGACTAGCAAAGCTTAAAGGGAAAGGAAGGGATAAAGTGGTGAGGCTGTAGCAGCGACTAAGCATATATGGTGGCTAACATACACAAATAAGAGCGAGAAGAGAGCAAAAGTAACGGTCGTGAAGCTAGCAATGATCAAGAAGTGATCCTGAACTCCTACTTACGTCAAACATAACCCAAAACCATGTTCACTTCCCGGACTCCGCCGAAAAGAGACCATCATGGCTACACACGCGGTTGATGCGTTTTAATTCGGATTTGGTGTCAAGTTATCTACAACCGGACATTAACAAATTTCCAACTGCCTATAACCGCAAGCACGGCTTTCGAAAGATTATACCCTGCAGGGGTGTCCCAACTTAGCCCATGATAAGCTTTCGCGATCAACGAAGGATATACCTTCTCCCAGGAAGACCCGATCAGACTCGAAATCCCGGTTTACAAGACATTTCGACAATGGTAAAACAAGACCAGCAAAGCTGCCCGGATGTGCCGACAAATCTCGATAGGAGCTGCACATATCTCGTTCTCAGGGTACACTGGATGAGCGAAGCGTACAGGAACCGACGTAACCCAAGTTGCCAAGTGAGGGAGTCCCGGACTAGGGGGTGTCCGGATAGCCGAACTATCATCATCGGCCGGACTCCAAGACTATGAAGATACAAGATTGAAGACTTCGTCCCGTGTCCGGATGGGACTTTCCTTGGCGTGGAAGGCAAGCTTGGCGATACGGATATGTAGATCTCCTACCATTGTAACCGACTTTGTGTAACCCTAGCCCTCTCCGGTGTCTATATAAACCGGATGGCTTTAGTCCGTAGGAAAAACAACAATCATACCATAGGCTAGCTTCTAGGGTTTAGCCTCCTTGATCTCGTGGTAGATCTACTCTTGTAACACACATCATCAATATTAATCAAGCAGGACGTAGGGTTTTACCTCCATCAAGAGGGCCCGAACCTGGGTAAAACATCGTGTCCCTCGTCTCCTGTTATCATCCGCCTAGACGCACAGTTCGGGACCCCCTACCCGAGATCCGCCGGTTTTGACACCGACATTGGTGCTTTCATTGAGAGTTCCTCTGTGTCGTCACCATCAGGAAGGATGCCTTTTCCCGTCTTCAAAGACGGCACCGTCGTCAAGGGAGCTTTGGCCGCCGGCCAGACTATCCGGCTAGGCGGTTTTCTTATGACCGCCTGTTCGGCCACCGCTCCGACGATGACCTCTCAGGTCATTAAAAGCGATCTTCATGTCAACTCGGAATTCGCCGAGCAGCTAGATCTGATTGAGCTCTCCTCCGTAAACGAGCTCTTGGATCGCATCGCCGCCCTGGGAGTCGCTACCGACTATGATCAGATTGGGCTTAAGACCAATCTGAGAGAAATTAACTCTCCCCAGGTTACCCACCATGTTGTCGTGGTAGAGGAACAATGCGGCGACTCTTCTTCTATGTTAAAAATCAACTATGTCCGGATTCCCGATCCCTCCATGCCGGACTCCCGCGGAGGGACGGACGCCAATCAAATACTGAACCTAAAGTCAGGCATTGGACCAGATTCGTTGGAAAGCATCCAGCAAACCAAGCTTCCGAATCCGGAAGCTTCTTGGCCTTTGAGTCTCAGATTGGGCGGGGTTCCGAACTTGATTCCACCCGCCCACCCAAACATAAGCGATCTATCTCAAATACGGCAAGAGCCCGATGAAACAGTACATCATTACTGGGCCAGATTCCTCCTAGTTATGGACAGGATAAAGGACTGCCATGAAGAAAGCGCGATTTCAATTTTCTGCAAAAATTGTACGGACAAGGGAATCATAAACGCCATGAGTTGTCACGAAGTTACACGCTTCGCCGACCTAGCGATCATTGTACAAAAATACTGTGCGATGGAGAGTGCCTGGAAAACCGAAACTAGGTTTTGGGACAATCCGGCCCTTAATAGAACCCAAGTTCGAAATAAAAGAGTGCGTCATACTCAAGCACCTGGGTTAAAAACCAAAAAGCAAAAACCCCCTAAAGGATACGGAACCGTACTGGAGGGATGGCTCAACGGACCCTGCAAAATCCACAGTACGGAGGACGCCACTCCAACACATAGCCTTCGAGCATGTTGGATACTACGGCAGGTGGCCAAAAGTGGCAAAGGCTTTTTAGCCCCGGGCAACCAGCCCAGCAGCACCAGTACGGTATTAACAGTCTTCGAGACTTTCGCATAAAATAATATGCGGAAACAAACAATCCGCAGCCTCGCCGAAGTCTACCAAGTAGCAACAGCAAATCCATGGAGCGACACGGCTATCACCTTCAATGCCAGCGACGAACCTAAATTCCGAACAGCTAGAGCACCAGCCGCATTGGTCCTCAGTCCGATAGTGGACGGCTTTCGTCTTACCAAGGTACTCATGGATGGCGGCAACGGATTAAACCTCATCTACGAGGAAACCCTTCAAAAAATGGAAATTGACTGGAGCCGCATTGAGCGAAGCAGCACAACCTTCAGGGGGATAATCCCTAGTCGAGAAGTACGCTGCACAGGAAAAATCACACTAGATGTAGTGTTCGGCTCGCCGGACAATTATAGGTCCGAAGAGGTCACGTTCCAAGTGGCCCCATTCGGCAGCGGATATCACGCTTTGTTAGGGCGAGAGGCATTCAGAATCTTCCAAGCTATACCCCATTATGGGTACATGAAGCTGAAAATGCCCGGACCCAATGGAATAATCACTCTCGCCAGTGATCCAGATACAGCACTCCGCGCTGAAAATAAGACAGCCGCACTGGCCCTAAAGGCATTATCCGAAGCCCTAGCGGCAGAGGAATTAACTGCGCTGCGCTCCACGTGGATAGGGACGATGTGATACTCGATAAGAGGTCCAAGTCCACCTCTTTCAAACCAGCAGACGAAATAGTCAAATTTCAGGTCCACCCAACGGACCCCACAAAGACGGCATCCATTGGGGCACAATTAAATCCTGATGTAGAAGCCGCACTACGAGAATTCCTTCGGGAAAATTGGGACATTTTTGCCTGGCACCCTTCAGACATGCCAGGCATCCCACGCAGGCTGGCAGAGCACAGCCTAAATATCCTAAAAGGATTTAAGCCAGTCAAACAAGCTCTTCGGTGATTTTCCGAACCCAAAAGACAGGCAATGGGAGAGGAGCTAGCCAAACTCTTAGAAGCCGGATTCATCAGAGATATCAAACATCCGGACTGGCTAGCCAACTTGGTAATGGTACCAAAAAAGGACAAATCTTGGCGCCTCTGCGTCGATTTCAAAGACCTTAACAAGGCCTGTCCAAAGGACCCTTTCCCTCTCCCTCGCATCGACCAAATCATCGATGCTACCGCAGGGCACGATTCATTGTGCTTCCTCGATGCATACTCCGGATACCATCAAATCAAGATGGCGGAAAAAGACCAGGCCGGAACGACATTCATTACTCCATATGGGCCATTCTGCTTCAACACAATGCCCTTCGGACTCAAAAACGCCGGTGCAACATATCAGCGCATGATTCAGACATGTCTGGCTACCCAGATAGGCAAAACAGTAGAGGCATACGTAGATGATGTGGTCGTCAAGACCAAACACGTCGAAACTCTAGTAGACGACTTGAGGGTGACATTTGACAACCTCCGAGCATATGACATTAAGCTCAACCCGGAAAAGTGTGTCTTCGGAGTACCAGCCGGAAAGCTTTTGGGCTTCATTGTATCCGGTAGAGGAATTGAAGCAAACCCAGCCAAGATCCGAGCTCTGTCACAATTGGATATCCCAAAAGACCTCAAGCAAATACAGAAACTAACTGGGTGTGTAGCGGCTCTAAGCCGCTTCATCTCCCGTTTGGGAGAAAAGGCTCTGCCCCTCTATCGCCTCCTCCGGCGCACCGAACACTTCGAATGGACGGATGCCGCCACGACCGGACTCGAAGAAATCAAGGCCATACTGGCAACAAATCCGGTCCTGGCCGCGCCCAACCTGGGCGAACCTATGTTATTATACATCGCAGCAACACATCAAGTTGTTAGCGCGGTACTCGTGGTCGAACGAGAAACTAAAGGGCACAGATTCCCTCTTCAAAAACCAGTATACTACATATCCACTGTCTTAACTCCATGCAAGTCCCGGTACCCACATTATCAAAAGATAGCGTATGTGGTGTTCATGGCATCCCGGAAGCTGCGACCCTACTTTCAAGAGTGTTCCATAACGGTGGCCTCCGAAGTACCTCTCAACGATATTATAAACAACCGCGACGCAACGGGCAGGATTGCAAAATGGGCCATTGAGCTCTTATCATTTGACATAACCTACAAACCACGGCGAGCTATAAAGTCGCAAGTCCTGGCTGACTTCGTCGCCGAATGGACCGAAGCCGAACTCCCTAAAGAGTATGGCACGCACTCCAATTGGATCATGCATTTCGACGGATCCAAAATGCTGGCTGGCTTGGGGGCTGGCGTTGTCTTGACGTCCCCAACTAGAGACACAGTCCAATACGTACTTCAAATAATGTACATGGACTCCAACAATGCAGCCGAATACGAGGCCCTTCTACTCGGCCTCCAGATGGCAATCTCCATGGGCATTCAACACCTAGAGGTGCGCGGGGATTCAAACCTTCCAATATCCCAAGTAAATGGAGACTTTGACGCCAAAGATCCGAAAATGGTAGCTTACCGCAATGTCATCCTAAAAATGTCAGCTCGATTCGAAGGACTCGAATTCCATCATGTAGCCCGGGATAATAACCAGGCAGCAGACGTGTTAGCACGCATCGGCGCAAAACGTGACACCGTCCCTCCAAACATCTTCCTGGAATGGCTCTTTAAGCCATCCGTATTATGGGAAGAGGAGTCCGGAAATAACAGTCCGGAGCCAGCTGCATCACCTAACTCAGACAATTCTGACACGATCGGTAGCTCAGCCAATGAAATAACACCTTCAGCCCACGAAATAATGGCAGTAATTGCCCCGTGGACGGAACCATTCCTAGCCTACTTAATTAGGCAGGAACTTCCCGAAGACCAAAATGAGGCCCGCTGCATAGTTCGGCGGTCTAAAGCCTACAAGGTCCATGAGGGAGAACTTTATAAGAAAAGCACGACCGGAGTCCTTCAAAGGTGTATCTCCGAAGAGGAAGTGCGAAATCTCCTGGCTGAAATTCACGCCGGACTTGGCGGGCACCACGCCGCCGCCTGGGCCCTTGTAGGCAAGGCCTTCCGTACAGGATTTAATTGGCCGACCGCCCGGGCAGATGCTCAGGACTTAGTCCAACGATGCGTCGGTTGCGAGCTCTTTGCCAATCAGAGCCATATGCCACCCACCGCCCTCAAAACTATACCCATTACTTGGCCGTTCGCGGTCTGGGGGCTTGACATGGTTTGACCCCTTAAAGGGGGAACCCACAAGCACAAATACTTATTGGTCATGGTGGATAAATTCACCAAATGGATAGAGGCCAAGCCGGTTAAAACGGCAGAATCCGGACCTGTGATAGACTTCATATCCGGGGTAGTACACCGCTTCGGCGTCCCCCACAGCATCATCACTGATAACGGCACGAATTTCACGGCCGACGAGGTTAAACTCTGGTGCAAAAACATGGGCATCAAGCTCGACTACGCTTCAGTCTACCACCCTCAAACTAATGGTCAAGTGGACCGAGCAAATGGTCTAATCATGAGCGGCATCAAACCCAGATTAGTGCGGTCCCTCACGGAATCTAACACGCACTGGGTAGAGGAGCTCGACTCCGTACTCCGGGGGCTGTGGACCACGCCAAACCGCACAACCGGATTCACACCATTTTTTATGGTATACGGCGCTGAGGCAGTTTTACCCTGCGACATAATTCATGACTCACCTCGCGTGCGCATGTACGAGGAAAGAGAAGCCGAGTTAGATCGGCTGGATAGTTTGGACGCTTTAGAGGAGGAGCGCGATGTGGCAAAATCCCGTTCCGCATTTTATCAACAGCAGGCTCGAAGATATCAAAGCAGAGAAGTACGGGCCAAAACTTACAACGTTGGCGAGCTAGTTCTACGCCTGCCGGACAAGAAAAAGGACAAACTTAAGCCCAAATGGGAAGGTCCCTTCATCATTGATCAAGTCCTTAACGGTGGTGCATACCGTCTACGCAACGCATCTGACAACCGACTCGAGCCAAACCCATGGAACGCAGCCCGTCTCCGAAGATTTTACGCCTAGCGCCGGACTCAGGGTTCGTCTCCTTCCTCCGTCCACCTTTCATATTTTTTCGCTGTCTTTGTTTTCCCTCCTTTCTCCTCTCCTTTCTTCAGCTCAAACCTCTCGAGGGCTGATCTGCGCTTTGTTCGCACTTACTCGATGTGCTACTCGCACTTGTTATACCTGGGGGCTTCTTTAACAGAAGCATATTTATACGGGCTTTATGCCCAACACATGGGTCATACTTCCGCATGTACCTTTTATTCACCATTATATGCATCGATATGACTTAAGTTTTGGCCAAGCTGGGTTGCCTGGCTCCTGTGCTTACCCCTACGTTCCCGATTGTTCGGCTAGGAGGTAAAGGGAGCACCTCTGCGATTGTTACTGCCGGGTTAGCCGGATGTGTACCTCAGACTGGGTGAAGCCGAAAGCTAGCGTTCTTAAGAGAATATTCGGTCGGTGACTTGAAAGATGATTTATTACTTACTTATTTATTTGCCCCCAGATGCTTTTTCTGCTATTTTCGCAGTCCGAACATGCACTCTAGGGCATGCCTCCCCAGGGAAAGGAACCCTTAACGGAACTATTCTCCCTGGAAGATGTTTCTTACTAACCATGTAATATAACATAGCTAGTTGGGCACTTGTATGATAAAGCAATTATGACCCCGACGCCTTGTCTCCACGCATGCCCCGGTTCTTCTATAACCGTAAGGGTATTCGGACACACTCCGGACTGTTGGTCCCGAGGTTGAAGCGAAAAGGTCCGCAAAGACAAATGATCTACAATCCGGCTAGAAGGCATTTTACATGTCATTTCAAAATTACATCGTCAAACTGACTGATTGTACTCCTCTTCAATCCCATCTAATTTACAGTACTGTTGGGAATATTTCGCGGCCAGTTCTACTTGGCCGTACATCAAGCTCACAGGGATATCCTTCCCGTCAGGCCCCGCAGGTCCGATCTCGGCCATGTGGTTTGGGTCAGCCTTCGGATACCGCGTCTTCACCATGGCCCAGGCCTCCCTGGCGCCTTGACGGCGGGCCGATATCTTCCACAGACGGAGGCGTCGCCGTGCTCCCTGAAGCTTCTCAGCAAGCCCTCCAAGGCCCTCGGGTAGGGAGACGGAAGGCCATAAAGCCTGTACGACGCCGTTCATCGCCTGCCGAACACGTTCGAGAAGTTGCACCAGCTCGGGAAGTTGGTCACCCGTTGAACCAGGCATTTCCTCCGCAGGGCGACCTGTGAGCACACCTACAGAAATATTTCTGTTAACCGACTTCCTCGCCGAACTCTTCTTTTCAAAAGAGTTTGCTCAAGCACTTACTATAGATGCCGCGACGAAGCCGCTGATTCCCCTTCAAGGAGCCAGACAGCTGGGCCCGAACACCTTTCAGCTCTTCTCCAAGCTGGGTGTGGGCATCTTGGAGTTTGTTCCTCTCCTGCTGCACCTTCGTAAGCACCCTCTCGCCGGCCTTCAACTGGCGCAGTAGCTGTTGCTTGTCCGGATCTAGTCCGGCGCCCTCTGCAATATTATTGTCAGACTATACACACACGCTGCATTTTGTTAACTACTTCTCTTTTCAAAAATATGAATTACCAGAGGGGGTCTCCGTGGTCCCCCGGCAGCGGCTAGTGCGGCCTCAAGTTGGGCCTTGCACTTTTGAAGCTCCTGAGACAGGTGGGTATTCTTCTCAGTAAGATCCTGCATAACAAATGATCCTTCAATCAGTTAGTTTAACTATTTTAAGTCTTGGGGCTACTGGCATATATAGCCATTAAAATTCCTCACCCGTATGTCCTTTACATACTGCTCCGTGGCTTTGGTTAAACCATCTTGAGCGGCACGGAGGTGCGCGTCTCCCGCATTAAAGGCATTTAACGCCTCAGGATAGAAACACGCGTCACGAAGAATTGTCCGACGGTGCCTATGATTCATGGCGCTCTCCACCTCAGACCTGGTGGCGGACAACCTGTCGGCATCCTCCGTTGGAAGAGCGTCCGGCTCGCGCCTTGCGCTAGCCTCCCCTTCCAGACCAGGCGTTGGAGCCTGGCTGGCGGAGGCTTGGTGGGCACCCTCTCCGTACTCAGTCCGGCGAGCGCTTTTTCTCCTGGAAGAATCATGAGCATTAATATGCCTCCCAAGAGTTTTTCCCTTAAAGGACAATGGTGCGCCATATCTTTGCAGCGACGTTTCGATTCGCGCCGCACTCCTCTTCCGCCTGCTGGGCCGAACTGACCCCGTTTGGTCAGTCGCCGCAAGCTCGGCTTCCTGCCGTGAAGGCACCGCCTACCGAGCACCATTGGTGCACGGTGGTTAGAAATAAGCATTAACAAAGCAACGGCGTCAGAGCTTCGGTCGTACTCACCTGGGAAGCTGGACACAAACCAGGGTAGTCAGCCGTAATGGTGACCAAAGCATTATCTATGCTGAGCTGGTGGAACACCCCGTCAATTAAATCCACCTTTATGTCCGGATCCTCTTCGGAAGCCGGATCAAGGGATCTTCCCGGATCCTCGGGTTGTGCAGCCGGAGTGTGTATGCGCTCCACATCCCGACGCAGTTCCTGCGTCAAAATCATAGAGTAAGGCATTTAAACTTCGAAAGCACGGGTCGAATGAATAAACGTTCGCTTACCCAGCTCCGAGGGTTATTCATGGAGAACCCATTCGATGGGCTCGTCTAGAGAAAGTCTTCCTTCTCCCCCTTGTACAAGCCGGACAGGATCTTCACCAGATCCGCGGCCGATCCTGGCCCCTTGCGGCCATGACGGGTGGCGTCGTTCTCCCCATTGAAGTCCCACATGGGGTGGCCCCTATATTGGAGCGGCTGCACCCCTCGCATAATGCACGTGGCCATGATTCCAATCATGGTCAATCCGGAGTGGGCCAGTAACCTAATCCGGCCCATCAGATAATGGACACTCCCATCATCCTCCCGTTGAGGGCTCCGTGGGCGCCAACTCAGGCGTTTCTTCAAGGGGGCATTGCTGAACTCCGGGAGGCCGATCCGAACTGGATCCGGCAGAGGAGCGTCCTCCATATAGAACCATTCCGAAGGCCAATCTTCGGGCGCCTTCTTCGGGGTGCCGGATGGATATCGGGTCCCGGCGATGCGCCATATTTCGGCTCCGCCCACTTGATATATCGACCCCTCGTGAGAACGGGGTACGAGGCAAAACAATCTCTTCCACAGTGCAAAATGGGGCTCGATGCCCAGGAACAACTCACAAAGAGCTACAAAGCCCGCGATGTGCAAAATGGAGGCAGGTGTAAGGTGGTGAAGCTGGAGTCCGTAGAACTCCAGGAGCCCCCGGAGAAACGGATGTATGGGAAATCCAAGTCCCCTTATTAAATAAGGGACGAAGCATACCCGCTCCCCTTTGGAGGGGTTGGGAACGCTCTCCGCTTGCTTTCCACCCCGGAAGGTGGCCAGTCCAGCCCGAACCGGAACCATGAAGGCTGGGGGAAGATATCCCTCGGTTTGGAGCGCCACTAGCTCGCTGTGTGGAACTGAGCATCTCCCCTAATCTCCTGGCTTAGGGCTGGGAGCGCGAGAGGAGGAGCCGCGTCGACTGTCCATGATAGAGTGGATTTTTGTCAGAGGCGCTTCGATGAGTACTTGCGGAAGGAGGATGGTGTGAGTTGGATCTAGATCCTCACCTCTCTTATAGGCGGCTCGTTCGCACGGCTGGGGGGAGAAATGTAAAAATACCCTAGCTTTTTGCATTCATACGACACATGGAAGAAGGCCATTATTGGGCGTAGAAGCCAAGGAGCGCAACATTTATAAGGAAGCCGGACACTATTCGACAGGAACATGAAGTTTGAAGGAGAACCCTCCTTGCAACGCCGAAGACAACATATGCGCCGGGCTCGTTGTCATTGAAGCCTGGTTCGGGGGCTACTGAGGGAGTCCCGGACTAGGGGGTGTCCGGATAGCCAAACTATCATCATCGGCCGGACTCCAAGACTATGAAGATACAAGATTGAAGACTTCGTCCCGTGTCCGGATGGGACTTTCCTTGGCGTGGAAGGAAAGCTTGGCGATACGGATATGTAGATCTCCTACCATTGTAATCGACTTTGTGTAACCCTAGCCCTCTCCGGTGTCTATATAAACCGGATGGCTTTAGGCCGTAGGAAAAACAACAATCATACCATAGGCTAGCTTCTAGGGTTTAGCCTCCTTGATCTCGTGGTAGATCTACTCCTGTAACACACATCATCAATATTAATCAAGCAGGACGTAGGGTTTTACCTCCATCAAGAGGGCCCGAACCTGGGTAAAACATCGTGTCCCTCGTCTCTTGTTATCATCCGCCTAGACGCACAGTTCGGGACCCCCTACCCGAGATCCGCCGGTTTTGACACCGACACCAAGGGATGGCCCCGCACGGTGCTCTACTTTGGACCAACACTTAGACAAGCATTGGCCCGGGGGGGGGGCTGTAATAAAGATGCCCCTTGGGTTAATTACTCCCAAGGGAAATGTAGGTGGTGGTGAGGCAAATGGTAAAACCAATGTTGGGCCTTGCTGGAGGAGTTTTATTCAAAGCGAACTGTCGAGGGGGTCCCATAAATCACCCGACCGCGTAAGGAACGCAAAATCCGGGAACATAACACTGGTATGATGGAAACTAGGGCGGCAAGAGTGGAACAAAACACCAGGCATAAGGCCGAGCCTTCCACCCTTTACCAAGTATATAGATGCATTAATAATATAAGAGATATTGTGATATCCCAACATAATCCTGTCCACCATGGAGAAATCTTCAACTTCACCTGCAACTAGCAACGCTATAAGAGGGCTGAGCAAAGCGGTAACATAGCCAATCGATGGTTTGCATAGGGAAAGTGTCAAAGGTTAGAGGTTCATGGCAATATGGGAGGCTTGATGAGCAAAAGATAGGTAACACAGCATAGCGATAGAACGAAGCAACTAGCATAGCAATGATAGTAGTGAGATCCAGGGTAGTGGTCATCTTGCCTGAAATCCCGCAAGGAAGAAGAACGAGTCCATGAAGAAGATGAACGGATGAAGCCACGAAGACAAACCAAGCGTAGACGAACGAATCCTCACGATCGCAATGAAACAGGAACTATCGAAAAGAAGCACACAACAAGGTAAACAGACCACACATAGACAAGACATGATGCACATCAAGCATGATGCATGACAAGGCTACATGAAGCTACTCATGGCAAGAGATGATGCAAATAAGAGCAACACATCAAGGCAAGTTTAAATGAGGCCGGGAACAACATATAACAATTCTGGTAAGTCCTCATATGCATATTTCAAAATTGGTCCAGATCTGAACAAACATTAAGTTGAAGTTGTTAAACAGCAAGTTAAGATGCACCAAGATGATCTACACGAGATTCTAGTCAAGTTACATATAAAGATCATTTAGTTCGGAGCTACGGCCTAGAAGATATGAGCAAATCAAGTTAAACATGGCATCGATGCAAAATGCACCCAAACATCAAGCAAACACCTCAAAACATGGATGCAACATGATAATATGAAGCTACATGCAATTATAAGCAAGTTTCATATAGAGCACACTCAAAACGGAGCAACGGTGAAACACATACACATGAAACAAGTTACAAGGACAAGCTGTCCAAAACAGCAATTAGGCATATTGCAAGCATCAAAACAATATTCTACAGCAACTCAACATAATAACAAAAGGCATGGGCATGATGTACAGGTAAAGCACAACAAAATATGAACACTGAGCCACTAGAACATGCCCAAACACACATGGCAAGATTGCAAATAATAACAGTTCAGACTTTGCAGAAAATAACATCAGGTTGCAATGTTTAGAGCTATCAAACAACATGTTACATGAACTTATCATGGTAAACAAAGGAATGGCATGAATCTACTAATTGCATAGATCAAAAGTCCTTTACTGACCATGAGCCAAAAAGGAACAGAAAATATGATGGCACCCACGTAAACATAGCAAGTTATAATACAGATTCAAACATGGCAAAAATAGAATTATGAAGGCATGTTGGTGAGCTTGTACCACTCACCACAGAGCATTACATGGCATGGAAAGGCAACCAACAGTAAGAAGGCATATTTGTGAAGTTAAGCATGGCAAGAGCAAGGTCATAAGGTGCATGGAACACTAGCAAAACACATGGCAACAACTGAACTTAATGTTAATAGGCTGACAGCAATATTATTAAGCAACTTTGGAGCAAGATATGAACAAGTTACAGCAAGCTATAAATGCAACCAGGGGCATGGATAGATAGAGCATGACATGTAGAACAAAACATATTTAGTGAACATCTCCAGATTATGCATAGAATGATTTGTAGCAGCAGGTTTACATAGCATCACGAAATAACAGATTCAGCCTAGCAAAACAACAACAGCGAGTACCCTACTTAACAAGCTTGATTCACTCACCACACGTCATTGCATGACAAGATAAGCATAGCATCATCAATAAGACATGTTTATGAAGCTAACCAAGGCAAGAACAAGTCCATAGCATGCAAGGATCAACTACAACAACCTTGACAAAATAGAATAACATGTAAACAATCTGCCAGGAAACATTTTGAAGCAAAAGTAGAGCACGAACATGACATGCTAGACTACTCCATAATTGCAACCAGGGGCATGAATGGATAGAGCATAACCATATGTTCAAAACATCCTTACTGAAGTATCTCAAAATATGCATGGATCTCTTTGTAGCATCAAGTTTACATGGCATCAAAATAACAGCAGAACATGAACTAAAATCAGCAACATCACGATGCCTAGTTGGCATGCTTGTGCTAGTCACCACATTGATCATAAAAATACATGGCATACACCACTGTAAAGAAGACATGTCATAGATCGAAACACATGTAGGCATCAACCTCATAGGATGCACACATCAAACATGGCAAAAATGACAAAAGAGCTCGTTCTGATAACAGACAACAGCAAACATCATGAAGCACTCTTGCAACGATGATTCAGACATCAAGATGAGCTCAAATGAATATGATGCAATGGAATGAAATGAAGTACTCGTTGAGTCGAACAATTCGACATATTACACGCACAAAATGGAGCTACGGATGCAGAGATACGATGCAATGAACATGGCATGAAAATTACACAGATCTGGGACTTTGCAGATTTTTTTGAAAAAAAACAGAGTGAGCGCTAAATGACTATACGTCGCCCGGGGCGGGACTTTGTGGGTTCTCACCTAGCGGGCTGAGCCCAGGTAGCAGAGGAGGCAGGCCGAGGAGGTGGACCGGGCCGGGACGTGGCCTGGGCCAAAGCGGGGCCCACGCGGGAGGCGACTCGGTCAACGGCGCGAGGTCGTCGTCCTCGCGCTCACGCGCGGAGGCAGGGGAGGTCGACGGCGCGAAGGCAACCGGCGAGGGCGGTGCGCCGGCGACGAAGAAGGCTGGGAACGGGGCGGATCTAGCCGCCTGGGCATCGGATCCGGGCGCGGCGGCAGTCGGCGGGGCTCCGACGAGGCGGCAGCGGCGGAACGGGCCGGGCGGGCCCCGCCTGGGCTCACGGGCCCGCGGCGGCACATGGTGGGAACGGCGGTGGAGCGGACACCTGGCGGCTTCTGATTGGGCGCGGGGCCGGTTGGACATGTCCGGCGGCTAGACGGACATGTCCGGCTGCGGGTAGGGATGGATCTAGGGTTTGGATTGCGCGGAAAAATCGGGGAGGGGCACAAATATATAGGTAGAGGGTGTTGGAAATGTGCCCTAGAGGCAATAATAAAAGTATTATTATATTTCATTGTTCATGATAATTGTCTTTTATTCATGCTATAACTGTATTATCCGGAAATCGTAATACACGTGTGAATACTTAGACCACACTATGTCCATGGTAAGCCTCTAGTTGACCAGCTCGTTGTGATCAACAGATAGTCATGGTTTCCTGAGTATGGACATTGGATGTCGTTGATAACGGGATCACATCATTAGGAGAATGATGTGATGGACAAGACCCAATCCTAAGCATAGCATAAAGATCGTGTAGTTCGTTTTGCTAGAGCTTTGCTAGTGTCAAGTATCTCTTCCTTCGACCATGAGATCGTGTAACTCCCGGATACCGTAAGAGTGCCTTGGGTGTATCAAACGTCACAACGTAACTGGGTGACTATAAAGGTGCATTACAGGTATCTCCGAAAGTAGCTGTTGGGTTGACACGGATCGAGACTGGGATTTGTCACTCCGTATGACGGAGAGGTATCTCTGGGCCCACTCGGTAATGCATCATCATATTGAGCTCAATGTGACCAAGGTGTTGGACACGGGATCATGCATTACGGTACGAGTAAAGTGACTTGCCGGTAACGAGACTGAACAAGGTATTGGGATACCGACGATCGAGTCTCGGGCAAGTAACGTACCGATTGACAAAGGGAATTGCATACAGGGTTTGATCGAATCCTCGACATCGTGGTTCATCCGATGACAACATCGAGGAGCATGTGGGAGCCATCACGGGTATCCAGATCCCGCTGATGGTTATTGACTGAGAGCGTCTCGGTCATGTCTGCATGTCTCCCGAACCCGTAGGGTCTACACACTTAAGGTTCGGTGACGCTAGGGTTATGAAGATATGTATATGCAGAAACCCGAATGTTGTTCGGAGTCCCGGATGAGATCCCGGACGTCACGAGGAGTTCCGGAATGGTCCGGAGGTAAAGAATTATATATAGGAAGTGCTATTTCGGGCATCGGGACAAGTTTCGGGGTTATCGGTATTGTACCGGGACCACCGGAAGGGTCCCGGGGGTCCACCAGGTGGGGCCACCTGTCCCGGGGGGCCACATGGGCTGTAGGGGATGCGCCTTGGCCATCATGGGCCAAGGGCACCAGCCCCTATAGGCCCATGCGCCTAGGGTTTCCCCCTAGGAGGAGTCCTAGTGGTGGAAGGCACCCCTAGGTGCCTTGGGGGGGAGGGAAACCTCCCCTAGGCCGCCGCCCCCCCTAGTAGATCTCATCTACTAGGGCCGGCGCCCCCCCTGGCACCCCTATATATAGTGGGGGAGAGGAGGGACTTCATACAACAGCCCCTGGCGCCTCCACCTTCCCCCGTTACGTCTCTCCCTTCGTAGTCTCGGCGAAGCCCTGCTGCTGTGACGCCCTGCATCCACCACCACGCCGTCGTGCTGCTGGATCTTCATCAACCTCTCCTTCCCCCTTGCTGGATCAAGAAGGAGGAGACGTCTCCCGTCCCGTACGTGTGTTGAACGCGGAGGTGCCGTCCGTTCGGCGCTGGTCATCGGTGATTTGGATCACGTCGAGTACGACTACATCATCACCTTGCAAGCTTCCGCACGCGATCTACAAGTGGTATGTAGATGGAAACTCTCTCCCTAGACTCGTTGCTTAGATGAACTCATAGATGGATCTTGGTGAAACCGTAGGAAAATTTTTAATTTTCTGCAACGTTCCCCAACAGTGGCATCATGAGCTAGGTCTATGCGTAGTTCTCTTTGCACGAGTAGAACACAACTTTGTTGTGGGCGTGGATTTTGTCATCTTACTTGCCTCTACTAGTCTTTTCTTGCTCAACGGTATTGTGGGATGAAGCGGCCCGGACCAACCTTACACGTACACTTACGTGAGACCGGTTCCACCGACTGACATGCACAAGTTGCATAAGGTGGCTGGCGGGTGTCTGTCTCTCCCACCTTAGTTGGAGCGGAATCGATGAACAGGGCCCTTATGAAGGGTAAATAGAAGTTGACAAAATCACGTTGTGGTGATTCATAGGTAAGAAAACGTTCTTGCTAGAACCCAATTGCAGCCACGTAAAAGATGCAACAACAATTAGAGGACGTCTAACTTGTTTTTGCAGCGATTGATCATGTGATGTGATATGGCCAGAAGTTGTGATGAATGATGAATTGTGATGTATGAGATCATGTTCTTTGTAATAGGATTCACGACTTGCATGTCGATGAGTATGACAACCGGCAGGAGCCATAGGAGTTGTCATTATTTTTTTTTGTATGACCTGCGTGTCATTGAATAACGCCATGTAAACTACTTTACTTTATTGCTAAACGTTAGTCATAGAAGTAGAAGTAGTCGTTGGCGTGACAACTTCATGAAGACACGATGATGGAGATCATGATGATGGAGATCATGGTGTCAAGCCGGTGACAAGATGATCATGGAGCCCCGAAGATGAAGATCAATGGAGCTATATGATATTGGCCATATCATGTCACAACTATATAATTGCATGTGATGTTTATTATGTATTATGCATCTTGTTTACTTAGGACGACGGTAGTAAATAAGATGATCCCTTATAAAATTTCAAGAAGTGTTCTCCCCTAACTGTGCACCGTTGCTACAGTTCGTCGTTTCTAAGCACCACGTGATGATCGGGTGTGATGGATTCTTACGTTCACATACAACGGGTGTAAGCCAGTTTTACACAGCGAAAACACTTAGGGTTAACTTGACGAGCCTAGCATGTGCATACATGGCCTCGGAACACGGAGACCGAAAGGTCGAACACGAGTCGTATGGAAGATACGATCAACATGAAAATGTTCACCGACGATGACTAGTCCGTCTCACATGATGATCGGACACGGGCTAGTCGACTCGGATCGTGTAAACACTTAGATGACTAAAGGGATGTCTAATCTAAGTGGGAGTTCATAATTTGATTAGAACTTTATTATCATGAACTTAGTCTAAAACCTTTGCAAATATGTCTTGTAGATCAATGGCCAACGCTAATGTCAACATGAACTTCAACGCGTTCCTAGAGAAAACCAAGCTGAAAGATGATGGCAGCAACTATACGGACTGGGTCTGGAACCTGAGGATCATCCTCATAGCTGCCAGGAAACAATATGTCCTAGAAGGACCGCTAGGTGACGCTCCCGTCCCAGAGAACCAAGACATTATGAATGCTTGGCAGTCTCGCGCTGATGATTACTCCCTCGTTCAGTGCGGCATGCTTTACAGCTTAGAACCGGGGCTCCAAAAGCGTTTTGAGCATCACGGAGCATATGAGATGTTCGAAGAGCTGAAACTAGTTTTTCAAGCTCATGCCCGGGTCGAGAGATATGATGTCTCCGACAAGTTCTACAGTTGTAAGATGGAGGAGAACAGTTCTGTCAGTGAGCACATCCTGAAGATGTCTGGGTTGCAGAACCGTATGACCCAGCTGAACATTAACCTCCCAGATGAGGCGGTCATTGACAGAATCCTCCAGTCGCTCCCACCAAGCTGCAAGAGCTTTGTGATGAACTACAACATGCAGGGAATGGAAAAGACCATTCCTGAAGTGTTCTCGATGCTGAAGTCAGCAGAGGCTGAAATCAAGAAAGAACATCAAGTGTTGATGGTCAATAAGACCACTAAGTTCAAGAAGGACAAGGGTAAGAAGAACTTCAAGAAGGACGGCAAAGATGTTGCCGCGCCTGGTAAGCCAGTTACCAGGAAGAAGTCAAAGAATGGACCCAAGCCTGAGACTGAGTGCTTTTATTGCAAGGGGAAGGGTCACTGGAAGCGGAACTGCCCCAAATACTTAGCGGATAAGAAGGCCAGCAACACCAAAGGTATATTTGATATACATGTGATTGATGTGTACCTTACCAGCACTCGTAGTAACTCCTGGGTATTTGATACCGGTGCCGTTGCTCATATTTGTAACTCACAGCAGGAGCTGCGGAATAAACGGAGACTGGCAAAGGACGAGGTGACGATGCGCGTCAGGAATGGTTCCAGAGTCGATGTGATCGCCGTCGGCACGCTGCCTCTACATTTACCTACGGGATTAGTTTTGAACCTTAATAATTGTTATTTAGTGCCAAGTTTGAGCATGAACATTGTATCTAGATCTCGTTTAATACGAGATGGCTACTCATTTAAGTCTGAGAATAATGGCTGTTCGATTTATATGAGAGATATGTTTTATGGTCATGCTCCGATGGTCAATGGTTTATTCTTAATGAATCTCGAGCGTAATATTACACATGTTCATAGTGTAGATGCCAAAAGATTTAAAGTTGATAATGATAGTCCCACATACTTGTGGCACTGCCGCCTTGGTCACATTGGTGTCAAGCGCATGAAGAAGCTCCATGCCGATGGACTTTTAGAGTCTCTTGATTATGAATCGTTTGACACGTGCGAACCATTCCTCTTGGGCAAAATGACCAAGACTCCGTTCTCCGGAACAATGGAGCGAGCAACCAACTTGTTGGAAATCATACATACCGATGTGTGCGGTCCAATGAGCGTTGAGGCTCGCGGAGGATATCGTTATGTTCTCACTCTCACAGATGACTTGAGTAGATATGGGTATGTCTACTTAATGAAACACAAGTCTGAGACCTTTGAAAAGTTCAAGGAATTTCAGAATGAGGTGGAGAATCAACGTGACCGAAAGATAAAATTCTTACGATCAGATCGTGGAGGAGAATACTTAAGTCACGAATTTGGTACACACTTAAAGAAATGTGGAATCGTTTCACAGCTCACGCCGCCTGGAACACCTCAGCGAAACGGTGTGTCCAAACGTCGTAATCGCACTCTATTGGATATGGTGCGGTCTATGATGTCTCTTACCGATTTACCGCTATCATTTTGGGGATACGCTCTAGAGACAGCTACATTCACTTTAAATAGGGCACCGTCTAAATCCGTTGAGACGACACCGTATGAATTATGGTTTGGAAAGAAACCTAAGCTGTCGTTTCTAAAAGTTTGGGGATGCGAAGCTTATGTCAAGAAACTTCAACCTGAAAAGCTCGAACCCAAGTCGGAAAAATGCGTATTCATAGGATACCCTAAGGAAACTGTAGGGTATACCTTCTACTTAAGATCCGAAGGCAAGATCTTTGTCGCCAAGAACGGATGCTTTCTGGAAAAAGAGTTTCTCTCGAAAGAAGTAAGTGGGAGGAAAGTAGAACTCGATGAAGTACTACCTCTTGAGCGGGATAGTGACGCAGCACAGGAAACCGTTCCTGTGATGCCCACACCAACTGAAGAGGAAAACCATGATAATGATCAAGGTACTTCGGATCAAGTTACTGCTGAACTTCGTAGGTCCACAAGGACACGTTCCGCACCAGAGTGGTACGGCAACCCTGTCCTGGAAATCATGTTGTTAGACAACAATGAACCTTCGAACTATGAAGAAGCAATGGCGGGCCCGGATTCCAACAAATGGCTTGAAGCCATGAAATCCGAGATAGAATCCATGTATGAAAACAAAGTATGGACTTTGACAGACTTGCCCGATGATCGGCGAGCGATAGAAAACAAATGGATCTTTAAGAAGAAGACGGACGCGGATGGTAATGTTACCATCTATAAAGCTCGACTTGTCGATAAGGGTTATCGACAGGTTCAAGGGATTGACTACGACGAGACATTCTCTCCCGTAGCGAAGCTAAAATCCGTCCGAATCATGTTAGCAATTGCCGCATACTATGATTATGAGATATGGCAGATGGACGTCAAAACAGCATTCCTTAATGGGCATCTTAAGGAAGAACTGTATATGATGCAGCCGGAAGGTTTTGTCGATCCTCGGAACGCTAACAAAGTATGCAAGCTCCAGCGATCCATTTATGGACTGGTGCAAGCATCTCGGAGTTGGAACATTCGCTTTGATGAGATGATCAAAGCGTTTGGGTTTATGCAGACTTATGGAGAAGCCTGCGTTTACAAGAAAGTGAGTGGGAGCTCTGTAGCATTTCTCATATTGTATGTAGACGACATACTCCTGATGGGAAACAATATAGAATTTCTGGACAACATTAAGGCCTACTTGAATAAGTGTTTTTCAATGAAGGACCTTGGAGAAGCTGCTTATATATTAGGCATCAAGATCTATAGAGATAGATCGAGACGCCTCATAGGTCTTTCACAAAGCACATACCTTGATAAGATTTTGAAGAGATTCAGAATGGATCAGTCCAAGAAGGGGTTCTTGCCTATGTTACAAGGTATGAGACTGAGCTCAGCTCAGTCACCGACCACGACAAAAGATAAAGAAGAGATGAGTGTCATCCCCTATGCTTCAGCCATAGGATCTATTATGTATGCCATGCTGTGTACCAGACCCGATGTAAACCTTGCCGTAAGTTTGGTAGCAAGATACCAAAGTAATCCCGGCAAGGAACACTGGACAGCGGTCAAGAATATCCTGAAGTACCTGAAAAGGACAAAGGACATGTTTCTCGTTTATGGAGGAGACGAAGAGCTCGTCGTAAAGGGTTACGTCGACGCTAGCTTCGACTCGGATCTGGAAGACTCTAAGTCACAAACCGGATACGTGTATATGTTGAATGGTGGAGCAGTAAGCTGGTGCAGCTGCAAGCAGAGCGTCGTGGCGGGATCTACGTGTGAAGCGGAGTACATGGCAGCCTCGGAGGTAGCACATGAAGTGATTTGGGTGAAGGAGTTCATCACCGACCTAGGAGTCATACCCAATGCGTGTTGGTGAGCTTGTACCACTCACCACAGAGCATTACATGGCATGGCAAGGAAACCAACAGTAAGAAGGCATATTTGTGAAGTTAAGCATGGCAAGAGAAAGGTCATAAGGTGCATGGAACACTAGCAAAACACATGGCAACAACTGAACTTAATGTTAACAGGCTGACAGCAACATTATTAAGCAACTTTGGAGCAAGATATGAACAAGTTACAGCAAACTCTAAATTCAACCAGGGGCATGGATGGATAGAGCATGACATGTAGAACAAAACAGATTTAGTGAACATCTCCAGATTATGCATAGAATGATTTGTAGCAGCAGGTTTACATAGCATCACGAAATAACAGATTCAGCCTAGCAAAACAGCAACAGTGAGTACCCTACTTAACAAGCTTGATTCACTCACCACAAGTCATTGCATGACAAGATAAGCATAGCATCATCAAGAAGACATGTTTATGAAGCTAACCAAGGCAAGAGCAAGTCCATAGCATGCAAGGATCAACAACAACAACCTTGGAAAAATTGAATAACATGTAAACAATCTGCCAGGAAACATTTTGAAGCAAAAGTAGAGCACGGAAATGACATGCTAGACTACTCCATAATTGCAACCAGGGGCATGAATGGATAGAGCATAACCATATGTTCAAAACATCCTTACTGAAGTATCTCAAAATATGCATGGATCTCTCTGTAGCATCAAGTTTACATGGCATCAAAATAACAGCAGAAGAGGAACTCAAATCAGCAACATCATGATGCCTAGTTTGCATGCTTGTGCTAGTCACCACATTGATCACAAAAATATGTGGCATATACCACTATAAAGAATACATGGCATAGATCAAAACACATGTAGGCATCAACCTCATAGGATTCACACATCAAACATGGCAAAAATGACAAAAGAGCTCGTTCTGATAACAGACAGCAGCAAACATCATGAAGCACTCTTGCAACGATGATTCAGGCATCAAGATGAGATCAAATGAATATGATGCAATGGAATGAAATGAAGTACTCGTTGAGTCGAACAATTTGACATATTACACGCACAAAACGGAGCTACAGATGCAGAGATACGATGCAATGAACATGGCATGAAAATTACACAGATCTGGGACTTGGCAGATTTTTTTGAAAAAAAAACAGAGTGAGCGCTAAATGACTATACGTCGCCCGGGGCGGGACTTTGTGGGTTCTCACCTAGCGGGCTGAGCCCAGGTAGCAGGGGAGGGAGGCCGAGGAGGTGGACCGGGCCGAGACGTGGCCTGGGCCAGAGCGGAGCCCACGCGGGAGGCGACTCAGTCAACGGCGCGAGGTCGTCGTCCTCGCGCTCACGCGCGGAGGCAGGGGAGGTCGATGGCGCGAAGGCAACTGGCGAGGGCGGCGCGCCAGCGACGGAGAAGGCTGGGAACGGGGCGGCGCGGGGCGGATCCAGCCACCTGGGCACCGGATCCGGGCGCGGCGGCAGTCGGCGGGGCTCCGGCGAGGCGGCAGCGACGGAACGGGCCGGGCGGGCCCCGCCTGGGCTCGCGGGCCCGCGGCGGTGCACGGTGGGAACGGTGGCGGAGCGGACACCTAGTGGCTTCTGATTGGGCGCGGGGCTGGTTGGACATGTCCGGCGGCTGGACGGACATGTCCGGCTGCGGGTAGTGATGGATCTAGGGTTTGGACTGCGCGGAAAAATCGGGGAGGGGCACAAATATATAGGTAGAGGGAGCTAGGAGAGTCCAAATGAGGCACGGTTTTCGCCCACACGATCGTGATAGAACGACCGAGAGCATGGAGAGGAGTTAGATGGATTTGGGCCACTTTGGAAGGGGAGTTGGGCTGCACACAAAAGAGGCCTTTACGGTTACCCGGTTAACCGTTGGAGTATCAAACGAACTCCAAATGGCACGAAACTTGACAGACGGTATACCGGTGCTATACCAAGGCAACTTGGCAAGCCTCGTGCCATTCCGAGAAAGTTTAACACCCGCTCACAACGAGAGACAAAAGGGGAACGTCGGAGGGCATAGGAGCGCCGGATTGCAAAACGGACAACGGGGAAAATGCTCGGATTCATGAGACGAACACGTATGCAATGCAATGCACATGATGAGATGACAATATGCAACACGCAAGCAAATGACATGGCAACAACGGCGAATAACTGGCAGACACCTGGCGCATCGATACCGGGGCGTTACAAATAGGTCCAGCCGAACCGGGACCAATGGCCCACGTGGCCCGGCCGGCCCCCGGGGCTCACGAATCGGGTCCAATGCCCCCATTGGTCCCGGTTCTGGATTGAACCGGGACTAATGGGCTGACCCGGCCTGGACCATTGCCCCCTTTTCTACTAGTGTATAGCACCAGTTCGTAAGGCCCTTTAGTCTCGATTCTATAACCGGCACTAAAGGGTGGGGATTAAAGCCCCTCCTAGTTCCGGTTCTGCATGAACCGCTGCCAAAGGGCCACCACGTGGCACGTGCCAGCGACGGGGGTGGGGAGCCCTTTAGTACCGGTTGGTACCACCAACTGGTACTAAAAGGTTTGGGGGGTTTTGGGTTCATGATTTCTTTTTCCTTTAATTTTGTGTTTTCTATTTAATTCTTTTTCGTTTTCTGGTATTTTACGATGCTACATATTGTACACGTTATGCATATATATAAATAGAATTTCTCATAGAACCGATCATATATATATCATCGAATGTCTCACAACCACCATTATTCACACATACACATGTGTGTGTGTGTGTGTGTGTATATATATGTATATATATTATGTCTCACAACCACCATTATTGACACATACACATGTTTATATATATATATATACAATACAATTTCTCCTACATGTTGCCTTCAGAGCCAGTGGCATTTGCCTTGGTGCCTTCGGAGCACGATAACAATTGGGAGTGGTTCATGGGGGCGGTAGTGGGTAATGGTATTCTCCTTTGGGATCTATGACCTGGTCGAGCAAAAATCCCACTATTTCCTCTTGAAGTGCTCGTATGCCCTCCTTTGGTAGGAGTGTCTCCCGCACCTCATTGAACTGTTAAGAAGGAGATCAATATGCATGTGTATTAGTTCTGTCACTAGATATCGATAATGATGTAAAAATTGTGAATAGTGTTCTGGCAAACGTACCCATAGCTGTCTATCAGATTTGGTCCTTTCGGACCCCACCATGCGAATGTTCTCGCAAACATAGTATGCACACACTTCAGTCCCTGGCGCCTGTTTCATGGCCTTTATGAGAATAGAATTTAATCAAATAATAATTAATCAAGCATGATAATTAATGGTACTGAAACTAGAATTAAAGAGATGTGGTAGCTAGCTAGTACTACTTAATTAATTATACCTTGGGTCGAAACCAATACAACTTTTCTTTCTATGGACCTGGAACCTCTTTCCTGAACTTTTTCCCAGCCCTACCCACCGGCAAAGAAAATGAATAAATAAGTTATTAAATAGTTAATATCAGGAAATGACGAACTAAAGAGGCTGACATATAGTTAATAATGATTGAAATTACCTGTCGACTATCCCCTTCAAGATTGAGTAGTCACTTTGTTTTTTAAGTAGTGAGCCTAGTACTTCAACTGTTCCTTCTTCAACTTTAATGATTAACAAGATCCAATGGTAACTAAATGCGCACATGTTTGCATGTCTTAATTAAGTGGGTATGTGCATAACACTCATCAACTACCCTAAACCCTATACACTCAATTATTAACATCTAGCTAGCTAGTAAGCAAAAACAGAATTTGTAGTACAAGACAGTGTGACTCACAGGAAGTTGTAAGGAAGTAGTATATCTTCATTGGTAATGAGGTGCTTCAAGAACTCTAGCATGTTTTTCTCTACATCTGCTTTATACCATTCATATGTCCATGTTTTTTCATTAATGGTATTTGGGTCAATGAACTCAATGCCATAGCGTTCACCTTTTTTCATTTCATACATCTCCATCCTGCATAATACCACAAAAAAGAATATAGTAAGGATAATTACAAGTAATGATCGATCAATGAGCACTACAGCTAGCTTGAGACTTAAATTACAGAAAGAAATCACTTACAGACAGTAGCAACTGACGAGATATTTGTCGAGTGCTTCTTGATTGAATAACTGAAATAGTTCTGAATACTCAACGGGCAGAGCTAGCTTATGGAAGTAATGCTCTTCCTTGACGGTCACCATCAGGGACTCTCGATTGGTACTCTTGGTAATTTTCATGTACCAATCATGCAATTCATACATTCTCATTGGGAGGTTCTTGACCTCCTCAGGCTCAACCAAAGGTTCGCCGCAGACATATTTCCGTTTAATGTCCTCCTCTCTAAGCGGAGACATGGGCTCAATCTCGAGGAGTTGTCCAATAGTGATACCGACCATTTCAGCCTACCTTCTATGCTCGTCGGTTATTACCAGCTGACTAGCGCTGATACTCTCATGTGTTGGTACAACAAGCAGGGGGGTCGATTGCCCCGCTTGTTCTCTCAGCTGGGGAATGGTTTTCCCGCATGTTTTGCCAGCTGCTTGGCTCGAGCTCGAGCTGGACTCCTTCTTTTGTCGTGATCGATGTGCCTTCTTGATTTGGCGCTCATAGTCTGAGTCAACAGGCTTGGGAGCTGGTGCTTTAGCCATATGAATAAAGTGGTCAATCTTATCCTCAGGCACTTTCTCCCTTGGCGGCGGTGGCAGTTTCGGTCCAAAATGGGCGTCCACTTGGGCCTTCACTACGGCTTCTTTTGCTCCTCGATCATGTCATAAGGCATCTGCGGAAGAGGCCCGAGGCTTGGACCATATTGAAATCGCTTGCCTCCGCTAGTACCTCCTGTACTACCACGACTTATGCCGCTACGCACCATAGCTGCGGAGGCTCTCTTCTGTGATTGCTGAGGCAGCGGAGACGGCTGACGCGGTGTCAGACTTGGAGGGGGAGTGGCCTGACGCGTTGGCGGACTTGAAGCAGGAGGAGTGGCGTGACGCTGAGGAGTGGCCTGGCGCGTTGGTGGACTTGCAGGAGGAGGAGTGGCCTGACGGCTGAGTTGAAGCAGGAGGTGTGGCCTAACACTATGACGTACTTGGAGGAGCGGGAGTCTGCTCCTCCTCACCTCCAGGAATGTCAAGCTCTAGCTGACGCGATGTCGGTGCCCATTGAAAGATGATGCAATCCTTTCTCCATAGGATGATACAATGTATGGCCTCTCCCAGTGTGTGCTCCTCGTCACCTCCAGGAATGTCAAGCTGTAGCCCCGAATATTGGTCCACCACCTCGTCAACCATGACACGAGCATAGCCGGCTGGAATCGGGCTGCAATGGAAGGTTGCTTCAGGGGGATTTGTATAAGCAACGGCATCCGCCACCTTCACGGATACGTTCTTTATTTTGAAGTGTAGCTCACAGTTAGTGTTCTCCATGATGTCATCCACAGGGTATCTATCCAGCAGTGCGCCGCCCAGGGAGGAACCCATGCTGCTTCTCGACATGGATGGGACGGTGCTATCCAATGCTGGATCATCCGCTAGCTGCTGCCACTGCTGAGACCCCCTTTCCTGGCTAAGTGAGTCGATCTGCTGCCGCTGCCGCTGGAATTTGAGTGCCAAGTCTGCATGCGCTGATTCTAGGCCTTGAAGGCGTTCTGCTTCCTGCTTCCTCTGCTCGTCCTCCAGCTTCTTCTTCTCCTCCTCCTCCATCTTCCTTCTCGCACGGCTTCTGTAGTCGATGTTCCAGTCCGAAAATCCCTCATACCACGGAACAACGCCCTTACCTCGTGTTCTTCCCGGGTGTTCAGGATTTCCCAGGGCGCACGTAAGCTCGTCGTTCTTTCTGTTGGGTGTGAACACCCCCTTTTGAGCATCTTCTATTGCATCAATTAACTTATCTTCGGCTCCTTTAAGACATGCCTTCTTCGAAACCTGGCCTGTCTTCGGGTCCAACGCCCCCCATGCACATAGAACCAAGTTCTGCACTTGGGGGGGGGCAGCTCAATGTAACTGGAGTGACCTGTATAGCCTGCATCTCTTGCTCAAACTTATCCCACTTAGGCATTGCCACCGCGTAGCCACCTAGCCCCAGCCTATGGAACTGCTCCTTTTTTGCGGCATTGGCCTTGTTTTTTCTCGACGGTTCCTTAGATAATTCTGATTCCTTGAATTTCACAAAAGCGGGCTAGTGTTCTCTTTTCTTCTCTAGTGTTCCCTTGAATTCTGGAGTCTTCTTTCCTCCTTTGATGTAGTTGGCCCATACAATTTTCTTGTGGTTGTTGAATGCAATTGACATCTTCCTAAGAGAAACGTCCTTGATTTTCTACACATCTGCATCTGTGAAATGATCTGGTTGGGTGAAATGTTCCATGAGTTTTTCCCAAAGCAGAGATTTTGCTCTGTCGTTGACAAAAGTAAGATCTGGACGTTTCTGTTGAAAGGACCGCGATGCCGCCTAGAGGGGGGTGAATAGGTGTTTTAAAATCTTTTACGGATTTGGCTAAATCCTAACGCGGAAATAAACTAAGCGGATACTTTTCAAGCACAAATCCAAAATATACTAGGCTCACTAAGTGCACCAACAACTTAGGATAAACAAGATGAAAACAACAAGGATATGAGTAAGCACAAGTAAGTCACACAAACTTACTCAATGTATATCTCGAGATATGGAAATGAATAATACACACAACCACAAGTAAGCAATACAAGCTTACACAAATTGTATCACAATATATGGAATTGAATGATACAAGCAAACTCAAGTAAGCACTACAAGCTTACACAAGTTATGTCACAAGATATGAAAATGAATGTTACAAGCTAGCAATTCACACTAAGCATAAGATAGAACAATAGTAGAAAGTATGAATTGCTAATATAAAGTGTAGGCCTAAATAATCTCTTCAAGGGAATGGCCAACGCAATATAATGAGGAAAACGAGATATAGTGAATGCACGGTCAAGTGACCAAAGTAAACCACAAGTAAGGAGTTACGGTTAGGGATAACCAAAGTCACAAAGACGAGGATGTATCCCAATGTTCACTTCCTTGGAGGGAAGCTAGTCACCGTTAGAGAGGTGGATGTTACCACGAAGGCACACCAACGCCACGAAGGCTCACCCTATTCTCCTTGAGATATCACCACGAAGGCGATTCTCAACCACTAGTGGTAGACCTTGAGGTGGCCTCCAAACCTTCACAAATTTTCCGGGGGATAAATCACAAGTTGATTCCTCACCGGAGCACTCCTACCGCCTAGGAGTCTCCAACCTCCAAGAGTAACAAGAACAAAGGGGAAATGCTCAAGACTTGCTCAAATCACGAATTCCTTTGGTTAAGAGAGGGAGAGGGAGTGGATCTATCACTTGATTAGAAAAACTCTCAAGGACTCTCACGAATCTCTCCGGGGTCTAAGATTTGGTGTAGGAGAAATGAGAGGGAGCCACTTGTGTTCTTGGGGCGATTTGGGATGAAGTGGTCAACCCTCTACCGGATGGGTAGAGGGGTATATATAGTGTGCCAAGAAAACTAGCCGTTTTAGTGTAAGTGGCAGGGCCGGGCCGGACATCCGGGCAATGGCCGAATATCCGACGGCTGAGAATCACACACACGTATGTGGAAAACATATTACAGGGCCCGGACATCTGGACGAAGCCCAGACATCTGGCCAAACTTGGGGCCCTGGACATCCGGTGTATACACACAACATTTCGGTAAGGTTTCTGGACATCTATGGCCGGACATCCGGCGATTTCACACAAATCAGATGCCCTCTGGATAGCAGTGGTCGGACATCCGGAAAAAAGCCCGGACATCCGGCCAACACAAAAACTACAACCGCCCCAAAAGTAAAACATGCATAACTTTCACATCCGGACTCTGATTTTGATGATCTTGGGCTCGTTTTGAAGCTATGGATAAGCTCCAGGTCCTCACATAGAGAAACACCCAATGTAAACCAAAATGGAGGGTGCGAAGTATGGAAAGGTAAGATCATATACTTTGGGGAACCTATTTGGCTATGGATTTACTTTGGCAGATGTATAGGCATATTGTATTTGTATTGGATAGGAGTGAAATATGCCTATGTTGGAATATGATGTGAGGAACTAGAAATAGAAGATGTTGACTTGAGAAAATCTAGCACAAACCCCTTTGATCCCCTCTTAATAGTGCGGGATCCCTATAACTCAAGAAACATAAAAGAGCTATACTACATAGCTATCGAGAACCATTCTTGAGTGTATATTTTTCTTCGGTGGTCATCTCTCCACAACACTAACGCCAAAGGAACTAATACCATTGACTCAAGCCTTTCACTTGAGCTTGATGTTGATGTTTCTTCTTGGCTCAAGTTGAAGGCAAGACATTGGTGAAGTCTTCAAGTAGCTCTTCCATACACAATATGGGAGGCTTTGCTTTGTATTCATCTTCACTTGTCCATCATGTGATCATCCACAAGCTTCAAGCATGTAATCCCTCGGGATGGTTATCTTGAACTTGCCCTTATCAACCATGATCACCAACACTTGATGTTATCCTCTCATAGACACTTGAAATCTCTCTCTCGATGCGAGCCCATGAGAATCACCTAACCCTCAAAAACATAGACAACACATAGTATGGGTTAGTACACAGAGTGCAATTGCTAATTTCTTATCATACCACAAGATCTTATGTGGTGCATCATTTGCGCTCGTGTGTTGACCATTTAGAGTTCAATCTCCGAGATTCAACTTGGTTAACCGATATCTCTACTCCATGTTTAATCTTGACGTCATGAAGGGTATATTGAATTCTTCACTTGAATAGCTTGCTCAATCATGACTCAACACATGAGTCCATTATGATCATATCTTTGAGCCACTCCTAGAATTCATCATTCAAATCATCCTTTTAAGATCTTGATCCATTATGGCTCAAACCATAGCTCTAAGCATGTCAACCCTTAAGATACTCCAATGAACTCCATTTTGATCATCTCGATGTAATTGTTGCTTCAAAGGAGTTTTCTTCCATTATTCTTCAATCATTTTCCAATGGGACTAATCTTCAAATGTATATCTCAATGCAAACATTAGTCCATAAGGATTGTCATTAATTAATTACCAAAGCCACACATGGGGACTACATGTACTTTCATCTATGCTAGCTCTTTCCATTCTTGAATGGAGATCGTGAGTTCGTCCTTCGCAAGAACTCTGCACTGACGAACGAACTTGTTCGCAATGTTCTTAGGCGCTAGTGGTTCGCCATCAGTTTTGATGGCATCGATGTTGTACTTTACACCCTCCAACTTTTTGGCCGGGCCTCGCGCTGTCCCGCTGCCTATAGAAGATTTGCTCGATCCGGAGGGCTGAAAGAAGAAAGATCGATTCATTAATATATCTTCAAATCATTTAAAACATGTGATGATCACCAGATGCCTGCTTATATAAATATACCTCGCCAGTCTCTGTTATTTCAAGATCAACATTTTCTTCACCATCATAATCATAGTTCATGACTTCATCAATTCGGTCGTCACGATCGAATATCATATCATCACCCTCCCCAGTATTGTTCAGATATTGGGAGCCGTCATCTTCTTCGTTCTGATCATCTGGCGCATGAGGGGAGTGTATGATCTCGAACAAGGCCTCTTCTCCCTCTCTGCCTGTATTGTCCGCCATAGCTTCTATTTAACTAATCCAGAAGAAATATAAAACAATTTAGTATTCAAATTACAATGCATGCATCCAATCAATAAGGAAAAACTGAATCATAGTACATAATATGCATCGTCTCGAATAATATATAATCTCGAATGCACCGTCTCGAATAATATATAATCTTGAATACATCGTCTCGAATAATATATAATCTCGAATACATCGTCTCGAATAAGATATATAATCTCGAATACATCGTCCCGAATATTATATATTGAATAAATCACTAGCTAGCTAGCTAATAAAGATCGAATACTACAGAATAATCTAGGCCACTCATGGTTCCTGAGGCGTGGGCGGTGGACACCCAAAGAGAAGGAACCATCACAGGATCATAGCTCCGGTCATCTCCCCAAAGAACCTGCCAGGTATTGGAGAACCTGAAGTGCATAGCAGCCATGTAGCGACGGGCGTGCTCGTCCTCCTCCCTGACACGGCGATGCACCACTTCCAGCGGGGCCGGCTCCCTCTGCACCGAAAGTGGCCACGCGAATGCCACCAAAGGAGCTCAGGGTCAACGACGGGACCCGGGGGCAGGTTTCTCACCAAGCGGCGAGCCCCTGAAGGTAGCACCTCCCAGTGCCAGCCTGGCGGAGCCCAGTCCCGGACATGGGTCCTCTGAAGCAGGACGTCGTTGCGAACGAGTCGACAACGAGGATGCGGGCCGGGCATCGTCGAGAACAAATACTATACGCCACAAAAGTAACATTTTTTAAAATGATTGGATTGTGATTTCTTATATGCATATTCTAAATTTCTATAACTAAAATTATAAGAAACTAAAAAAACATCAATCATCGTCTAACAATTTGAAATTAATCTAATTCATCTAGCTAAAACTAACATTTCTTTCTAACATTTCTATATAACTAACATTTCTATAACATTTCTAACATTTCTATATAACTAAAATTTCTATAACATTAATATATCTAAAACCTTTGACATTATACTATTTGACAGAAAACCTTTGTATAAAAAACAGAAAAAACCTTTGACATTATAACTAACATTTCTATATACTATTTGACATTAATCTAATCTAATTAATTAATTCATCTAAAACATTTGTATAAAAAACAGAAAA
>NC_041389.1:65658761-65665862 GCF_002162155.2 Triticum dicoccoides
TGCGCGTGTGCACCTACGGCGCGGCGGCTTCGATTGGAGGGAGGAGAGGGGCCGGGGAGAGGGGCTCACAGCGCGGGCGAGGTCGAGGTGACGGTGACGGCGAGGTCCAGGCGACGGTGAGGTCCAAGGTGATAGCGAGGCGAGGGGACGGCAACGAGCCGATGCGGCGATGGGGACGGGCCGGCGACGGGGGCGGCACGGAGTCGACGAGGACGACGCGACAAGGACGGGGGCGGTGCGGAGTCGACGGGGACGGAGCAACAGGGGTGGCTACAACGCAGGACGGAGCGGTGGCGCGACGTCGAAGCAGAGAGAAGTGGTGAGAAACTGAATTTTTTTTGAAGTGTTGTTTATATAGTTGGGACCTTTAGTATCGGTTGGAGCCACCAACCAGTATTAAAGGGTTGTTTTGGCCAGGTGAAGCAGCGGGAAGCGCACCCCCTTTATTATCGGGTGGTGGCTCCAAGCAGTACTAAAGACCCCCCCCCCCTCATCTGTATGTAACACGGCAAATCCAGGACGTCCTGTCCTAACTGATCTTTCACCTTCTTGGGCTTCCACTGTGGTTTCGGTTTTCCTTTGAACTTTCCACCTCCTGCATTCAGGACTGCAACCTCAGCAGGACCTATAGATTCGGCTTTACGCTTCTGCTTCCAACTGGAATTCCCAGCCCCGGGGTCATGGACGACTGTTTTCCCCTTGCCGTTGCGGAGTCGGTCTTCCTCTTCACCATTGGTGTACCGAGTGGCTATCTCCATCATTCGGGTCGGAGTCATATCCCCGGAACGACCGAATTTAAGGGTAAGCTCTATGTACCTGGCGCCTTCTTTGAAGGCACAAGCTGCCTGGTGATCCGACACATTTTCCACCGTATGATGAAGGGTGATCCATCTCTGGATGAAGTCTCTCAAAGTTTCTTTCGGCTTCTGAACGCATTGCTGCAATTCAGTCGGCCCAGCAGGTCGCTTGCATGTGCCCTCAAATGTTTTGATGAACACTCGGGCCAAGTCATCCCATCAGAAAATACTCCCAGGGGCTAACTAAGCCAACCATGCTCTGGCCGAACCCTCAAGCATCAGGGGGGGGGGGTGTTTCATAGCTACATCATCATTGCCTCCACCAATCTGCACAACCACTCGGTAGTCTTCTAGCCAGGTATCTAGTTTTGATTCTCGAGTAAACTTACATACGCCTGCTGCCAACCTGAAGTTGGGTGGGATCTCAGCTGATCGGATGGCCATACTGAAACATTCAGGCCCAGAAATAAAATCTCTGTTTCCAATGGACGATCTCTGCCTTGCCCTTCTTTGTTTGCTCGGCCTCTATCGACCAAACCTGCACAAGGAGTGACCTTGCATCGAATCCCGACTCTCTTAGGTCGATCGCGGCCCTCCGCTCATCACTGTACGGGTGCCTATCATCATAACGACGAGGCGCGTACGATCTTCCCCTTGGAGGGGGCGTAAGCACTCGATGGTGGTCATCCTGGAAAAACTGACGATCAAACTGCCTGTGGTCCTGCTCCAGGTACTGGTCCTAGCGGGGACCATGATCTTCCGACGCTGGAGTGACCTCGGACTATGGGTTGACTGAACTGTGTCTGCAACCACTGATCTACTATGAATTCTGTTGCGCGACTAGGAAACAGCATAATTCTGTTCTCCAGCGGCCTTAAGCAATACTCGGATCTGTTCTAAACCTCTACTAGCTTCTCAACGTCACGGCTGAATTGACTCTTCTATGTGTGCTATCGCTGCAACATTTTGAATCTGAGTTCAGTATACCTGAGTTTCAGTCAGAAACAACCGTCTGGCCCGTCGACTGGATTCGGGAACACGCTGATGAGAACGCTCGTCGAGTGCGTTCTGCAGATTCTCCAAGCGCGTACGCTCAGCCAAAGTGGCCAAGCACGCCGCCTCCAGGGCCCGAGCCTCGGCGGTCTCCCCAATGATGGGGGTCTGGAGCGCCTGAACATTGCATCGATGCAACTCTTCCCTCTGCTCCGTGGTAAGGGCCTCGGGGACGTACACAACATGCCCTTGTGACGGGCCAGCGCCTCCATCACCGCCACCGTTGCAGCAAAATCCGGGCAGGCCGTGCTATGAAGTGACCACGAGAACTTCTGTCGTTGGGTCGTTACTCTCGCACTCGGAGAGGGAATCCGAGTGACCAGTCGGTAGATCGAACAGACCATAAAGAGATTCGTTGGGCTCGATCACCGCGACTTGGAGGGTGGTCGATTGGCGAGCCACCGCATGCTTCACCCACCGCTGGAGCCGCGAACGGCCAAACCGCTTGCAACGGCAAACAGTGGGGAGCGATGATGCATCCAGGGCCGACCGATACTGGGTCGGCGGCTGTCGAAGAAGAACGCCGCAAGCACTCGCACGGAAGTACGTCAACCCATGGACCGGGAGGGCCTCGACATCGAGGGGAGCTTCTTGAAGCCAGGCGGAGTCGTCGGCGATGAAAACGAGCGCGCCGAGACAGATCTTGCGACCCAACGCCAAACCACCACCGGAAACCATGTTGTTGAAGAATGAAATCGGCAACCTCACCAGAAGTCGCTTAGACGCCTGCCCTAAGGTGGGCGCCAACTGTCGTGGGAGTAAGTCTGACAGTAAGAATAGGGGGTACGTAGGAGGAGGCAAGGTCCTAGCTACGGTTTGTTGTACACACTAGTTTTATGAGTTCAATGTGAGTTAAGATGGGGCGTTACTGGTAATGCCAGCCATAAATGATCTTTAAGACTACAGGGTGAACGCCTGACCGTTACCATCCTGGGTGACTTTAGATCTTCCGTACTCCGAGTGGTTCTCCATATGGTCAAGTGACTATGCTGTGGTCGAGTGGAATTGGGGTATCCGAGTGGAGTTGCCTTGTCGAGTGGACTGCACTTCAGGGTAACTTCACTCGGTACTTTCCGTTTGTCCTTGAATGTCTTTGACTGTAGGTCAATGTCCTCGGGTGGGGTGTCTAGGTCAGGCCTAAGACCCTACCCTAGGTACATGTCCTCGTCACTATGGTCCTGCTTCCGTGAGACGGTTGGTGGACAGTGGTGCAACACCAACTTCCCAGACCTGCTTGCGGAGATCCACGCCTCCGCCCCTCGCCACCGCCATATTAGATGGCTCTGCGTTGGGGTCCTCGCCTGGATGCTTTGGACCATCCGCAACAAGCTTGTTATTTAGAAAGTGCCTCTCCGACGTGCGACTGGCGCGATCTTCAAAATGTGTGGTTACTTGCAGCTCTGGCGGCCACTTAGCCGCCCCCAGGATCGGGACACCATCAACACCCTCCTCGACGATCTTCGCTCGATGGCCTTCCGCGTGGCGCCCCCGCTGCCGCCCCCTCCTCTGGAGCCCGATTAGTCATGTTGCTCGGGTTGCTGTGTGTGAGTGTGTTGTTTTGTTTTCAAGGCTTGTTGAGCTGTGCCCTCAGCACTAACCCTATTTGCTACTATGTGTGCTTGTGAGACTTGTGTGTGTGTGTGCGCGCTTCTGAACCTTGTTGGTTGTTTGGCTTGGGCGGTTTTCTTTATCTATAAAGCGGGGCGAAAGCCTTTTTCGGTAAAGTTCAAATGCTTGGCTGAACTTTGAGCACATGCAATATTCCTTAGTGTGTGGATCATATGATCAAATCATAGAGTGTAAAAAAAAAGCAGAACTATGGCATAGGGTTTGAGTCATCTATTTGATTCATTTTTTATTTCTACAACGGGAGTTGATTTATGGTTTCATGAATTTTGACGGGTGTCAATATATTCTATCCAAAATCATGAACTTTTTTTTGTTATATCAAGGTTGTTATCCTGCCAGAACTAGTTGAGTACAAAATTTTAATAAAGATACTGCATGCAAAAACGCGCAGTTTTTTCAAAAATAACAGCAAAGCTAAACTGTCTGACTTGACTATAGAAACCACAGCTATACTAATTCTGAACAGTAAATTGTAGAATTAATGATGTGTTTGCTGACTTCAAACTGGTTCCTCCATAGAACCCCAAGCCTTCAATCTCACGACCAGAATCTTTCATATCCAGCAGTTCATTTCTAAGCCCCTCGTCTGTGCAACCTAGTAGTGCATATGCCTTCACTGTAGCACTAATAAACTCCTGATAATACTAACAGATAGAGTAATTAATAATTAGCGCATACATAACTTATGTCAAGAAGTACTAGGTGAAGAATTTCTACAAATATCAATCTTTTAGGTCGTCTAGGCCTGCTCGATCAATAACAACCTTATACTGCTTGAATAAACTGATCGCTATCGATGATGAGCAGAAGTCATCATCTGACAAAGCATGAACATGGCATCGATGCAGCATGCAAAAAGAATGTTTAAAAGGGGTAGGAAATACAGTGATCAAAATCGCTAAATATAGAGGGAAAGGAGAAACACCAGTGGGCCTTATACTTCTTTCATTTAAGCTTTTACTGTCTTAACTGTAGTTGTGAACAATGTGTAGCTTTCTTTACATGATGATTTCCACTGAATTATAAACTGTACTACTCCCTCCGTCCGGAAATATTTGTCATCAAAATGGATACAAGGGGATGTATCTAGATGTATTTTTGTTCTGGATACATATGTTTTTATCCATTTTGATGACCAGGGGCAGACCTAGAAACTATTCTAAGTGGGGGCAAACTATAGGAGTGGGGGCACACTTTACACCAACTTAAATAGTTTTGGCAATTTTTTCTCAAATTTCAGAGAAATTCTACTAGAACTTCAAAGTTTGAGTGGGGTCCTAGGCCCCCACTCCCCTGAACGTGGGTTCGCCCCTGTTGATGACAAGTATTTTCGGACGGAGGGAGTACATCCTAATTTATCATGCCAACAGTGGCACTTGTTTCAGGCAGTTCCAGGTCCCAGCAAGAACTAGCCAACTAGGTCTCGCAAAAGGAACAGTTTCTCGACAAACAGGAAACATAAGCTGCAGCCTGACTGCCGGAGGAATAGATCTTTTGTAGCACAAAATGACCCTTTGTCATACTTGATCTTAGCAACGAAATACATATTACACAGGCACAAAAATTAGTTGAGCACTGAACAATAGCCAGGTGGTCACTAAAATATGTTAAGCAACTCAGCAAGTAATGATATCACTGAACAATAAGCAACATATCACTGAACAATAAGCAACTGTAAATACGCAAAAATATAAAGCACACCATTGTACAATATTGTCACTATTTTTACTTATGAGGCATTCAATAAATGTTTGGATGTTCATGTACAAGTTTTATTACAATGATGGAGGCCTAGCATCTTCTTTCATTTCTAAAGCTATGTTTGTCATCTGACAACTCTTATGGTCAACCACCTGCATACATTCAGGGTTTCAGACAACATTCATGTACAAGTTTTATATTACATATCTTTACACTAATTCTGTAGACATATGATAAGTGAAATCATAGTCAAAGTTGTGTGTCGAAGACAAAAAGAGAATGTCAACAGTGCCTTATATTTTGGGAAGGAGGGAGTACATTTTTGCAGAAGACGCAAAAAAGAAAAAACAAAGCATGTGGAGTGGCCAAAATTAGTTCTATATCTCCGGTACGACTCCAACCACGCACGACTTGAAGAAACCAGCAATGCCACGTCGTCGGTTGTGGAAGTGGAACCAAGGCTTCTGGAGCGTCTCCGCTGCGGTAAGCCGCTTCTCCGGGTTGCTCTCCAGCAACCCGCTGAGCACCTCGAAGCCGGCCGACGATAGCTTGCGATTGGGAAACTTGTGCCGGAGGCGGCTGATGCCTCCGTCACCCGGCAGCTTCGACTTCCGGTCTGCCGCTAGCCCCGAGTATCCAGACCACTCCTTGATCCCCTCCGTGCCAACGATGCCAAACACTTTGGCCATGATCTCTATGTCTGACTCGCCGTCGAACGTGGAGGCGCCGGTGCCGGAGAGGAGGTCGGCCATTATGCATCCGAGCCCCCAGGTGTCCACGCGATCGTCGTATTCACGCGAGTGCAGCAGGAGCTCCGGTGCGCTGTACGGCGTCAGAATAGTCACCTCCGGCGGGCTCTTGCCCGGCCCTTCCTTCTGGGACATCCCGGAACCGCCGATCTTGTAGATTACGCGGCCGCCCTTGACCTCGCCGCGAACATCGGCTTCGATGGCCCCCTTCTTGGGCCTCTCCTTCCTGTCCTCCGTGCCGTCGTCGAGGAGCACGTTCTCCGGTTTGATGTCCAGGTGCAGGATGCCCAGGCCGTGCATGGCCTTCGCCCCCTCCAGGAGCTGCTTCATGATCCGGCGCACCTCGGCCTCAGAGAACGGACGACGACGAGTGACCCGGCGCTGCATGTAGCCGCGCAGGTTGACGCGCCCGACGTAGTCCATCACGATGAAGGAGTCGCCGGTCTCGGATTGGTATGCGTCAGCGTAGGTCCGGCGGTGCTGCACGATCGAGGGGATGCCGCGGCACGCGCCCAGGCACATGCTCTCGCGCGCAACCTCCCGTATGCCGGAAATAATTAAGCCGTCGTTGCCGCTCCCGCTGAGCCGCTTGATGGTGACGATCAGCTTGTCCTGGGTGTCCCACGCCTTGAACACTTCCCCGTTGATGCCGGCGCCCAGCTTCTCCAGCTGTTCGTACCGCGCCATGGAGGGGGGCCAGACAGCCTCTTTCTGGCGAAGTCTTCTCGCGGAAGGCGCCATGGGGTGCGGGCCGGTGCACGCAGGTTCGATCGCGAGTGAGGCAACGAGTTGAGGGAGTTGGAGATGCAGCAGCAAGGTAGCTGGTTCCTAGTATTTATGTATGCACACGTCCGGAACACGATGGCGCTGGATACGGTACGGACTGCAGGAGGTGGTACCTCGACTCGAACCCTACTCGGAGTCAAAACCGATCTCTACTCCAACTAAAAAAAACTGATCATTTTTTTAGCATTGTGCGTGTGAATCGAATCGCGTGGCTCATGAGCTAGCTATAGAGGGGCTAGGGTTGATCCTCCGGTTATGTGGACGGACAATCCTCCTTCTTTATCCATAGCATTATTTTGAATGATTTACCGTTATTTGAGATGAAATAAAACCCGTCATGATGGTATTCCTAAAAAGACTTATCTTAGCTGATAATTACCAATTTT
>NC_041389.1:65666107-65670430 GCF_002162155.2 Triticum dicoccoides
CGCGGGTACCCTACCTAAAAACAATGGATATGGGTAAGACTTGAATACAGTTTGTACATACGGGTAATGGGTATCCATACCCGCAAAATATACGGTTAGTGCATAGGTATAGAATTGCACCCATGATAACTCAATGGATATCCAGAAAAAGCAAATAAATGAAAATAACTTCTATGACATGTGGGGTCAACATCCTACTCATATGACCCAACCCTAAATCTCATATTCTCTAAAATGACAATAGCTCATAGGCCTGCAATCACCTACTCGCCTCTCCTCCTACATCCTATGTGACTCCTCGGAATGATGAAATCTTGATTCATCCCCACCGAACTCATGACAACTCTCAATCTAGCAATCACCCAATTCCCGCCGTTGCCTCCCACTACGTTGGGCTTCCACCAACCGTTGCACATAATCCGTTGATGCCTCCAAAGTCCACCCATCGGAGGAGGCCGCGTCGGTGTTATATTGCTCGTCCATCATCACTTGAATTTTATACTCATTTCTCTGCATTTTAATAATTTAGATGCTATATATTGTATCCACTCGATACCCATTGGGTAGAGGATGCTCGATGATTATGCATGAGTGTCAATTTATGTGCATGGGTAATTAAGTGGGTGGGTATGGGTTTGGGCAGAAGGAGGTTGTACCTGCACATACCCTATTCATTGCCAGCAGGGGCTAGCCCCTACCGATCGAGTATACATCAAACAGGTACTATGATTTTTAACTTTCGAACGAGTACTATACTTCCTCTGTATAGTGATCTAAACGCTCTTATATTTCTTTACAGAAGAAGTACTCTGTAATTATCAGTGAATATATGTAAACATAGGTATTTTGCCCCCGCAAGTGCTATATCTTGCCTGTATTAATTCTTATAAGGAATCGCCTACGGGCGAGTGAATTAGGCCACCCCATCAGTGCACTCGCTAGCTGCCACTCGTGCTTCGATGTAGGTTAGCTCGCTCGCTACGGTTTTCTTGGGGTTTTTCTTCTTGTATTTTTCCTTTTTTTTTACCTTTTTTCCTGCGTTATATTTTCTTTTTCTTTTTTTTCACTGGCTTGTTTTCTTTGTTGTACTTTTGGTTTTTTTTTTGTTTCTTTCTTAGTTTTCTTTGTTTTTCTTGTTTCTCTGTCGGTTTTAATCGGTTTAGGTTTGTAACACATGCCTACTTTTTATGAGTACATAATGTATATTTTTAGCACCCGCGTGAAACATTTTTTACACACTTTGGACCTTTTACAATACATGATGTACAATTTTACGTGTTTTCACTCTTTTCTAATACATGGTAGCATATTTCCAAATACAGTTGCACATTTTAAAATGACAATAACATTTTTTTACATTATATTTTTGAAATTCCATGGCTTTTATTTGGAAACACGTGTTTTTTAAATGTCATGATACCTATTTTTAATGGAAACAAATAATTTTTACTTACGCGAACATTTTTTCTACATTTGTGAATTACATTTTTTAAAATTTCCTGAAAAAAATTTTGAACCACGGAAATATTTCAAACAAATGTGATATGCATTTTTCGAATAGCACGAAACTTTTTTTACATTACGCAAACGTTTTTTTACATTGTATCCACATTTTTTAAAATTTGCATAAAATTGTTGAAATGTGGAAACATTTTTTTCATTGTTCTGAATGTTTTCTTTGAAAGATATCTACATTTTTTTAACTGCGCTAACAAAAATTTCATACTATGTTAACATTTTCAAATTTTTCTTTTTAAAATTTTTCCTAAGTAAATTTATGTTTTTTAGATATATGCATTTAGTTTAAGATATATATAGAAAGAAAAAAAATGGAATTCAGGTGACGTCAGTAGGACTAGCCATGTCAATTCACGATCGGCGCCCAGTAGGCTAGGCGGCCTTGCGCCTCACAATAGGCGGCAGATAGTTGTATCCTCCCACCTCGCGGTCTCAAGCGTAATAAATTCTAAAAAAAGACAATGGCCTAGGCCAAATTGGCCACCCGCTCCTGGTCTGGCTTTAGGCCTTTCCTAATACTTCATCTTTTACAAGTGCTAAGCCTGTTATGTAGGGGAAAATTCTGAAGTGGCAAGTTAATTAAGAGCAGAGAGATGAGTGTAGTGACCCCAGAAAGAAACAATGTCAAGCGCGTGAACCTAGGCAAAACATTTAAATGAAAGAAGCCCACCAATGCATGAAGAATTTTAGCTACTAAATCATTAAATGAAAGTAGCTTAGCTACAAGAAGCTAAGCACCTATGCATTGAGGAGTATATATAGTTGCTAAGCTATCTAATGTGCTTAGCAACTTATCTAAGCATCGGTGCATTGGCAGCAGCCTTAGCTTGAAGCTATGTTCAGGAGCTCCTAGCTGTCGCATTCGCGACGAATAGCAGCCTGACGCACACTCATACGTCAATTTTGCATCATGAATTCTGACTGTTAATCATAATGTTTTTAATCAATATAACACTTTGTGGAGCAATTCTAATACCTTTTCTATCTTAATTTGCAAGATTTACATGAAGAGGGAGATTGCCAGCAGCTGGAATTCTGGACCTTAAAAAGCTATCTCAGAGATACCTATTCTGCACATCTCCAAATGAGCTGGAAATTTCATGGAGAATTATTTTGAAATAAATAAAGAATACTGGAAGAACGAAGTTCCAGAGGGGGCCACCCAGGTGACCACGAGGCACCAGGGCACGTCCATCCCCCTGGGCGCGCCCTGGTGGCTCGTGAGGCCCCTGGCCAGCCTCCGGTGCCCATCTTCTGGTATATAAGCCCATTTGCCCTAGAAAAATAAAGGGAAGACTTTCAGGATGGAGGGCCGTCGTCTCGAGGCGGAACTTGGGCAAGAGCACTTTTGCTCTTCGACGGAGCGATTCCGACGGGGATACTTCCCCCAGGAGGGGGATATGGAAGCCATCATCATCACTAACAACTCTCTCATCGTCGGAGGACCAATCTTCATCAACATATTCACCGGCACCATCTCATATCAAGTCCTATTTCATCTCTTGTATTCAATATTTGTATCAAAACCTCAGATTGATATCTGTGGGTTGCTAGTAGTGTTGATTACATATTGTAGTTGATGCTAGTTGGTTTACTTAGTGGAAGGCTAAATGTTCAGATCCTTGATGCTATTTCATACCCATCTGATCTGGAACATGAATATGATTCGTGAGTAGTTACTTTTGTTCTTGACGACATGGGAGAAGTCTTATCATAAGTAATCCTGTGAATTTGGTATTCGTTCGATATTTTGACGATATGTATGTTGTTATTTCCCTTAGTGGTGTTATGTGAACGTTAACTACATGACACTTCACCATCTTTGGGCCTAAGGGAATGCATTGTGGAGTAGTAATTACATGATGGGTTGCTAGAGTGACAGAAGCTTAAACCCTACTTTATGCGCTATTCTGTACGGAGTTGATTTGGATCCATATGTTTAATGTTATGATTAGATTTATCTTAATTCTTCTTTCATAGTTGCGGATGCTTGCAAGAGGGGTTAATCATAAGTAGGAGCTTGTTCAAGTAAGGACATCATCCAAGCACTGGTCCACCCACATATCAAAGTATCAAAGTAGCGAACGCGAATCAAACAAACATGATGAAAGTGACTAGATGAAATTCCCGTGTGTCCTCAAGAACGCTTTGTTTATTATAATAGATCGTTACAGCATGTCCTTTGCTACAAAAAGGATTGGGCTACCTTGCTGCACCTTTGTTATCATCACTACTTATTGCTCGTTACAAATTGTCTTGCTATCAAACTACTTGTTACTGATAATTTCAGTGCTTGCAGAAAATACCTTGCTAAAAACCGCTTGTCATTTCCTTCTGCTCCTTGTTGGGTTCGACACTCTTACTTATAGAAAGGACTATGATTGATCCCCTATATGTGTGGGTCATCAAGACTCTTTTCTGGTGCCATTGACAGGGAGTGAAGTGCCTTTGGTGAGTGAAATTTGGTAAGGAAACATTTATATTATGTGCTGAAATTTACTATCACTTGTTACTATGGAAAACATTCCTTTGAGGGGTCTGTTCGGGGTATCTTCACCTTGACCGGAAGCACAAAGAGTTGGTCCTCAATCTATTGCACCTACTGAAAATATTTATTATGAGATTCGTTCGGGTATGATAGAGAAACTGCTAGCTAATTCTTATATAGGAGATGGAACAATACATCCTGATATGCACATAATCTATGTGGATAAAGTTTGTGAATTATTTAAGCTTGCGGGTCTACCCGGAGATGAAGTTAAGAAGAAGGTTTTCCCTTTATCTTTGAAGGGAAAGGCATTGACA
>NC_041389.1:65670788-65678658 GCF_002162155.2 Triticum dicoccoides
ATTGGCCTCATGAAGGAGAAAATATCGCTCAAGCTTGGGGGGCTTAAGTACATGATGTACACATGCCCCGATCATGAGCTCTGAGGAGAAATTATCTTACAGAATTTTTATGCTCGTCTTTCACATGATGATCGAACCATGCTCGATTCTTCTTCTACTAGTTCCTTTATGAAGAAAACTATGTAATTCAGAGGGGATCTTCTAGAAAGAATAAAACACAACTCCGAAGATTTGGAACTTGACAAACGTAGGGAGTCAAGTATAATACTTAAGTTTGACTGTGTTAAAAAACTTATGGATACCGATGCTTTTCATAAGTTTAGCACTAAATATGGACTTGACTCTGAGATAGTAGCCTCCTTTTTTGAATCCTTTGCTACTCATATTGATCTCCCTAAGGAGAAGTGGTTTAAATATCATCCCCCTGTTAAAGAAAATAGACGAGCCCGATATGGTTAAAGATGAGACCATCATTTACAATGTTGATCCAGTTGCGCCTACTACTTATATTGAGAAACCACCTTTTCATGTTAGGATAACGGAACATGCTAAAGTTTAAACTATGGTTAACAAAAGTAATATTAGAACATTTAGATCCTCTGAACAAATTAAAGTTGAACCTAATGTTCCTATGGTTAAGGATCTCTTGGTTGATAATATAGATGGGCATGTTATTTATTTCTATAGTTAAGCTACTAGAATAGCTAAACCCGATCCTAAGGATAAGAATAAGCATGTTGTTGGCATGCCTGTTATCTCAGTTAAAATAGAAGATCATTGTTATCATGACTTATGTGATTTGGGTGCTAGTGTGAGTGCTATTCCGTTTACCTTATATCAAGAAATCATGAATGATATTGCACCTGTTGAGATAGAAGATATTGATGTCACTATTAAAGTTGCGAATAGAGATACTATCTCGCCGCTTGGGGTTGTTAGAGATGTTGAAGTCTTGTGTGGAAAATTAAAATACCCTACTGATTTCCTGGTCCTTGGCTCTCCATGATGATTTTTGTCCCATTATATTTGGTAGACCTTTCTTGAACACCGTTAATGCTAAGATTGATTTCACTAAAGAAAATTTCAGCGTTAACTTTGGCGATGTATCTCATGAGTTTAATTTTTCTAAGTTTGATAGACATCCTCATGATAAAGAGTTGTCTAGTAAAGATGAAATTATTAGTCTTGCTTCTATTGTGTACCTCCTACAGATCCGTTAGAACAATATTTGCTAGACCATGAAAATTATATGCACGTGAATGAAAGAAATGAAATAGATAATATGTTCTTTGATCAACCACCTATCCTTAAACACAATTTGCATGTCGAAATTCCTGGAGGTCCACGTCCACCTAAAGGTGATCCTTTGTTTGAATTAAAACAATTACCTGACACACTAAAATATGCTTACCTTGATGAAAAGAAGATATATCATGTTATTGTTAGTGCTAATCTTTCAAAGCATGAAAAAAAGAGATTACTGAAAACTCTAAAGAAGCACTGTGCTGTTATTGGATATACTCCTGATGATATTAAGGGCATCAGTCCCACTCTATGTCAGCACAAGATTAATATGGAACCCGATACTAAGCTAGTTGTCGATCATCAACAACGATTAAATCCTAATATGAAGGATATGGTAAGAACTGAAATATTAAAGCTCGTGAAAGCAGGTATAATTAATCCTATAGCTGATAGTAGATGGGTAAGACCTATTCTTTGTGTTCCTAAGAAAGGAGGCATTACCGTTGTTCCTAATGATAAAAATGAACTTATTCCACAAAAGATTGTAAGTGGTTATAGGATGGTAATCGATTTTAGGAAATTGAACAAAGCTACTAGAAAAGATCATTACCCCTTGCCTTTTACAGATCAAATGTTAGAAAGACTATCTAAGCACACACACTTTTGCTTTCTTGGTGCATACTCTGGTTACTCTCAAATACCCGTGTCATAAGAAGATCAAGAGAAAAATACTTTTACTTACCCTTTTGGAACTTATGCTTATAGATGTATGCCTTTTGGTTTATGCAATGCACCTTTCACCTTTCAAAGATGTATGTCTACTATATTCTCTAATTTTTGTGAAAAGATTGTTGGCATTTTCATGGATGATTTCTCCATTTGTGGGACTTCTTTTGATGATTTCTTAAGCAACCTTGGTCGAGTTTTACAGAGATGTGAACAAACTAATCTTGTCTTGAATTGGGAGAGGTGCCACTATATGGTGAATGAAAGTATTGTCTTACGTCATCAAATCTTTGAAAGAGGTATTGAAGTAGACAAAGCATTGATGTAATTCAGAAAATGTCATGTCCTAAAGGTATTAAAGGTATAAGAAGTTTCCTTGGTCATGCTGGTTTCTATAGAAGATTTACTAAAGACTTCTTTAAAATTTATCGGCATCTTATTAATCTAATGCAAAAAGATGTTCCATTTATTTTTTATGATGATTGTGTAGAAGCCTTTGAAACACTTACGAAAGCCTTAACTTCTACACCTATTGTTCAACCACCTGATTGGAACTTGCCTTTTAAGATTATGTGTGATGCTAGTGATTATGTTGTTGGTGATGTTCTAGGACAAAGAGTTGATAAGAAACTAAATGTTATCCATTATGCTAGTAAAACTCTAGATAATGCTCAAATAAATTATGCCACTACTAAGAAAGAATTTTTAGCAGTTGTGTTTGCATGTGATAAATTTAGACCTTACATAGTTGACTCTAAAGTAATTGTTCACACCGATCATGCTGCTATTAAATATCTTATGGAAAAGAAGGATGCTAAACCTAGACTCATTAGGTGGGTTCTATTGCTACAAGAATTTGACTTGCATATTACTGATAGGAAGGGAGCTGGAAATCCCGTAGCCAATAATTTGTCTAGATTGGAAAATATTCTTGATGACCCACTAACTACTGATGATAGTTTTCCTGATGAACAACTAGCTGTATAAATGCTTCTCGTAATACTCCTTGGTATGCAGACTATGCTAATTACATCATTGCTAAATTTACACCACCTAGTTTCACATACCAACAAAAGAAAAAGTTCTTCTTTGATTTAATACATTACTTCTGGGATGACCCACATCTTTATAAAGGAGTGGATGATATTATTAGACGTTGTATACCTGAGGATGAGCAGGAACAAATCCTACGAAAGTGTCATTCTAAGACTTACAGAGGACACCATGTTGGAGATAGAACCGCACACAAGCACTGGTACAACGACGTGCTATACAAATGGTTTTTAACCCCTTTACGCGACGGTGTTTTGAACCATCGCCAAGTGAGTGTGGGCGATAGGGGGTCCTGGCACACTGGCTTTGGCAAATTGAGTTCGTGTGCAATCTGGCGGGGCATTGAAACCCAATTGTTTCCGTTCGTATGTACATCCCACACGGTGAAATCCCAGGAAAACATTTCCACTCGTATGTATGTCACACACAGTTTTTTGTGTGGAAACGTTTGTGCAAGGTGGCCTAACGCAAACAGTTCTCTGCCGGAAGCCGTGTGTGATTGTTAGTTGATCGAACATGCCTACTTTCTAGAAACCGTGTGTGTTGCTTGAGTTCATCGCCCACGGTGCTTTTTGAGTAACCGTTTGCATTAGAAAACCCAATAAGCAGGGTAGTTAACCTATTATTAATAATCCATGTACTAATCAAATTTATATTTCTTATAAAAACACACCAGATATTTCATATCCATATAAAAGTTGTTGGGGAACGTAGTAATTTCAAAATTTTCCTACGCACACACTCTGTTGGAAAAGGCAGTGCCTAGGAGGCGCTTAGGCACGCCTAGGCGCTAGGCAGTGGCCAAACGCCTCGCCTAGGGCATAAATGGAGGTCTAGGCAGGGCAAGCAAGGAATTGCCTACCCAAAAAAGAAACCATGCGACATACTGCACTGATATGCCAAATGGGTTATATTCCAATGGCCGTAGATGGTAATTAACTTATTTATATGCCCTTAACTAATATCAACACACATATAATAATCACCAAATACACTACGAGTAAAAACTATATTACCGCCTAGACTGTGCCTAGGGCGCTTAGGCACCGCCTAGGCACTAGGCGATGGCCAACCGCCTTGCTTACGCCTACCGCTTTTTCCAACGACACACGCAAGATCATGGTGATGCATAGCAACGAGAGGGGAGAGTGTTGTCCAGGTACCCTCGTAGACCGAAAGCGGAAGCGTTAGCACAACGCGGTTGATGTAGTCGTACGTCTTCACGGCCCGACCGATCAAGCACCGAAAGCACGGCACCTCTGAGTTCTTGCACAAGTTCAGCTCGATGATGTCCCTCGAACTCCGATCCAGCCGAGTGTCGAGGGAGAGTTCCATCAGCACGACGGTGTAGTGATGATGATGATGTTCTACCGTCGCAGGGCTTCGCCTAAGCACCGCTATGATATTATCAAGGAGGACTATGGTGGAGGTGGGCACCGCACACGGCTAAGAGATCAATGATCAATTGTTGTGTCTATGGGGTGCCCCCTCCCCCGTATATAAAGGAGCAAGGGGGAAGGTGCGGCCAGCTAGGAGGAGGCGCGCCAGGAGGAGTCCTACTCCCACCAGGAGTAGGACTCCCTCCCTTCCTTGTTGGATTAGGAGAAAGGGGGAAAGAGAAGGGAGAGAGGAAGGAAAGGGGGGGGGCGCCGCCCCCCTCTCCTTGTCCTATTCGGACTAGGGAGGAGGGGCGCGCTGCCTGCCCTAGCCGCCTCTCCTCTTCTCCACTAAGGCCCACTGTGACATTCCAAAAATTTTGTGGTTTTTGTTTTCAGCAAGAGCCTTGCTTGGTTTAAAGAAGGTCACTTAAACCCTTCTTAAAAACCTCTCTTCTGAGTTTTCCCTCAAAAATCTTTTCTTGGATTTAGTTTCTTCTAAAAAGAAAACCTTTTGGTTTTGGGCTTTTCTTTAGTTTTGATCCCTTCCTGTTTTTACCATACCTCTTATGGTAAAATTCTCCCAAAACCCCTCCTTCCACTTTGGGACAACCCAAACATGCTGTCCCAACTAGTTAAATCCATTTTTGGATTGTATCTCATTTATTTCTTATCCCAAAACAATTCTGCCCTTTATTTTGAGCCTAGGTAATTTACAAAGCAAGTACCTTAATGCCTTTGAACTTTGACCTCAACTCAACTCCCCTGGATAGTCCTTAGCACCCACAACCTAGAACCATCAAGATCCACTCTTCTTCTTTTCAAGATTTTCAAAATTCACCCTCTGCAAGTTTGGACCAGATTTGTAAAATTTGGTGAAATTCATATCTCCACTCCTCCAAAAATTCCACCAAAATTTAGGCAACCCCCAGTTGCAATGAGAGACCACTCCACCAAAAACCAGCTCAAGAAAAAATCCCCACATGCCAAAATAGTTCTGTCGAACACCTGACCTGCACTATTACTATTCATCTTCAGAAATTCAGTAAGTGCAGTGTCGTTTCTTCGTCAGAGTTCAGTCACGCGTCGACTGTGCGCCTGGCGTGTTGCGCACGGCCCTTCCTCCCTGTCTGGAGCACCACACGCGTGCTTGGCTCGTTCCTGGCATCGGTGGCACCCTGGCCCGCCTGCGCCGGCGTGTTCCGCGGCGGCAGAACCCCGTGGCGGCCGACAGGGGGGCACCCTGCGGCATAACGCCGTTCTTCACCGCCCAAATCACCTGAGCGCTCCGCGTGGCCATCTCCCTTGCCAGCGCACGCATGCAGCACCGTCGCCGTGGCCTGGCACGCGCAGGGTGTGCTCTCTGCCGCCGACGTGCCGTACGGCCGTTCCGTCGGGGACAGGCCGTAACCACCCTTGGCACGTTGAGTTAGGTACTGGATTGGAACCAGTACTCTGTCTAGACGATGCTCAAGCCTCTAAACCATCCGTCCAGCCACATCGCCGCTGTAATCTCTCGCCGGACTTATCCCGTTCACGGCAACCGCCTCGGGCCGACTATAAATAGCGCCCCCGAGCTCGCTCTCACACCGGCACACCTCCACCACCTCACCAGACCCCGCCTAGCCACTGGAAGAGCCTCGAGGGGCCCTTCTTCCTCAACTCCGGCAACCTCCGTCCGCCTCGGACTCCGGCAGCGTTCTCTCCCATGAGAACTCCTCCACTGCCCTAGACTTGTCTGTAGCCTCATGGCACCACTAGGAGGCTAACCCCCACTCCAATTTGACCCCCGCAGCTCTCTCCAGCGAGATCCACGACGACCCGAACCACCGTCCGCCGGAGAAAGGGCCGTGCTTGCCGGCGACCACCACCACCACCCACTGACGTGGAAGGACGTGCTGAACACGGAGGTACCACCGGATCCCCCTACCTCGCCGTGGATCGCCGTCGGCGACCACCGCAGCTCTCGGGCGCCGTCGAGCCCTGTTTTCCTTGTTTGAATATTCAAACCTGACGGGTGGGACCCGCCTATCAGTCTCTCATTCGTTTCTTTTAAACAAATCATTTTCTAGACTTTTCTGCAGAACCCCCTGGGAGTTTTTTGTTTCATTACAAAAAGGTCCCTGAATCAAAACCCTTATAACTTTTAAACAGAAAAGGATTTTGGTTTGATTCTTTTTTTGTTCTCTTTAAAATTTTGTCTAGTTTTTTATCAGATTTATTTGAGAATTTATTTAGATTACTTTTGTGCACCTTGCGGTATTTACGTTACGTGCATATTTTCTTATACCGTAGATACCGGAGGAGGTGACGGAGCCGCGAACTACACCCAGTTAGACTCCGACTACTCCGAACCAGGCAAGCATGTTTGAACTCTTGATATGATGAAGTGTTTGTTGCATGTTTGCACTTAGGAGTTTCATGGCATGTTTACGAACATTTCGTTGAATGTTATATTTCATGCACAGAAGTGGAAAGTAAGTTTCGGAAAGCCATATGTTGTTGGGTACATATTTGCATGGCCATGTGATGGCATGAAGATGGGTAAGATGGAAGTGTTGTGGCATGCCAGTCTTACGCCAGTCTATTTTGACTTCAGTGTCATCGTGAATCAAATCACCTTCCCATTCATTTCCATTCTTGTACTGCCACATGTTTTCCCCAAGGAATATGGCTTAGTAAGTTGCAAACTGTTTTTTCCTGGTACACACCAAATAGAGAGGCCGGGATGAGGGTTCCATGGCCCTGGATTAAAGCCCATCATCCGGCCAGGGGGCATGGGTGTTTCCGGTTGGGACCGAGAGGGGGGCACCCCTTAGAGCGCGCGTATAGAAATTTGAGCCCATGCTATTCGAGGTTGTGACCTCCCCGTCTCAAAGTTTTTCTTGGACGTTGTCCAAGGTGATTCCTGGCATCGTGAGGTGGAATGGGTGTGTACTGATTAAATGTGTTTCTACCGAAATACCGTAAACGGAACTAGTCCTTCGTGACTACGGAAATCCGTTGGCTGTGGTCAGTTAGTACAAACTCTGCAGAGTCACAAATCCTTAAATCGTCTTGTACATGTCCAAGTACTGTGTTCATCTTATCTTGTCAGATATCAGCCTCAGTGACAAAACCCGGTGGACTACATGAGTTTTAAATTCGGTTAAGAGTTTATTCCTGTGGATGGACTAACCCGTTATTTACTATTGATATAAGCCCTTTCTGTGATGTCGCTCAGACGTCCGACTGTGGCATACTTGTTATTTACATTTGATATAAGCCCTTTCTGTGATGTCGCTCAGACGTCCGACTGTGGCATTTCTTTTACAAGCCCTTTCTGTGATGTCGCTTAGACGTCCGACTGTGGCATTTCTTTTACAAGCCATTTCTGTGAAGTCGCTCAGACGTCCGATTGTGGCATTTCTTTTACAAGCCCTTTCTGTGATGTCGCAGAGACGTCTGACTGTGGCATTTCTTTTACAAGC
>NC_041389.1:65679198-65703128 GCF_002162155.2 Triticum dicoccoides
CAAGCCCTTTCTGTGATGTCGCAGAGACGTCCGACTGTGGCATTTCTTTTACAAGACCTTTCTGTGATGTCGCAGAGACGTCCGACTGTGGCGTTTCTTTTACAAGCCCTTTCTGTGATGTCGCTCAGACGTCCGACTGTGGTATTTCTTTTACAAGCCCTTTCTATGATGTCGCTTAGACGTCCGACTGTGGCATTTCTTTTATAAGCCTTTTATGTGGTGTCGTTGAGATGCTCGACTGTGGCATTTCTTTTATAAGCCCTTTATGTGGTGTCGCCTAGACGCCCGACTGCGGCATGAGTTTTATTTGTTTACCTTTCGAGGCGTCGCTCCAGACAACCGATCGGTTTTCAGTTATTTGTTTTACTTTTCAAGTCGTGCAACCACTTTATTATTGGAGTGAGCATCATTATTTTTGCTCATGACGCATTCATGCATGCATTTGTTATATCTTTTGTCCGAACTGTCTTGCGAGTACTTTCAAAGTAATCACCTGGCTTGTTGATTTGGCCTGATGTTGATGAAGGCGATCTCATGGATGAAGAGTTCGATAGCGAGTCCGACGCCTAGAGGAGTCCCAGTCAGTCCCGTGCAATCCTGCATTTGGTCACTGTATTATATCCGCTTCCGCCACCCCAGTAATAAATCCATCGATCCTCACCTCGACGCTCGATGGGCTGCCAGTTAGGAGTCAAGTTATCCACCACCACTTTTATCTCGAGCTAGTAGCATGTCACCACACCCCTGTGTCATAACTGCCCTTATGTAAGATATTGGCGAGTTTGTAATAAATTGTTGAGCAGCCTCAGCTCAACCTTGTAATATATTTTATGCTACTGGTCCTCTGTTTATCAAGTATTTGTCTACCAGTGAGGATAACTTTTCCTATACTGGGATCTAAAGATCGATTTTCTCAATAAGTATTTTATTGAAAAACCGGTCGTGACAGACTTGGTACCAGAGCCAGGCTGACTGTAGGAAGCCACTAGGTGCGATCGCTAATCAGTTATTAGCATGATAGAGTTTATTCATGTTTTTACAAATGTAGTCATTTTTCTGACAGTCGGCATAAAATTTATGATCTAAGCGCTCAGAATTTTTGCCTACTTTTGTAGATGGCTGGCAACGACTGTGAGTCACAAATGTTCGCCAACGTGCCTGAGGGGTTCGACAAGCTCCTCTCCTTCATCGTTCAGGTCGCGATGGGGCCATCCGTGCGCCCAATCTTCACACTTTATCCACACAAGATCAACGACAGTCTGACCAAGCACCAGGCCGTGGTGCAATTCAGGGGAGGGCGTGCTGAGATACGCCGCTTCCGATTCTTGGGGACAGCCATGCCTACAGAGAGGCATGCTATGCAGATGGCTGCCCGCGAGGCGATAGCTCGTCTTCGGGATGTCCTTCCTGCAATGAAGACCCGTCTCTACCGCTACCTTCCATGCCACGTGCCTTCCACCTGTCACTACTCATTCTCTTGCCCCAGAGGAGAGCGAGACGAGGCCTTTGAGATGCTTGTCGAGTACCTCCGAGCCTTGGAGGCAGCCTTCGACAGCATGGTGGACGACCTCGTAGCTTCCCGCATGGACTCAGTCCATGGCTGTGCCGCCAACAGGAGGGAACTTCTGCACACCGCTCCACCGCTGACTTTTATCTCGTCCTCAGCTTCTCATTCACCTACCGTTCTCGCCACTGCTCGTCGTCTGCCTACCACTGAGGAATTTAACCAAGCTATTGCACCCACATCCGTTCGCTCTACACCACTTATTGCACCCACTCCCATACGGGCTACTCCACCTATTCCACCCACTCATATTCGTGTTACTCCGCCTATGGCACCTGCTCCATCAGCTCAGCGCAGCGTTTCTCATCTGGAACCTATTAGCAAGGACGAGGTTGAGTCCCCAGCGTCTCTGCGTCTCACCCTCGGCAGGCCAAGGGAGATCCTCACCATCTCCGACTGAGTACGTGTAGACGTCATGCGATGTGCCGACTTGTGTAATATGTTTATATGTACATAGGTTGTGAGAAGTAGCCTGTTTGCGCATCATGTAGGATATGGAGAAGTGCACTAGTTTCAATAGCATGTCAGCATTATGTACGCATATCCTGAGTGATGTAATGTATAATTATGCCTACGTGTAAGATATGTAATAGTCCTTCTCCGCGAGCAATCGTGTATTTTCAAAAAAAAATCCTGGAGTTTTATGTGTGTTTTTATTGACTTTTGCGACTCTCTTTCTTGTCTTACGAGTTTCACAAAATATATCCCTAGAGTGAAAGATGTCTCGTCCGTGGACGCGCTCCATGCCAAATCAGCCCGAAGAAAATTATGGCACACCACCAAACCACAATTTCACTCAGGGACAGACAAGTCAACAGGACAGTGAAACAGCATTTACCCAAGTGTGTCGTCTGTATGAACAGAGTCAGCAACAACACCAGGAAATGATGAACCAATTCATCAATATGGGGAATCACCGTGGTCAGTATCAGCAGCAATCCAAGTTGTCTGAGTTACAGAAGACGCGTCCCCCAACATTTTCTCATACTGACAAGCCTCTTGAGGCTGAAGACTGGCTTCGAGACATGGAGAGAAAATTAATTATTGCACAGTGTTCAGACCGTGAAAAAGTTTTGTATGCACCACATTATCTCACAGGAGCAGCTGCATTGTGGTGGGAAAACTTCCTGCACATGCACCTCAACGAAAATGAAATACCCTGGGAGGATTTCAAGAAAGGTTTTCATGGGGCACACATTCCTAAGAGTGTTATGAAAATCAAGAAGAGAGAATTTGATGACCTCAAGCAAAGGACCATGATAGTGTCAGAATACAACAGCCAATTTACTCTGCTGTCTCGCTACGCCAATGAAGAGCGCATGACCGAGAGCAAGAAGATGGAAAAATTCTTGGAAGGCCTAGCACCCGCACTTAAATGCCAGCTGGTTGTGCATACCTTCCCAGATTTTAAAACACTGGTGGATAAGGCCATTACTCTGGAAAATGAGCGATGCAGCTTGGAAGATTTCCGCAAACACAAAAGGGACCAGTCTACTTTTGCTCGCAACCACAGAAGCAAGACGGAAATTCAGAAGGGTGGTACACACAAAACCCCGATGAATAATTCACGCCCAATCAAGAATTTCCATGCCAGAGACAAGGAGTTCAGATATCGCCCAGGCATTACTTGTTACGCTTGTGGAGAAGAAGGGCACTATGCCAAGCAGTGCCCCAAGCCAAGGAACTCAACCCCAAAGCCTAACAATGGTGGAAATAATTCAGGCCAAAGCGAAACAATTTCAACCCCAATAACAACCACCGGAAGGGTCACCTGAACCACGTGACCAAAGAGGAAGCACATAACGCCCCAGATATCGTACTCGGTACGTACCCTGTCAACACAATACCTGCCATGGTTTTGTTTGATTCTGGAGCTTCTCACTCATTCATTTCGAAGGGTTTTGCTTTGCAAAATAAATTTTCGATGCTTCCCTTGGAAAAATCAATGATCATCAAGTCCCCTGGGATTAAGCAAGTGACCCAGAGTTATTGTCAAGGTGTGGTTATTGAATTTGAAGGATTGAAGTTTTACGCCAACCTTATTGTATTGGAAAGCAAAGGACTGGATGTCATCCTAGGGATGGATTGGTTAACAACCAACAAAGGTTTTATTGACTGCTTCAACCGGACCGTGATTCTCACACACCATCACGGGAAGACAATAAAAGTTTCAGCCAAAGAGAGACAAATACCTCGGCAACCAAGATTAAACAAGGTGGACGTTTCTGAGCTGAACAAGGTTCCAGTAGTGTGTTAATTTCCAGACGTATTTCCAGAAGAACTACCAGGCATGCCACCAGACCGAGAGATAGAATTCAGCATTGAGTGAGCACCCGGAACCGCTCCCATTTACAAGAAACCATACAGAATGGCACCATCCGAATTGGTAGAATTGAAGAAGCAAATAAAAGAATTATTGGAGAAAGGATACATACGAGCCAGTTCCTCACCTTGGGGTTCTCCAATTTTATTTGACAAGAAAAAGGATGGAACACTGAGATTGTGTATTGACTATCGAGCTCTTAACATGGTCACAATCAAGAACAAATACCCAATGCCCCGAATAAATGATTTATTTGATCAGCTCGCACAGGCCAAAGTCTTCTCAAAAATTGACTTGAGATCAGGATACCACCAATTAAAAGTGCGAACAGAAGATATTCCCAAGACAGCCTTCACTTCCAGATATGGACTGTATGAGTTCACAGTAATGCCATTTGGGCTAACCAACGCCCCCGCATATTTTGTTCACCTCAAGAACAAAGTATTTATGAAGTATATGGACAAGTTTGTTGTGGTATTCATCGATGATATTCTGATATACTCCAAAACACCAGAAGAGCACGCCGAGCATCTCAGGATTATACTAGGAGAACTCAGGAAACATCAACTGTATGCCAAATTCAGCAAATGTGAATTTTGGCTAAGACAGGTGGGTTTTCTGGGCCACGTGCTAACCCAAGAAGGTATTGCAGTAGACCCGGAAAAGGTCAAGGCCGTACTTGGTTGGAAACCACCAGCTAGCGTAACGGACGTACGGAGTTTCTTGGGAATGGTAGGCTATTATCGGAGATTTATTGAAGGATTCTCCACCATAGCAAAGCCAATGACGCAGTTGCTCAAGAAAGACAAGAAGTTTGAATGGACGGAAGCCTGTGAGAAAAGCTTCCAAGAACTAAAAAGGAAATTAACAATGGCACCAGTATCAATTGTGCCAGACATACACAAGAATTTTGAGGTATATTGTGACGCATCCCGGAAAGGCCTCAGATGCGTATTGATGCAAGAAGGCAAGGTAGTTGCGTATGTCTCCAGACAACTTCGCAAGCATGAGGAGAATTATCCCACTCATGACTTAGAATTGGCAGCGGTCATCCATGCACTCAAGGAATGGAGACACTTTCTACTTGGGAATCATTGTGAAATATACACAGAACATAAGAGTCTTAAGTATATTTTCACACAGCCGGAACTTCATTTACGGCAACGACGCTGGTTGGAGTTGGTGAAAGATTATGATGTTGGAATCCACTATCATCCCGGAAAAGCAAATGTTGTGGCAGATGCCCTTAGTCAGAATCCCAGCACGGACAACGACAATATACCAAATTTGAGGCCAGAATTTCAACAGGAATTTGCCAAACTCAATTTAATAATGGTCACCGAAGGCAGTGTGTCGAATTTGGAAATACAGCCTACCCTGATGGAAAAGATTAAGGAGGCTCAGCATGGACACCCCAGCATTGATGGCATAAAAAGGAAAGTGAGTTTGGGCAAGGCCTCAGAATTCAACGTAGATGAGCAAGGAATATTGTGGTATGGAGAGAGACTTTGCATACCAAATATCAAGGACCTCAAACAGCAGATTCTGGCAGAAAGCCACACCGCTCCGTATTCAATCCATCCTGGAGGAACAAAAATGTACAAGGACCTTCAAGAAAAAATTTGGTGGCACGGTATGAAGAGAGACATAGCCACGTTCATTGCATGCTGTGACTCTTGTCAACTCATCAAGGCCGAGCACCAGAAACCAGCCGGGCTATTACAGCCAAACAAGATACCCGAGTGGAAGTGGGACGAGATTGGAATGGATTTCATTGTTGGACTACCACGGTCACGACACGGAAATAATGCCATATGGGTCATCACTGACAGATTAACTAAGGTAGCACACTTTATCCCGGTGAAGACAACTCACACCACTCAGAGACTGTCCAGACTTTATCTTGCCCGTATCATCTGCCTGCATGGAGTCCCAAAGACTATCATATACGACAGAGGCACACAGTTCGTCTCTAGATTTTGGGATCACCTACAACAGGCACTGGGAACCCAACTATCATTCAGTACCGCATACCACCCCCAGACTGATGGGCAAACTGAACGCGTAAACCAAATTCTAGAAGACATGCTGAGAGCCTGTGTCCTCACCTACGGAACCAGTTGGGAAGAAAGTTTTCCATACGCAGAGTTCACATACAACAACAGTTATCAAGCCAGCTTGCAAATGGCACCCTTTGAAGCTCTATATGGTTGAAGATGTCGTACCCCGCTTAACTGGTCAGAAACCGGGGACAGCCACATCTTCGGCCCAGATATGCTCAAAGAGGCTGAGGAGAAAGTTAAGACGATTAGAGATCGACTCAAGACAGCTCAAAGTCGGCAAAAGAGTTATTACGATCGAAAGCATCAGGAAATCAGTTTTGAACCCGGAGAGTTTGTATATATAAGAGTTTCTCCTATGAGGGGTCTGTAGCGATTCGGGATTAAGGGAAAACTATCACCAAGATTCATCGGACCATTCCGTATAGTGGCCCGAAGAGGCACGGTGGCCTACCAGCTAGACCTACCCGGGGATTTATCCGATATTCACAATGTGTTCCACATCTCGCAGTTGAGAAAGTATGTGAGCAACCCAGAGAAGCAAGTATCACATGAAAATATTGACGTGCAACCAGACCTCACCTACCGGGAGCACCCAATAAAAATATTAGAAGAGTCTGAGAGGAGGACCCGACAGAAAACCATCAAGTTTTTCAGAGTTCAGTGGAGCAATCACACCGAGAATGAAGCAACTTGGGAGAGAGAGGATTTTCTTCGGACAGAGCACTCACACCTGTTTAAGGATCAGCTGAAATCTCGGGGACGAGATTTTTCCTAAGGGGGTAGGTGCTGTGACACTCCAAAAATTTTGTGGTTTTTGTTTTCAGCAAGAGCCTTGCTTGGTTTAAAGAAGGTCACTTAAACCCTTCTTAAAAACCTCTCTTCTGAGTTTTCCCTCAAAAATCTTTTCTTGGATTTAGTTTCTTCTAAAAAGAAAACCTTTTGGTTTTGGGCTTTTCTTAAGTTTTGATCCCTTCCTGTTTTTACCATACCTCTTATGGTAAAATTCTCCCAAAACCCCTCCTTCCACTTTGGGACAACCCAAACATGCTGTCCCGACTAGTTAAATCCATTTTTGGATTTTTTTTATCTCATTTATTTCTTACCCCAAAACAATTCTGCCCTTTATTTTGAGCCTAGGTAATTTGCAAAGCAAGTACCTTAATGCCTTTGAACTTTGACCTCAACTCAACTCCCCTGGATAGTCCTTAGCACCCACAACCTAGAACCATCAAGATCCACTCTTCTTCTTTTCAAGATTTTCAAAATTCACCCTCTGCAAGTTTGGACCAGATTTGTAAAATTTGGTGAAATTCATATCTCCACTCCTCCAAAAATTCCACCAAAATTCAGGCAACCCCCAGTTGCAATGAGAGACCACTCCACCAAAAACCAGCTCAAGGAAAAATCCCCACATGCCAAAATCATTCTGTCGAACACCTGGCCTGCACTATTACTGTTCATCTTCAGAAATTCAGTAAGTGCAGTGTCGTTTCTTCGTCAGAGTTCAGTCACGCGTCGACTGTGCGCCTGGCGCGTTGCGCACGGCCCTTCCTCCCTGTCCGGAGCACCACACGCGTGCTTGGCTCGTTCCTGGCATCGGTGGCACCCTGGCCCGCCTGCGCCGGCGTGTTCCACGGCGGCAGAACCCCGTGGCGGCCGACAAGGGGCACCCTGCGGCATAACGCCGTTCTTCACCGTCCAAATCACCTGAGCGCTCCGCGTGGCCATCTCCCTTGCCAGCGCACGCATGCAGCACCGTCGTCGTGGCCTGGCACGCGCAGGGCGCGCTCTCTGCCGCCGACGTGCCGTACGGCCGTTCCGTCGGGGACAGGCCGTAACCACCCTTGCCACGTTGAGTTAGGTACTGGATTGGAACCAGTACTCTGTCTAGACGATGCTCAAGCCTCTAAACCATCCGTCCAGCCACAGTGCCGCCGTAATCTCTCGCCGGACTTATCCCGTTCACGGCAACCGCCTCGGGCCGGCTATAAATAGCGCCTCCGAGCTCGCTCTCACACCGGCACACCTCCACCACCTCACCAGACCCCACCTAGCCACTGGAAGAGCCTCGAGGGGCCCTTCTTCCTCAACTCCGGCCACCTCCGTCGACCTCGGACTCCGGCAGCGTTCTCTCCGGTGAGAACTCCTCCACTGCCCTAGACTTGCCCGTAGCCTCATGGCACCACTAGGAGGCTAACCCCCACTCCAATTTGACCCCCGCAGCTCTCTCCGGCGAGATCCATGACGACCCGAACCACCGTTCGCCGGAGAAAGGGCCGCCGTCGACACAGTGCTCGCCGGCGAGCACCACCACCACCCACCGACGCGGAAGGACGTGCTGAACACGGAGGTACCACCTGATCCCCCTGCCTCGCCGTGGATCGCCGTCGGCGACCACCACAGCTCTCGGGCGCCGTCGAGCCCTGTTTTCCTCGTTTGAATATTCAAACCTGATGGGTGGGACCCGCCTGTCAGTCTCTCATTTGTTTCTTTTAAACAAATCGTTTTCTGGACTTTTCTGTAGAACCCCCTGGGAGTTTTCTGTTTCATTACAGAAAGGTCCCTGCATCAAAACCCTTATAGCTTTTAAAGAGAAAAGGATTTTGGTTTGATTCTTTTTCTGTTCTCTTTAGAATTTTGTCTAGTTTTTTATCAGATTTATTTGAGAATTTATTTGGATTACTTTTGTGCACCTCGCGGTATTTACGTTACGTGCATATTTTCTTATTCCATAGATACCGGAGGAGGTGACGGAGCCGCGAACTACACCCAGTTAGACTCCGACTACTCCAAACCAGGCAAGCATGTTTGAACTCTTGATATGATGAAGTGTTTGTTGCATGTTTGCACTTAGGAGTTTCATGGCATGTTTACGAACATTTCGTTGAATGTTATATTTCATGCATAGAAGTGGAAAGTAAGTTTCGGAAAGCCATATGTTGTTGGATACATATTTGCATGGCCATGTGATGGCATGAAGATGGGTAAGATGGCAGTGTTGTGGCATGCCAGTCTTACGCCAGTCTATTTTGACTTCAGTGTCATCGTGAATCAAATCACCTTCCCATTCATTTCCATTCTTGTACTGCCACATGTTTTCCGCAAGGAATATGGCTTAGTAAGTTGCAAACTGTTTTTCCTGGTACACACCAAATAGAGAGGCCGGGATGAGGGTTCCATGGCCCTGGATTAAAGACCGTCATCCGGTCAGGGGGCATGGGTGTTTCCGGTTGGGACCGAGAGGGGGGCACCCCTTAGAGCGCGCGTATAGAAATTTGATCCCATGCTATTCGAGGTTGTGACCTCCCCGTCTCAAAGTTTTTCTTGGACGTTGTCCAGGGTGATTCCTGGCATCGTGAGGTGGAATGGGTGTGTACTGGTTAAATGTGTTTCTACCGAAATACCGTAAACGGAACTAGTCCTTCGTGACTACGGAAATCCGTTGGCTGTGGTCAGTTAGTACAAACTCTGCAGAGTCACAAATCCTTAAATCGTCTTGTACATGTCCAAGTACTGTGTTCATCTTATCTTGTCAGATATCAGCCTCAGTGACAAAACCCGGTGGACTACATGAGTTTTAAATTCGGTTAAGAGTTTATTCCTGTGGATGGACTAACCCGTTATTTACTATTGATATAAGCCCTTTTTGTGATGTCGCTCAGACGTCCGACTGTGACATACTTGTTATTTACATTTGATATAAGCCCTTTATGTGATGTCGCTCAGACGTCTGACTGTGGCATTTCTTTTACAAGCCCTTTCTGTGATGTCGCTCAGACGTCCGACTGTGGCATTTCTTTTACAAGCCCTTTCTGTGATGTCGCTCACACGTCCGACTGTGGCATTTCTTTTACAAGCCCTTTCTGTGATGTCGCAGAGACGTCCGACTGTGGCATTTCTTTTACAAGCCCTTTCTGTGATGTCGCAGAGACGTCCGACTGTGGCATTTCTTTTACAAGCCCTTTCTTTGATGTCGCAGAGACGTTCGACTGTGGCATTTCTTTTACAAGCCCTTTCTGTGATGTCGCTTAGACGTCCGACTGTGGCATTTCTTTTACAAGGCCTTTCTGTGATGTCGCTTAGACGTCCGACTGTGGAATTTCTTTTATAAGCCCTTTATGTGGTGTCGCTGAGACGCCCGACTGTTGCATTTCTTTTATAAGCCCTTTATGTGGTGTCGCCTAGACGCCCGACTGTGGCATGAGTTTTATTTGTTTACCTTTCGAGGCGCTGCTCCAGACACCCGATCAGTTTTCAGTTATTTGTTTTACTTTTCAATTCGTGCAACCACTTTATTATTGGAGTGAGCATCATTATTTTTGCTCATGACGCATTCATGCATGCATTTGTTATATCTTTTGTCCGAACTGTCTTGCGAGTACTTTCAAAGTACTCACCTGGCTTGTTGATTTGGCCAGATGTTGATGAAGGCGATCTCATGGATGAAGAGTTCGATAGCGAGTCCGACGCCGAGAGGAGTCCCAGTCAGTCCTGTGCGATCCTGCATTTGGTCACTGTATTATATCCGCTTCCGCCACCTCAGTAATAAATCCATTGAGCCTCACCTCGACGCTCGATGGGCTGCCAGTTAGGAGTCAAGTTATCCGCCACCACTTTTATCTCGAGCTAGTAGCATGTCACCACACCCCTGTGTCATAACCGCCCTTATGTAAGATATTGGCGAGTTTGTAATAAATTGTTGAGCAGCCTCAGCTCAACCTTGTAATATATTTTATGCTACTGGTCCTCTGTTTATCAAGTATTTGTCTACCAGTGAGGATAACTTTTCCTATACTGGGATCTAAAGATCGATTTTCTCAATAAGTATTTTATTGAAAAACCGGTCGTGACACCCACTATGGCCCATTAAGCCCCCGGGGGGTTCCGGTAACCCCACGGTACTCCGGTAAAATCTCGATTTCACCCGGAACACTTTCGTTATCCAAATATAGGCTTCCAATATATCAATCGTTATGTCTCGACCATTTTGAGACTCCTCGTCATGTCCATTATCACATCCGGGACTCTGAACAACCTTCGGTACATCAAAACTCATAAGCTCATAATATAACCGTCATCGAAACTTTAAGCATGCGAACCCTACGGGTTCGAGAACTATGTAGACATGACAGAGACACGTCTCCGATCAATAAGCAATAGCGGAACCTGGATGCTCATGTTGGCTCCTACATATTCTACGAAGATCTTTATCGGTCAAACCGCATAACAACATACGTTGTTCCCTTTGTCATCGGTATGTTACTTGCCCGAGATTCGATCGTCGGTATCTCAATACCTAGTTCAATCTCATTACCGACAAGTCTCTTTACTTGTTACGTAATGCATCATCCTGTAACTAACTCATTAGCTACATTGCTTGCAAGGCTTATAGTGATGTGCATTACCGAGAGGGCCCAGAGATACCTCTCCGACAATCGGAGTGACAAATCCTAATCTCGAAATGCGTCAACTCAACAAGTACCTTTGGAGACACCTGTAGAGCACCTTTATAATCACCCAGTTACGTTGTGGCGTTTGGTAGCACACAAAGTGTTCCTCCGGTAAATGGGAGTTACATAATCTCATAGTCATAGGAACATGTATAAGTCATGAAGAAAGCAAATAGCAACATAATAAACGATCAAGTGCTAAGCTAACGGAATGGGTCAAGTCAATCACATCATTCTCCTAATGATGTGATCCCGTTAATCAAATTAGAACTCATGTCTATGGTTAGGAAACTTAACCATCTTTGATTCACGAGCTAGTCATGTAGAGACATACTAGTGACACTCTGTTTGTCTATGTATTCACACAGGTATTATGTTTCCGGTAATACAATTCTAGCATGAATAATAAACATTTATCATGATATAAGGAAATAAATAATAACTTTATTATTGCCTCTAGGGTATATTTCCTTCAGTTTCCCACTTGCACTAGAGTCAATAATCTAGTTCACATCGCCATGTGATTTAACACCAATATTCACATCTGTACGTGATTAATACCCATAGTTCACATCGTCATGTGATCAACACCCAAAGGGTTTACTAGAGTCAATAATCTAGTTCACATCGCTATGTGATTAACACCCAAAGAGTACTAAGGTATGATCATTTTTTGCTTGTGAGAGAAGTTTAGTCAACGGATCTGTCACATTCAGAGCCGTATGTATTTTGCAAATATTCTATGTCTACAATGCTCTACATGGAGCTACTCTAGCTAATTGCTCCCACTTTCAATGTGTATCCAGATTAAGACTTAGAGTCATCTGGATCAGTGCCAAAACTTGTATCGATGTAACCCTTTACGACGAACCTTTTGTCACCTCCATAATCGAGAAACATATCCTTATTCCACTAAGGATAATTTTGACCAATGTCCAGTGATCTACTCCTAGATCACTATTGTACTCCCTTGCCAAACCAGGCCAGAGTATACAATAGGTCTGGTCCATAGCATGGCATACTTTTATAGAACCTATGACTGATGCATAGGGAATGACTTTTATTCTCTTTCTATTTTCTGCCGTGGTCAGGATTTGTGTCTTACTCAATTTCATACCTTTCCAACACAGGCAAGAACTCTTTCTTTGACTGTTCCATTTTGAACTACTTTAAAATCTTGTCAAGGTATGTACTTATTGAAAATCCTATCAAGCGTCTTGATCTATCTCAATAGATCTTGATGCTCAGTATGTAAGTAGCTTTACTAAGGTCTTTCTTTTAAAGAACTCCTTTCAAACACTTCTTTATGCTTTCTAGAAAAATTCTACATCATTTCTAATCAACAATATGTCACTCACATATACTTATCAGAAAGGCTGTAGTGCTCCCACTCACTTTATTGTAAATACAGGCTTCACTACAAGTCCGTATAAAACTATATGCTTTGATCAACTTATCAAAGCGTATATTACAACTCCGAGATGCTTGCACCAGTCCATAGATGGATCGCTGGAGCTTGCACATTTTGTTAGCACCTTTAGGATTGTCAGAACCTTCTGGTTGCATCATATACAACTCTTCTTTAAGAAAACCATTAAGGAATGCAGTTTTGACATCCATTTGCCAGATTTCATAAAATGTGGCAATTGCTAACGTGATTTGGACAGACTTAAGCATCGCTACAGTTGGGAAAATCTCATTGTAGTCAACACCTTGAACTTGTCGAAAACCTTTTTTTGCGACAAGTCGAGCTTTGTAGATAGTAACACTACTATCAACGTCCATCTTCCTCTTCAAGATCCATTTATTTTCTATGGCTTGCTAATCATCGGGTAAGTCCACCAAAGTCCACACTTTGTTCTCATACATCGATCCTATCTCAGATTTCATGGCCTTCAAGCCATTTCGTGGAATCTGGGCTCATCATCGCTTCCTCATAGTTTGTAATTTCATCATGGTCTAGTAACATGACTTCCAGAACAGGATTACCGTACCACTCTAGTGCGGACCGTACTCTGGAAGACCTACAAGGTTCTGTAGTAACTTGATCTGAAGTTTCATGATCATCATCATTAGCTTCCTCACTGATTGGTGCAGGAATCACTGGAACTGATTTCAGTGATGAACTATTTTCCAATTCAGGAGAAGGTACTATTACCTTATCAAGTTCTACTTTTCTCCCACTCACTTCTTTCGAGAGAAACTCCTTCTCTAGAAAGGATCCATCTGAGCAACGAATATCTTACTTTCGAATCTGTGATAGAAGGTGTACCCAACAGTTTCCTTTGGGTATTCTATGAAGACGCACTTCTCCGATTTGGGTTCGAGCTTATCAGGTTGAAACTTTTTCACATAAGCATCACAGTCCCAAACTTAGAAACGACAAGTTTGGTTTCTTGCCAAACCACAGTTCATAAGGCGTTGTCTCAAACGGATTTTGATGGCCCTATTTAAAGGGAATGCAACTGTCTCTAATGCATAACCCCAAAATGATAGTGGTAAATCGGTAAGATACATCATAGATCGCACCATATCTAATAAAGTGCGGTTATGACGTTCGAACACACCATTACGCTGTGGTGTTCCATGTGGCGTGAGCTGTGAAACTATTCCACATTGTTTTATATGAAGGCCAAACACGCAACTCAAATATTCTCCTCCATGATCAGATCGTAGAAACTTTATTTTCTTGTTACGATGATTCTCCACTTCACTCTGAAATTCTTTGAACTTTTCAAATGTTTCAGACTTGTGTTTCATTAAGTAGATATACCCATATCTGCTCAAATCATCTGTGAAGGTCAGAAAATAACGATACTTGCCACGAGCATCAACACTCATTGGATCGCATACATCGGTATGTGTTATTTCCAATAAGTCCGTAGCTCGTTCCATTGTTCCGGAGAACAGAGCTTTAGTCATCTTGCCCATAAGGCACGGTTTGCAAGCATCAAATGATTCATAATCAAGTGATTCCAAAAGTCCCTTTTTATGGAGTTTTCTTCTTCATGCGCTTTACACCGATATGACCCAAACGGCAGTGCCACAAATATGTTGCACTATCATTATCAACTTTGCATCTTTTGGCATCAATATTATGAATATGTGTATCACTACGATCGAGATCCAACAAACTATTTTCATTGGGTGTATGACCATTGAAGGTTTTATTCATGTAAACAGAACAACAATTATTCTCTGACTTTAAATGAATAACTGTTTTGCAATAAACATGATCAAATCATATTCATGCTCAACGCAAACGCCAAATAACATTTATTTAGGTTTAACACTAATCCTAAAAGTGTAGGGAGTGTGCGATGATCATCATATCAATCTTGGAACCACTTCCAACACACATCATCACTTCACCCTCAACTAGTCTCTGTTTATTCTGTAACTCCTGTTTCGAGTTACTAAATTTTAGCAACCGAACAAGTATCAAATACTCAGGGGCTACTATAAACACTAGTAAGGTACACATCAATAACCTGTATATGAAATATACCCTTGTTCACCTTGCCATCCTTCTTATCCACCAAATATTCAGGGCATTTCCGCTTCCAGTGACCATTTCCTTTGCAGTGCAAGCACTCAGTTTCAGGCTTTGGTCCAACTTTGGGCTTCTTCGCGGGAGTGACAACTTGCTTGTCATTCTACTTGAAGTTCCCTTTATTTCCCTTTGCCCTTTTCTTGAAACTAGTGGTCTTGTCAATCATCAACACTTGATGCTCTTTCTTGATTTCTACCTTCGTCGATTTGAATATCACGAAGAGCTCGGGAATCGTTTTCGTCATCCCTTGCATACTATAGTTCATCACGAAGTTCCAGTAACTTGGTGATGGTGACTAGAGAACTCTGTCAATCACTATCTTATCTGGAAGATTAACTCCCACTTGATTCAAGCGATTGTAGTACCCAGACAATCTGAGCACATGCTCACTAGTTGAGCAATTCTCCACCATCTTTTAGCTATAGAACTTGCTGGAGACTTCATATCTCTCAACTCGGGTATTTGCTTGAAATATTAACCTCAACTCCTGGAAGATCTCATATGGTCCATGACGTTCAAAAACGTCTTTGAAGTCCCGATTCTAAGCCATTAAGCATGGTGCATTAAACTATCAAATAGTCATCACATTGAGCTAGCCAAATGTTCATAATGTCTGCATCTGCTCCTGCAATAGGTCTATCACTCTAGCGGTGCATCAAGGACATAATTCTTCTGTGCAGCAATGAGGACAATCCTCAGATCACGGATCCAATCCGCATCATTGCTACTAACATCTTTCAACACAGTTTTCTCTAGGAACATATCAAAATTAACATATGAAAACAACAACGCGAGCTATTGATCTACAACATAATTTGCAAAATACTACCAGGACTAAGTTCGTGATAAATTTAAGTTTAATTAATCATATTACTTAAGAACTCCCACTTAGATAGACATCCCTCTAGTCATCTAAGTGATCACGTGATCCAAATCAACTAAACCATAACCGATCATCACGTGAGATGGAGTAGTTTTCAATGGTGAACATCACTATGTTGATCATATCTACTATATGATTCACACTCGATCTTTCGGTCTCCAGTGTTCCGAGGCCATATCTGCATATGCTAGGCTCGTCAAGTTTAACCTGAGTATTCCGCGTGTGCAAAACTGGCTTGCACCCGTTGTAGATGGACGTAGAGCTTATCACACCCAATCATCATGTGGTGTCTGGGCACGACAAACTTTGGCAACGGTGCATACTGAAGGAGAACACTTTTATCTTGAAAGTTAGTGAGAGATCATCTTATAATGCTATCGTCAATCAAAAACAAATAAGATGTATAAAAGATAAACATCATACGCAATCAAAAATATGTGACATGATATGGCCATCATCATCTTGTGCCTTTGATCTCCATCTCCAAAGCATCGTCATGATCTCCATCGTCACCGGCATGACACCATGATCTCCATCATCTTGATCTATATCAATGTGTCATCACATGGTTGTCTCGCCAACTATTGCTCTTGCAACTATTGCTATCGCATAGTGATAAAGTAAAGCAATTATTTGGCGCTTGCATCTTATGCAATAAAGAGACAACCATAAGGCTTCTGCCAGTTGCCGATAACTTCAACAAAACATGATCATCTCATACAACAACTTATATCTCATCACGTCTTGACCATATCACATCACAACATGCCCTGCAAAAACAAGTTAGACGTCCTCTACTTTGTTGTTGTAAGTTTTACGTGGCTGCTACGGGCTGAGCAAGAACCGTTCTTACCTACGCATCAAAACCACAACGATAGTTCGTCAAGTTAATGCTGTTTTAACCTTCTCAAGGATCGGGCGTAGCCACACTCAGTTCAACTAAAGTTGGAGAAACTGACACCCGCCAGCCACCTGTGTGCAAAGCACGTCTGTAGAACCAGTCTCGCGTAAGCGTACATGTAATGTCAGTCCGGGCCGCTTCATCCAACATTACCACTGAACCAAAGTATGACATGCTGGTAAGCAGTATGACTTGTATCACCCACAACTCACTTGTTTTCTACTCGTGCATATAACATCAACGCATAAAACCTAGGCTCGGATGCCACTGTTGGGGAACATAGTAATTTCAAATTTTTCCTATGCAGACGCAAGATCATGGTGATGCATAGAAACGAGAGGGGAGAGTGTTGTCCATGTACCCTCGTAGACCGAAAGCGGAAGCGTTAGCATAATGCGGTTGATGTAGTCGTACGTCTTCACGGCCCGACCGATCAAGCACCGAAAGCACGGCACCTCCGAGTTCTTGCACACGTTCAGCTCGATGACGTCCCTCGAACTCCGATCCAGCCGAGTGTCGAGGGAGAGTTCCGTCAGCACAACGGCGTGGTGACGATGATGATGTTCTACCGTCGCAGGGCTTCGCCTAAGCACCGCTACGATATTATCGAGGAGGACTATGGTGGAGGGGGGCACCGCACACGGCTAAGAGATCAATGATCAATTGATGTGTCTATGGGGTGCCCCCTCCCCGTATATAAAGGAGCAAGGGGGATGTGCGGTCGGCTAGGAGGAGGCACGCCAGGAGGATTCCTACCCCCACCAGGAGTAGTACTCCCTCACTTCCTTGTTGGATTAGGAGAAAGGGGGGAAGAGGAGGGAGAGAGGAAGGGAAGGGGGGCATCGCCCCCCTCTCCTTGTCCTATTCGGACTAGGGGGGGAGGTGATGAAGCCATGTACCTAGGGTAGGGTCATGGACCTGTCCAAGACACCCTACCCAAGGACATCTCTAGAAGAAATCACCTTTCAGTCGACCTGGAAAGGTTCCACTCGACGGACTCGAAGATACTCGACCACGAAGCCAAGCACTCGACCAACAGGAAACCTAAAGTCACTCTGCACGTAACGGTCTGTCATTAAGTAGCCTTTATGGTCTTCATAGCACTTTATGTGGGTGTTACCAGTAACCCCCTGTCTTAATGTACTTTAAACCCTGCATAACTGAGGGCTGGAGGGGTCTGGCAAACTCTATATAAGCCACCCCCCTCCTCAGTGTAAAGGGTTCGCACCCCTGTAACTCATACGCATATAATCCAGTCGACCGCCTCTGGGCTCCGAGACATAGGGCTTTTACTTCCTCCGAGAAGGGCCTGAACTCATAAAACTCTTGCGTATACAACTACTCCATAGCTAGGATCTTGCCTCTCCATTAGTAACCCCCCTACACTACTGTCAGACTTAGAACCACGAAAGTTGGCGCCCACCATCGGGCAGGTGTCTTAGCGACTTATTGGAGAAGTTGCAATTTTTCCGATCTCCTTCATCATGGTTTCAGGCGGAGTTTTGGTCGAGGGCCGCGAGATCCGTCTCGGCGCGCTCAAGTTCATCGCCGACGACTCTGCTTGGCTTCAGGAGGCTCCGCTCGACATCAACGCGCTGCCAGTCCGCGGAGCGACGCACTTTCACGCGTGCGTCCGCGGCGTCCTCCTGCGGCAACCATCGACCCAGTATCGGTCGGTCGTTGTGTCATCCTCCCTCCCTGCTTCCCGCCGGCGCAAGCGCTCCGGTCGGTCGAGGCTTCAGCAGTGGGTGAGGCACGCGGTGGCCCGCCAGTCGGCCACCCCCCAAGTCGCGGCAATCGAGCCCGACAAATCTCTCTACGGCTTGTTCGACCTGTCAACTGGCTCTGCAGAGACTGCATCCGAGTGTGACAATGGTGATCCAGCGGCGAAGGTTCTGATGGTCAATGGACCACGCAGTCCTCCCGGTTTTCCCGGCACCGAAGGAGGCGATGGCGGAGGTGATCCGTTGCATGCCCATGAAGAGTATCTCCCCGAGCCCCTCAATTCGCTGCACAGGGAAGAACTTCGCCGCCGGAACATGGATGCACTTCACACTCCTATCGTTGGAGAAACCCCTGAGGCTCATGCCTTAGAGGACGATGAAAGTGCAACTATCCCTAGGTGGTTTTGGTAATTCATAACAACATATAGCTCATTGAGCTAATGCTATTCCAAGACTATTATTTCAAGAAAGCTCAATGAATGGCATGGCATGGATGATGAAAGTGGATCCCTCAAAATACTAAGGACAAAGGATTGGCTCAAGCTCAAAAGCTCAAGACTCTTCATTTTACATTTTAGTGATCCAAGATCACATTGAGTCTATAGGAAAAGCCAATACTATCAAGAAGGGATGAGGTGTTGCTTAATGAGCCTCTTGCTTCATGTGCTTAGTGATATGCTCCAAAACCCTCAACTACTTTCCCACATCCACAAATGACCTAAACCTAAAGCCAAAATCGATCACACCGATTCTTTCTATCCGGCACCACCGATTCCAAAAGTCATAGCCACTGCCACAAACCCTAAGCAAATCGGTCTTACCGATAGGGATCTCGGTCTCACCAAGATGGGGTTGCAATCTCTCTGTTTCCCTTCGTAACGTTTCGGTCTAACCGAAGTGAGCAATCGGTCCCACCGAGATTGCAATGTAAACTCTCTGTTTCCTTGTTGTAACATTTCAGTCTCACCGAAAAGAGCAAATCGTTCCCACCGAGTTTACTTGACCAACTCTCTGGAAAGCTTATTACCAAATCGGTCTCACCGAGTTTGTGTAATCGGTCTCACCGAGATTACGTTATGCCCTAACCCTAACCGAATCGGCCTCACCGAGATGCATGTCAGTCCCACCGAAAATCACTAACGGTTACTAGGTTTACTAAATCGGTCCGACCGAGTTTAATGATTCGGTCCCACCGAATTTGGTAAATTATGTGTAACGGTTAGATTTTGTGCGGAGGCTATATATACCCCTCCACCTCCTCTTCATTTGTGGAGAGAGCCATAGAACGAACCTACACTTCCAACTTACCATTTCTGAGAGAGAACCACCTACTCATGTGTTGAGGCCAAGATATTCCATTCCTACCATATGAATCTTGATCTCTAGCCTTCCCCAAGTTGCTTTCCACTCAAACCCTCTTTCCACCAGATCCAAATCCTATGAGAGAGAGTTGAGTGTTGGGGAGACTATCATTTGAAGCATAAGAGCAAGGAGTTCATCATCAACGCACCATTTGTTACTTCTTGTAGAGTGGTGTCTCCTAGATTGGCTAGGTGTCACTTGGGAGCCTCCGACAAGATTGTGGAGTTGAACCAAGGAGTTTGTAAGGGCAAGGAGATCGCCTACTTCATGAAGATCTACCGCTAGTGAGGCAAGTCCTTCGTGGGCGACGGCCATGGTGGGATAGACAAGGTTGCTTCTTCGTGGACCCTTCGTGGGTGGAGCCCTCCATGGACTCACGCAGCCGTTACCCTTCGTGGGTTGAAGTCTCCATCAACGTGGATGTACGATAGCACCACCTATCGGAACCACGCCAAAAACATCCGTGTCTCCAATTGCATTTGAATCCTCCAAACCCTTCCCTTTACTTTCTTGCAAGTTGCATGCTTTAATTTCCGCTGCCTATACACTCTTTGCATGCTTGCTTGAATTGTGTGATGATTGCTTGACTTGTCCTAAAATAGCTAAAATATGCCAAACTCTAAAATTGGGAAAAGGTTAAGTTTTTATTGGTCAAGTAGTCTAATCACCCCCCTCTAGACATACTTCAAGGTCCTACAAGTGGTATCCGAGCATTGGTCTCCATTTGCTTTGATTTCCATAGCTTTTGGTGGTCATAGCTTTGGTTTCACAACCTAGGAGAGTATGGCGTCTAGCGAGGGAAATTATCACCGTAGAGGTCCTTACTTTGATGGTACTAATTTTGCTAGTTGGAAGCATAAGATGAAAATGCATATTATTGGATTGCAAGGTGAATTCTTCAATGGGAGAGAACCGAACCGTGAAGCTAATGCAGAAGAATTGAAGATGCTGCAATACAACGCTCAAGCATGTGACATCATCTTCAACGGATTGTGCCCCGAAGAATTCAACAAAATCAGCCGTCTTGAGAATGCAAAGGAAATTTGGGATACTTTGATTGATATGCATGAAGGTACCAAGTCCATCAAGGAATCCAAGTTGGATGTGCTCCAAAGTCAGCTTGACAAGTTCAAAATGAAGGATGGTGAAGGTGTCGCTAAAATGTACTCTAGGCTTGCTCTTATCACAAATGAGATTGTCGGCTTAGGGAGTGAAGAGATGACCGACAAATTCATCATCAAGAAAATCCTAAGAGCATTGGATGGAAAGTATGATACCGTGTGCACATTGATCCAAATGATGCCAAACTACAAAGATCTCAAGGCAACGGAAGTCATTGGAAGGATTGTTGCTCATGAGATGTCACTCAAGGATAAGGAGGAACTTCACAACAAGTCAAGTGGTGCTTACAAAGCCTCAAGTGAAGCCCCCACATCATCAAGTGAGAAACCAACCTTCAATGAAGAATTGAGCTTAATGGTGAAGAACTTCAACAAATTCTACAAAAGTAGAAGCAAAGAAAGAAGCTCCAAGTCAAGGTCCTACAATGACAAAAGATCTTCCAGTCGAGAGCACAATTGCTACAATTGTGGGAGACCCAGACACTACTCCAATGAGTGTACGACACCCTACAAAAGAAGAGAAGATTCTCCAAGAAGAAGGAGCAAAAGAGAAGAATCACCACCAAGAGAGAGGAGGAGGAGAGATGATCGTTATGAACGAAGACCCTCACGGAGAAGTAAGGATTCGGAAAGAAAGGACAAGTCATCAAGGAGCTACACAAAACGAAGACATCAAGCTCATGTTGGTGAATGGGTTTCGGGCTCCGACTCCGACAATCACTCCAAGAAAAGCTATCACTCCGACTCCGAATATACTCAAGATGAAGGTGTTGCCAGTCTAGCACTTGTCTCAACCAACTCCTACAACATATTTGACTCACCAAATGAAGGTGTTGGAAGATGCTTCATGGCCAAAGGTCCAAAGGTAACACATCTCGAGAATGTTGATTTTAATAGTGATGAAGATGACTTGCTTGTGGATGATGATTTACTTGTTGACAACTCTAGTGATGAATACTATGATGAAACGTCAATTAATCATGCTAATCAAACGAATGACAATGATAAGGAGAAAATTGAGCTTCTAACTAAAGAACTAAATACTCTTAAGTTGGCTCATGAAACTATCTTCGAAGATCATCGAGAAATTTTAAGGGCTCATGAGAAGTCACGCTTTGAAAAGATCAATCTTGAGCAAGAGCATGAGTTCTTAAAGGCAATCAATGATGATCTCTGCAAGAAAAGTTCTTCTTACATTGCCAAGCGTTTACTCTTATCTACTTACATGCCTCAAGTCAAGTCTAGTAAAAAGTACAAGAAAGATACTTCCTCTAGTAGTAACAATAATAATGTCAAATCCAATGTTGTTGCTTCTAGTAGTTCTCTTGATTCCACTAATGATTCTCTTAGCCAAGTTACACTTGAGTAAGAAAATAGTTTATTGAAGGGAATTACAGAGAAAGGTGCTTACAAGAGCCTTGTCGGGAGTAAGCAATTCGAGGAAATTGTACACAAGCAAGGAAGGCACCGGAAGAATCAAGGTGTTGGTTTTGAACGAAAGTTCAACGCCAATGGAGTTGAGTGGGAAGAAGATCAATACCCCAAGACAAAGTTTGTTCCTTAACAAGAGAAGTATGATCCTACTTCCTTCAAGGGGACACAAGCTCAAGATGATCTTCCACCACAAGACCACAAGAACAAAGACAAGGACAAGCTTAAAGAAGAGATTGATGCATTTGAAGAAGCACCTAAAGCCTCATTCAGTTGGGTCCCCAAGACTACGTCAAGTTCTACTTCATCAAGTACAACTACAACTCCAAGGATTCCCATCAAGATGATGTGGATCCCGAAGAAGAAGAACTAGAGAGTTCTTGAGGGTGACTCCGCCAACATTCTTCACTCATATCATTTTGGCAAGAACAAGTGCAATCAACTTTCACATCTTGCACTAGTTCAAGGAGTCACAAACCCTCATGTTGGTAAGGCAAGGGACAAGGTAACCTAATGTTTTCATGGACATCATCTTGTGTGTGCATCACTCTATGTCTATGGATATTCTTGTTTGTTCCTTGTGGGACTAACCCATGTAGGCAAGTTGAAAGTGCAACTCACTCCAAAGGATTGCTCCAAATGATCTACATCAACATTGAGCATCTACATCTTCAACACCTACATGAAGTCATCATTGACAAAACCTGTCACATCCCTAGTTCTGACAATGCCTAGTGCATGCATTAGAGTGTTGCACCATGTTTAAATTTCATTTAAATTTGAAATGGGGATTGTTGAAACCCTAGCACCAAATGAAATTTAACTAGGTTCAATAAAAATATTTTCAATAACCCAGAATGCCCTTTGGAAATGTTCATAATTTCTGTTAAAGGTGAAAACCTCTTCCAAAAATGATGAACATATTTATAGGCTATTCCTGGATTTTTGAATTAAATTATATAGTATTTGCATTTGGGCATTTAATTGCTAATAATATTTTAAATGCTCAAATAATCACAAACTGAAATGTTTACTGTTGGAAATATTCCAAACAGTGGCCACAGTCAGTTGCATGATTTTTGGAAATGCTCTGGCATTTTTAATAAATCCAAACACAATTACAGAAAATAGAAAACAGTAACTAAAATAGAAATAAAGGAGAGAGAGAGAAAGACCCGTACCTGGGCCACTTACCTGTAGCCGGCCCAGTTTCTGCGCGGCCCGTTACTGTGCGGTCCAGCCCACCGCAGTCGCCACCGTCTTCAACCTCCTGCCAGTAGGCAGGAGGGCGTGTGCCCGACGCGCGCGCGCACGCGCCGGCCACCTCCTGCTTGCCGCCCCGCCCCGGATCGGCTAAGGATGCCACGAACCCCCCCCCTGAAACCCCCTCGTCCGCTCCCTTGCCTCCCTGCTCTCTCCCTCTCACTCCCCTGCTCCTTTTCCCCTCATGGCCGAAGCCGCCATGGCCACTCCGCTGAGAAACTCCGCGGCCAGCCACTCCCTCGCTCCCACTATGCATCTCTGAGCTCCGCCCTGACCCCGTGGAGCTACACAC
>NC_041389.1:65703760-65711261 GCF_002162155.2 Triticum dicoccoides
GTGAACACGATTTGGTAAAGGTAGCGGTGAGAGGCCATGTAGGAGTACATGGTGGGTTGTCTCATTGCAGCCGTCCTCAGGAACTGAGTTCTGTGTTTGTGATCCATGATTCAGCTACTACCACGCATTGGGCCCGAAACCAATGGACCCTCTCGGCTTCTTAATCACCCTTGTCCTCTGTCCAGGAGTTGCAAGTAGTTTCTGGTGTTTGTAGTATGCTGGAGGCCGTGGACAGCGCTGACCGTAGGGGTGGGCTGTGATGCGGTAGGCACGTGGCCGGGTAAACCGGGCACCCGTTTGGTGTCACGGAACCCTGTACACATCGTTTGGGGCTGTGAGCGAAACTCCGGCCGGATCTCCTCATGGATGGAACCCGAATAGGCGATAAACCTGGACTAGAGACTTGAGTGTTTAGGCAGGCCGTGGCCGACACCCACGTTGGGCTTCCGCTTGAAGGTTGCCAAGTACATGTCGTGTAAACGGCGGTAAGTGGTGAGAGCGTGTGTGAAGAAGTACACCCCTGCAGGGTTAACCTAATCTATTCGAATAGCCGTGTCCACGGAAAAGGACCTCTGGGTTGCTTATATCAGTTCATAGACAAGTGAAAGTGGATACTCTAAAATACGCAAGATAAGCGTGAGTGCTATGGATGGCGTTCTCGTAGGGAGACGGGAGCGGATCCATAGTGGTGTATTGGTTGGTGAATATGTGGACTCGTGTGCGCCACCTCAAAAGAGTCGCTTGCAGTCGTAGTTTAGGATAGCCACCGAGTCAAAGCTGGCTTGCTGCAGTTAAACCCCACCATCCCCTTTGTTGATAACGATGCATATGTAGATAGTTCTGATGTAAGTCTTGCTGGGTACATTTGTACTCACGTTTGCCTATTTTATGTTTTGCAGAGAGACTTCGGTCTCACTAGTAGTTTCGCGTGGACTTCGACGTTTAGCTTGTTACCTCAGCTACGGTCTTGTGCCCTCGGCAGGATCTGATAGATAGTCAGGCTTTTCAGCCTTTTTCATTTATAGATGTCTGTACTCAGACATGATAGCTTCCGCTTGTGCTTTGACTTGTATGCTCTGATTGTTGGGTCATGAGACCCATGATTGTAATATCGCGCTCCTCGGAGCCTATCGAATAAATTACTTGAGTCGTAGAGTCATGTTGTGATGCCATGTTGTATTTGCACATATCGAGCATATTGTGTGTATGTTATTGAAATGCTTGGTATGTGTGGGATCTGACCATCTAGTTGTTTATCTTTAGTAGCCTCTCTTACGGGGAAATGTCTCCTAGTGTTTCCACCGAGCCATGGTAGCTTGCTACTGCTCCGGAACACTTAGGCTGGCCGGCATGTGTCCTTCTTCGTTCCTGTGTCTGTCCCTTCGGGGAAATGTCACGCGATGAATACCGGAGTCCTGTTAGCCCGCTACAGCCCGGTTCACCGGAGTCCTGCTAGCCCAGTGCTACAGCCTGGATTCACTCGCTGATGACCGACACGCTTGATGCTGGGTCATGGATGCCTGTCCCTGTAAGTCTGTGCCACTTTGGGTTTACGACTAGCCATGTCAGCCCGGGCTCCTTATCATATGGATGCTAGCGACGCTGTCATATACCTGTGCCAAAAGGCGCAAACGGTCCCGGGTAAAGGTAAGGCGACACCCGTGGGGATACCGTGCGTGAGGCCGCAAAGTGATATGAGGTGTTACATGCTAGATCGATGTGGCATTGAGTCGGGGTCCTGACAAAACCCAAGGTTAGTTCATCCCTCTAAGGCTTTGTTCGGTTAATCCCATCCCCAGGTGGATTGGGGGGGATTTGCAGGGATTTTGGCCTGTAGGGGATTAATTCCCCCTCAATCCCCTTCAATTCCACCCCAACCGAACAAGCCCTAAGGGGGGATCTCACATCTAGGGGGAGCTTAACTCTAAGAATTGAGTCAAAGCAACTCTAATGGTGTGAACACATTAATGCATTATGTAAAAGTGGTAACCCCACTTGAGCTTAAACGATGAGTATGACCTATGATCAAATGTTCTCATTTGACTCCTAAGTCAATATACTCATATATAGATGACCTAGTCATCGCCAATTGCTTGATAGATGCTAAAATTGGTTGTGCATGCTTTGCCACATATTTCAATTGCCATATTATTGTGTGAGCATGTTGGTGCATATTTTACTCATTCAAGGACATCCACTTGTTGTTTTGTTTGTTTGGATTCTTTTCTTTGTGCCAAGTGGATGGACAAGAATACCTAAGAACCTTCTTTAGCTATCTATGCTTTTCTCGCATCAAACTCTATTCATGCTACATCACAAAAGTTGATCAAGTCAGATTCGAACCACTCTGTGTGATGAGCACTCGGAGTCCCCGATTTGTCATAGACTTAAACTTCCAAAACCTCTTAGTGATTCTCGGTCTGACCGATCCTTCCATTTCGGTCCTACCGAGATCATCAAGTTGATCTGAGTTTTCAATCTCGGTGCAACCGATTTGAACTTTTCAGTCTCACCGATTTGCTGTAACTGAACACAGTTATGCATCTCGGTGCCACCGAGTTTTTCCACTCGGTCACACCAACAGGGTCGAGCTATATATATAGCCACGGGCAAAATTTTGGAAATTTCTCCGAAACGCTTCGCCCGTGCAACAGCTCGCTCTGCCATCATGGTCTCCGGATCGTCTCCTCATCACCAGCAGCCTCCTGTCGCTAGTCTCCGCGGCCGTCAACGGATTTCGTCCCCGCCGTTGCCACCGTAGCAAGTCCACCGCCAAGTTAGGGTATGGACTTAATCTTTGTGCTATCCACGTCTGATTCCTGGCACATTGTTTTCATATTGATTCTTGCCACGATTGAAACTCTTCTATCTAGCCAAAGTAGTTCATAGATTAGATGTGATTCAAATTTTTAGGGTTAGGTTTCAGCCGAAACCATCTCGGACCCACCGAGTTGAAAAACTCGGTCTCACTGATTTGGCTTATGCCATTGCACTAGTGACTCTCGGTCTGACCGAGAATTACTAATCGGTGCAACCAATTTGAGGATTCTGTGAAACCCTAGCAGTCTCGGTACCACCAAACTGAAACTCGATCCAACCGAGATCATCAGTTTAGGTTCCAAAACTGCTTCGGTATCACCGAGTTTGAAAATCGGTGGATCCGAAATGCTTTCTGTGGAAAACTAAGACTGAACTTTTGAGTCATTCTTTTGCAAAAACCTCTGCATTTTGTGATGCTCATCTTTTCTATCACATCTATAACTCTTCACAGGGTCAGCAGTCAGCTTTTGCAGTATGTCTGATCAAAGTGACAGCCAGAACAGGTCAGAAGAGCAGATGGACTTGAGTGAGGGCACTTGTCCCTCAACTTCAGATGAAGGGAGCAGAAGTACTCCTAGCAATTTGCCTAAGGCTGCAACTACGCAAAGGAGGAAAAGAACTTCAGATTCCTAGGATGAAGATTACAAAGCTGAGGAAGATGAGGCTACTTCCAAGAAAGTGGTGCTCAATAAGGAATATGGCTCAGCAAAGAATACAAAGCCAGGCATGAAGACCAAAAGGCCTGCAGGAAGACAACCAATGTCCAAGGCCAGAGCATCAACTCAACTGCCTAAAAGGCCAGATCCCAAAGAGCCAACTGCAGAAGGAAGGAAGAGGAAGGAAAGGGTCAAGAAGACCATGGCCAAAACTGTTGGTCAACCTTCCATGATGGAAGAGGAAGAGCTTGCTGCACCAGCTCCAAAGGCAACTAAGATTATGGGAGATGCAATCAGATCAGGGGCTGCAACATCCAAGCCCAAGGAATCACCCAAAGCTGCCTCCAAGGCCAAGCAAGTTCCAAAGAGGAATACTAGGAGTATTCCAGCTGCTGAGAAGAACAAGGCCCCAGTGCCCAATGTTGCTGAAGATTCAAATGAAGAAGGACAGGTTCTAAGAAAGCTCAAGCCCAAGATACCAGACCACAATGATGCCCATCATGTGGCTGAGGACATGAGAATCAGGAAGGATTCAGGGCTGAGACTGTGGAGAATGGAAGATCCATATGCTTCAAGAAGAAGAACTGATGTTGACTACAGGTTCCACACAAAGGAACAGCAGGACTTCTATGAAACAATTCTGTTGGACAAGAAGCCCATAGTCTGTGACATGAGGTGGGTTGACTGGAAATTCATCAAGGAAAATGAACAGCACTATCCTCGAGTGCAAGATAGCTTAGTTGCTTGTGGAGTTGCAGATTTTGTTGGACAGAAGTTCACCAACTAGAATGATGAGCTTATCATGCAGTTCTACTCCACAGCACACTTTTACCCAGATGGAAGAATAGTTTGGATGTCTGAAGGTATAAGGTACCAGTCCACTATTGAAGAATGGGAAAGTTTGATCAATGCCCCCAAGGAGAATGAGGATGACCTAGACATTTATGCAAAGAAGAAATTGGGTCACAATTCAATGGCTCACATGTACAAGGAAATTCCAGACAAGGCATTAGAGACTCACAAATTTGGATCAGTTCACTTTCTGCTGTCAGGGTTGCCAACCATAAATTGGATTCTGAGGCACAGTTTGTTGCCCAAGTCTGGTGATCATAACATGATCAGAGGGCATGCCATCAATATGTTGCATGTGTTTGATGTGACACAGAAGTTCAAAGTCATGAGCTTGATCATTGAAACAATCAAGAGGACTGCAGCAGATCAGAAGAGGAGCTGTGGATATGCACCTCAGATTCAAGAATTGATAAACTCAAAGATGGGCACAGGAAAATATCAGTTGGATAAGGAACACTTTGCACTTTATCCAGACTTTGAGGACAATGAGGTTGTCATGAATGAAGATGATCCACAATCAGTTCAAGCTCAGGAGAAGAAGGAGAAGGCAAAGAGGGAGAAGGCTGCCAAGATGCCAACTCAAGAGGAGGCATCTGAATATTTCTTGAAAACCAAACAGGAGCAGCTTGGTTACTTGATACCATCATCTCTGAGGATTGAGAAGGGGTTGGCCACCCTAACTCAAAACCAGGAGAGCCTAGAAAGAATCACGGAACAAAAATTCTATGATCTAGATGTCAAGGTAACTGAGATTCAGTCAGTTGTGGAGCAGCTGCAGGATGATATGCAGGAGAGGAAGGGCAAGACTACCTCCAATGTGTTTGCCAGAGTGCCCAGAGCCCAGAGGTCAGTTGCTGTGCCAGTGACAGACACTAGAGCAACAACTTCAGCACCAGCCACTGCCCCTACAGTTCTAGTGCAACCAGCTCCAGCACCAACTCCTCCAGCTCCATCCACTTCAACTGAAGCCTTCATCCAAGGAGCCATCTCTACACCACCACCAGAAGATCTAGCCTGAGATTCGATCTAGCACTATGCATTTTCTATGAACTTTTTGGTAACTTGTTGCCAAAGGGGGAGAAAAATGTATAGATCATAGGCTTCGAGAGAGAGAGAGTGTTGCTTTTGTTCTCTCTTGCTTTATTTGGTGGTTTTTCAATCTTTGTTTGTTTTTGGTTGAGATACTATGCTTGTGAGACATTAATGATCATGTGTTTGATCATAAGCTACACTTATGCATGCTTGATATTATCCTATCTATCTTATGTGATCACTCACTATGCTTGGTGATGAGTGCATGTGTTCATTGTTTATTATTTAGAGCGCTCCACCAAGATGTATGTGACATGGAAGAGTAACCCATGAGCCTAATTCATTGTGCATTTGCAGTCCAAAGCAAATCTAAAACTATGCACAAATTTAGGGGGAGCTCTTGCTTATCACATACTTCTCAAAGCGACGATGTTATTTAAATTTTATTATCATTTGTCGAAGCTTTGATCTATATGTTGTCATCAATTACCAAAAGGGGGGAGATTGAAAGTGCAACTATCCCTAGGTGGTTTTGGTAATTCATAACAACATATAGCTCATTGAGCTAATGTTATTCCAAGACTATTATTTCAGGAAAGCTCAATGAATGGCATGGCATGGATGATGAAAGTGGATCCCTCAAAATACTAAGGACAAAGGATTGGCTCAAGCTCAAGACTCTTCATTTTACATTTTAGTGATCCAAGATCACATTGAGTCTATAGGAAAAGCCAATACTATCAAGAAGGGATGAGGTGTTGCTTAATGAGCCTCTTGCTTCATGTGCTTAGTGATATGCTCCAAAACCCTCAACTATTTTCCCACATCCACAAATGACCTAAACCTAAAGCCAAAATCGGTCACACCGATTCTTTCTATCCGGCGCCACCGATTCCAAAAGTCATAGCCACTGCCACAAACCCTAAGCAAATCGGTCTTACCGATAGGGATCTCGGTCTCACCGAGATGGGGTTGCAATCTCTCTATTTCCCTTCGTAACGTTTCGGTCTAACCGAAGTGAGCGATCGGTCCCACCGAGATTGCAATGTAAACTCTCTGTTTCCTTTTTGTAACATTTCGGTCTCACCGAAAAGAGCAAATCGGTCCCACCGAGTTTACCTGACCAACTCTCTGGAAAGCTTATTACCAAATCGGTCTCACCGAGTTTGTGTAATCGGTCTCACCGAGATTACGTTATGCCCTAACCCTAACCAAATCGGCCTCACTAAAATGCATGTCAGTCCCACAGAAAATCACTAACGGTCACTAGGTTTACTAAATCGGTCCGACCGAGTTTAATGATTCGGTCCCATCGAGTTTGGTAAATTGTGTGTAACGGTTAGATTTTGTGTGGAGGCTATATATACCCCTCCACCTCCTCTTCATTCATGGAGAGAGCCATCAGAACGAACCTACACTTCCAACTTACCATTTCTGAGAGAGAACCACCTACTCATGTGTTGAGGCCAAGATATTCCATTCCTACCATATGAATCTTGATCTCTAGCCTTCCCCAAGTTGCTTTCTACTCAAACCCTCTTTCCACCAGATCCAAATCCTATGAGAGAGAGTTGAGTGTTGGGGAGACTATCATTTGAAGCACAACAGCAAGGAGTTCATCATCAACGCACCATTTGTTACTTCTTGGAGAGTGGTGTCTCCTAGATTGGCTAGGTGTCACTTGGGAGCCTCCGACAAGATTGTGGAGTTGAACCAAGGAGTTTGTAAGGGCAAGGAGATCGCCTACTTCGTGAAGATCTACCGCTAGTGAGGCAAGTCCTTCTTGGGCGACGGCCATGGTGGGATAGACAAGGTTGCTTCTTCGTGGACCCTTCGTGGACCCGCGCAGCCGTTACCCTTCGTGGGTTGAAGTCTCCATCAACGTGGATGTACGATAGCACCACCTATCGGAAGCACGCCAAAAACATCCGTGTCTCCAATTGCGTTTGAATCCTCCAAACCCTTCCCTTTACTTTCTTGCAAGTTGCATGCTTTAATTTCCGCTGCCTATACACTCTTTTCATGCTTGCTTGAATTGTGTGATGATTGCTTGACTTGTCCTAAAATAGCTAAAATCTACCAAACTCTAAAATTGGGAAAAGGTTAAGTTTTTATTGGTCAAGTAGTCTAATCACCCCCCC
>NC_041389.1:65711579-65717844 GCF_002162155.2 Triticum dicoccoides
CTTCAAGGTCCTACAGACGCGTGCTTGGCCAACATGGCTAAGCGCACTCGACTGGAGAACCTTCAGCGAGCACTCGACGACCATGCGCGGCAATGGGTTCCGGACTCCAGTCGACGTCAGCTCTTTCCACCACCGACTCCGGTATATCGAACTGCGATTCAGAATTTAGCAGTTGTGGCCCGTATAGAAGAGTTAATTCAGCCTTCCCAGTCAGAGGTTGGCAGAGGCTTGATGCAGATCAGAGATTTACTTCGGGCAGCAGGAGATCAAAATTCAGTTGTATTGCAGTCGCGGAATAGGATTCACAGCAGATCCGTAGCTGCGAATACAGTCTAGTCGGCTCATAGCCCCAGATCGCCCCCGAGGCGTGAGGGGCGTGGAGACCGACACGATCAGTACAAGAACCGTGAGCAGTATGATCACCGATTCGATCGCGATGATCAACATCGAGTGCCCACCCCTCCCCCAAGGGGTGGATCGTACACGCCTCGACAGCAGGATGATAGATGCTAGCACAGTGTTGGGCGAAGGATTCCAGTCGACCCCAGGGAACCAGGCTTTGATGCGAGATCCATTATCGTTCAAGGTCTGGTCTACAGGAACAGAGCTCACCGAGAGGGTCACGACAGAGATGTACCCACCAGCAGCCGAGTGCATGTCTCAGGACCAGTGTGTTTCAGCAGAGCCATCAGGGCCGCGGTGATTCCCCCCAACTTCAGGTTGGCGACTGGAGTCAGTAAGTTCAATGGTGAGTCTAAGCCTGATACTTGGCTTGAAGACTACCGAGTGGCTGTTCAGATCGGCGGCGGAAATGATGAGGTGGCCATGAAACATCTGCCTCTTATGTTGGAGGGATCGGCCATAGCATGGTTGAATCAGTTGTCACCCAGCAGCATTTACACATGGGAAGATCTTTCCCGAGTGTTTGTCAGAACGTTTGAAGGAACATGCAAGCGACCAGCAGGACTGATAGAGCTGCAAACTTGTGTGCAGAAGTCGAATGAGACTTTGAGAGATTACATCCAGAGATGGATCACATTAGATCACACGGTAGAGAATGTATCTGATCACCAGGCAGTCTGTGCCTTCAAGGAAGGCGTTAAGTATAGAGAGCTAAGCCTGAAATTCGGTCGAACCGGAGACATGTCTCTGAGTCGAATGATGGAGATAGCCACCAAATATGCCAATGGTGAAGAAGAGGATCGGCTCCGGAGTGGCAAGCACAAGTCAATCGCCCAGGAAACCGGAGGAGGGAACTCCAGTCGGAAGCAAAAGCGAAAAGCTGAGCCAGCTGCTCCTGGAGAAGCCTTAGCCGTGACTCAAGAAAAGTTTAAAGGGAAGCCCAAAGGGCCTTGGAACCCTAAGAAGGTGAAAGACAAGGAGGGAAATGACATGATGGATTTGCCATGCCACATCCACACGAAGAAAGATGAAGAGGGTAACTTCATTTACCCGAAACATACCACTCGACAGTGTCGGCTCTTGATACAGCAATTCCAAGGGAAACAGCCCAAAGATAAGGAAAAGGAGTCGGACAAAGTTGAGGACAAGGGGGATAGTGATGAGGAATATCCCCAGGTCAATTCCACTCTGGTGATTTTTGCTGACGTTAAGAGCAAAAGTCGATTGAATGTTATCAACCAAGAAGTGAATATGGTTGCTCCGGAGACTCCCAATTATCTGAAATGGTCTCAGACTACCATCACGTTCGACCAGTCCGATCACCCGACACACATAGCCACCCTTGGGAGGCAAGCTCTGGTGGTCGACCCAGTCGTCGAAGGCACTCGACTGACTAAAGTGTTGATGGATGGTGGCAATAGCTTGAATATACTGTACGCAAAGACACTGAAAGGGATGGGCATTCCGATGTCCAAACTCAGTACCAGCAACATGAGTTTCTATGGAGTCATTCCTGGCAAGAAGGCTGCATCACTCGGCCAGATTGCTCTTGATGTGGTTTTCGGTGATTCCAAAAACTTCCGCAAGGAAAAGTTGACATTTGAGGTTGTGGATTTCCAGAGTGCCTATCACGCTATTTTGGGCAGGCCAGCTTATGCATGTTTTATGGATCAACCATGTTACATGTACCTCAAATTAAATATGCCTAGCCCCAAAGGTGTGATCACTGTTACTGGCAATCGGAAGAAGGCGGAAGAGTGCTTCCAGAAAGGCTCAAAGATCGTCGATGCTCAGATGGTAGCAGAAGAGTGGCAGGAACACCAGAGAAATGCAGACCCGAGTGATTTGTTGCGAGCTAAGAAGCCCACTATGGAATCAGCATTTCAGTCGTCGGTGAGACAAAGCCAGTTCACATCCACCCGACTGACCCCAACGTCGCTCCGACCAATATCTCTACAACACTCGACCCCAAATAGGAAGAAGCGCTCATCCAGTTCCTCCGTGAGCACTAGGACATCTTTGCATGGAAACCTTCTGACATGCCGGGTGTTCCCAGGGGACTGGCTGAGCACCGCCTACGAGTCGACTCGAAAGCGAAACCTGTTAAAGAACATCTTCGATGGTCCACCGTCGAGAAAAGAAAGGCCATTGGCGAGGAGGTGGCTCGGCTCTTAGCAGCAGAGTTTATCCGAGAAATTTACCAGTCCGAGTGGCTCACCAATGTTGTCATGGTCCCCAAGAAGGACAAGTCACTTCGCATGTGCATTGACTTTAAACATATCAATCGGGCCTGCCCGAAAGATCATTTTCATCTCCCCCGCATCGACCAAATAGTCGACTCGACTACGGGATGCGAGCGACTGTCTTTCTTAGACGCCTATTCCGGGTACCATCAGATCCGCCTGTATGGACCCGATGAGATCAAAACAGCTTTCATCACCCCATTCGGGTGCTTCTGTTATGTCACCATGCCATTCGGCCTCAAGAATGCCAGAGCCACGTTCATGAGGATGATTCAGAAGTGTTTGCTCACTCAAATCAGTAGGAATGTGGAAGCGTACATGGATGATATTGTGGTCAAGTCATGGAAAGGTTCCGACCTGCTGACTGGCCTTGCTGAAACATTTGCCAACCTCAGTAGGTATGATATCAAGCTTAATCCATCAAAGTGCACATCGGAGTTCCTGGCGGAAAATTACTCGGTTTTCTCGTTTCCGAACGAGGAATCGACGCAAATCCAGAGAAAGTGGGCACTATACTCCGAATGAAAAGACCTATGCGTGTGCACGATGTTTAGAAGCTTACTAGTTGCTTGGCCACTTTAAGTCGATTCATCTCTCGTCTCGGTGAAAAGGCATTGCCTCTTTACCGACTGATGAAGAAGTCAGACAAGTTCGAGTGGACTCCTGAAGCTGATGCAGCGTTTGCAGAGCTAAAAGCCCTGCTTTCCACCCAGCCGGTGCTTGCTGCCCCGATCAGCAAAGAGCCTTTGTTGCTTTACATTGCAGCCGCAGGACAAGTCGTTAGTACAGTACTTACGGTCGAGCAGGGAGAAGAAGGAAAAGCCTTTAAAGTTCAGCGCCCGGTATATTATATTTCTAAAGTTCTGACCCCATCAAAGCAAAGATACCCTCATTATCAGAAGCTTGTATATGGGATTTATATGACCACGAAGAAAGTTGCTCATTATTTCTCTGACCATACCATTATAGTCGTCAGCGATGCCCCATTGTCAGAGATTCTGCACAATAGAGATGCAACTGGTCGCGTGGCGAAATGGGAAATTGAACTCCTTCCCCTGGATATCAGATTTGAGGCAAAGAAAGCTATCAAGTCCCAAGCAATAGCTGATTTCATCGCCGAGTGGACCGAACAGCAACTGCCGAATCAAGTTCACTCAGAGCACTGGACCATGTTCTTTGATGGCTCTAAGATGCTGAATGGTTCCGGTGCTGGGGTAGTGTTGGTTTCCCCCCGAGGAGATAAGCTCAGATACGTACTCCAGATTCACTTTGATTCCTCCAACAATGAAGCAGAATACGAAGCACTTTTGTATGGGTTGCGTATGGCCATTTCACTCGGCGTCCGTCGCCTCATGGTCTACGGCGACTCGGATTTGGTGGTTAACCAAGTGATGAAGGAGTGGGACGTCAGAAGCCCAGCCATGACTGGTTACTGCAATGTAGTAAGAAAGCTGGAGAAGAAATTCGAGGGGTTAGAGCTTCATCATGTACCCCGACTAAAAAATCAAGCAGTTGATGATTTGGCAAACATAGGTTCCAAGAGATAAGCCATTCCTAGTGGTGTCTTTTTGGAACATATCCACGCCCCATCGGTTCAAGAGGATCCTTTCACCGAAGAAGCCCCACAGCTAAAAAGTGCCGCGGATCCGACTGAAGTTGAGGTCCCAGCTGCGGTCGGCCTGATCATGGAAGTTTTGGTTATTACTCCTGGCTGGACAGTGCCTTACATCACGTATATCCTAAGGAAAGAGCTCCCAGAGAATGAAGAAGAGGCTCGACAGATCGTCCGTTGATCCAAGGCCTTTACTGTGATGAAGGGACAGTTGTACAGAGAATGTGGGACTGGAGCCAGTCAGAAATGCATAACGCCGGAAGAGGGTCAGATAATTCTTAACGACATCCACTCGAGGACCTGTGGCGATCATGCGTCCTCTCGGACTATTGTGGCTAAAGCATACCGAGCGGGGTTTTACTGGCCCAGAGCAAATGAAATGGCGAAGGAGATAGTCGACAAGTGTGAAGGATGTCAGTTCTATTCCAATATGTCTCACAAGCCTGCCTCAGCCTTGAAGACCATTCCAATCGTCTGGCCCTTCGCTGTCTGGGGATTAGATATGGTTGGACCACTGAGAACTGGCAGAAGCGATTTCACCCACTTACTGGTAGCAGTCGACAAGTTCACCAAGTGGATCGAAGCAAAGCCTATCAAGAATCTTGATGCCAGCACTGCTATCAGCTTCATCAGAGAATTGATATTCAGATATGGAGTCCCGCATAGCATCATCACTGATAATGGGTCAAACTTTGATTCCGACCAATTCAAAGCTTTTTGCGCCTCACAAGGCACACGAGTCGACTATGCTTCCGTCGCCCACCCCCAGTCGAATGGACAAGCAGAAAGAGCAAACGGCCTAATTCTCAAAGGACTGAAACCCCGGTTGATGCGTGATCTCAAACACGCAGCAGGCGCGTGGGTCGACGAACTTCCATCAGTTCTTTGGGGATTGAGGACTATGCCTAATCGGTCGACTGGGAGAACTCCATTCTTTCTGGTCTATGTAGTTGAGGCAGTTCTGCCGAGCGATCTGCTTCATAATGCACCTCGAGTCGAGCTCTATTCTGAAGTTGAAGCAGAGCAAGCCCGGCAGGACGCAGTCGACCTTCTAGAAGAAGAAAGAGAGATGGCCTTGATCCGATCGACCATCTATCAGCAGGACTTGCGTCGTTTCTATGCTAGAAACGTGAAGAGTCGAGCCTTCCAATAAGGGGACTTGGTCCTCCGAGTGGATCAACAGAAGCCACACAAACTCGCCCCTATTTGGGAGGGGCCCTTCATTGTCACCAAAGTTCTCCACAATGGAGCATACCATCTTTACAATGTCGGTCGCCAGATTGATGAGCCACGAGCTTGGAATGCGGACCTGCTCCGCCCCTTTTACACTTAAGTACTCACTCGGATGAGTTGTAATAAAAGTACTCCTGTAGTTTGTTTATCAAAGACAAAAGTGTTATAATTTTCTCATTGATTGTTGTTGCTTTTGTCTATAAGAGAAATCCCCCAATGGGTGGCTTAGCTGCGATCCGTTCCGCCTAAGTTTGTAAAAAAAATCCTACCGAGTGACGAGCAGGCCTCTCACTCGGGGGCTTAGCTGCGAATCCGTTTCGCCTAAGTATTTGAAAATCCTACTGAGTGACGAGAAAGCCTCTCACTCGGGGGCTTAGCTGCGAATCCGTTTTGCCTAAGTATTTGAAAATCCTACCGAGTGACGAGCAAGCCTCTCACTCGGAGGCTTAGCTGCAGTCCAGTACTCGCCTAAGTATTCGAAAATCCTACCGACTGACGAGCAAGCCTCTCACTCGGAGGCTTAGCTGCAGTCCAGTACTCGCCTAAGTATTTGAAAATCCTACCGAGTGACAAACAAGTCTCTCACTCGGGGGCTTAGCTGCAGTCCAGTACTCGCCTAAGTATTTGAAAATCCTACTAGGTGGAGAGAAAACCCCCCACTCGGAGGCTTAGCTGCAGTCCAGTACTCGCCTAAGTATTTAATCCATCCCAATCCGCAAGGGCGACGAGGTGCAGGTCGACTGCCACCTTCTCCTTCGGACCTACACCACAAGTA
>NC_041389.1:65718172-65733730 GCF_002162155.2 Triticum dicoccoides
TTTGAAAATCCTACCGAGTGGAGAGCAATCCTCCCACTTGGGGGCTTAGCTGCAGTCCAGTACTCGCCTAAGTGTTTGAAAATCCTACAGAGTGGAGAGCAATCCTCCCACTCGGAGGCTTAGCTGCAGTCCAGTACTCGCCTAAGTGTATGAAAATCCTACCGAGTGGAGAGCAAACCTCCCACTCGGGGGCTTAGCTGCAGTCCAGTACTCGCCTAAGTGTTTGAAAATCCTACCGAGTGGAGAGCAATCCTCCCACTCGGGGGCTTAGTTGCAGTCCAGTACTAGCCTAAGTATGAAATTCATTCCGATCCGCAAGGACGACGAGGTGCAGGTTGACTGCTACCTTCTCCTTCAGAACTCTGGCACAAATACAATGTGCACTCTGCAAGGATGACGAGGTGTAGGTCGACTGCTACCTTCTCCTTCAGAACTCCGACACAAATACAATGTGCGCTCTGCAAGGACGACCAGGTGCAGGTCGACTGCTTCCTTCTCCTTCAGAACTCCGCCACAAATACAATGTGCGCTCCATCCCGATCCGCAAGGATGCAGGCCGACTGCAATCTGTGCTCCATTCCTACCTGCAAGAGTGCATCACAAGCACTAAAATATATTCCGAGTGAAGAACAATGTTCGCTCGAAGACAAATGCAAACATATTCAACGGCAAAGCCAAGTTCAGATAGCATCCTATGGATCCAGAAGTGCTCAGGCATCGAGCCTGTTAAAGTTTATCGGTTACAAAAACCACTCGGCATTCCGAGGCAAATTTAAGACATCAAGCATAGAAGTTTTTTACTCCTCCGGTGGAGGACTGGAAGGAGCGACGAACTGGTCCAGGTCGATTCCATCTGCAATCCGAGTGGCGGTGGCAATGAAGGTCTCCATGAAAGATTGGAAGTCATGCTTCTTGGTATTGGCCACTCCGAGCGACGCCAGCTTGTCCTCTCGCGCATCCTTGCAGTAAACACGGACCAGAGACAGAGCAACATCAGCACCACACCTGGCAGAGGACTTCTTCCATTCTTGCACTCGACCTGAAACTTCATTAAGTCGAGTCATCAGAGACTCGAGGTCATTTTGAAGCATCTCTCTCGGCCAGAGTGTTGTATCGATCCGCGACGCCGCAACCTTCAATCGAGCAAGATAGTCGACCACACCAGCAACACGAGATTCTAGTCGGAGAGCGTTCATGGCAGTTTCATCCTTCACAGGAGAGTTGATGGGATCCAAACCTGTCTCCACTCGACTGGTCTCCTCTTCGAAGTTTTGGCAGAATTCTGTATACATAAGTCAAAGATAAACCAACAGTTCTATGACGAGTCGATGATAACAAGTCAGTCGGATGGGAGAGATTACCTTCAAGCATGATGAACAACTTCTTGGCGAGCCCTCCCAGATAAGCCTCCAGATCATTCTTCTTCCCCACTAGCTCACTAGCCTTGTTACTCAGAGCAATCGTGTCATTCTTCAGTCGGCTGACTTCCTTGTTGGCCGCATCGAGAGCAGGTTTCAGGTTGGCATTCTCTTCTTCAAGTTTACCGACTGAAGCCAGCTTCTCTTCCGCAAGCTTCGTTTTGTCCAGAGCCACCTTCTGCGCCTCGGCAAGTTCCTGGTCCTTCTTCTTCAGAGCCTCCTTCGCTTTATCTGCAAAATGACAATGAGATCGGAATCAAGAATGGACAGAAGGATAAGAACAGTCGTCAAGTTCTCACCAATCATACCTTTCGCTTCGTCCTTTGCCTTCTGGAAGTTCTCTTGAACAAGCTCCAAGTCAAGGTCAAGCTGGATATGTTTGTTTTCCAATTCAGTATAGCGAGCCACAAGCTCGCAAGATTTCTGCGAAAGAGTCAGTCGACAGATATCAAAGAGAGGTTACTTCCGAGTAACTAAGAGAAAAACCATAGCATTTCTAAGACTACAGTCGAATCAAAATATTCAACAGTAGCCTCGGGGACTACACCCAGTGGGTGCACTCAGCGTGCCCCCACTAGCTTTATCGACTTGATCTGATCAGTCGACCGAAAGGAACAAAGAGATCTCATCATGATCTACAAAAAAAGGATCTTCAGACTACAGTCGACTGCCAGCAGTCCACCGTAGTCTCGGGGACTACACCCAGTGGGTGCACTCAGCGTGCCCCCACCAGTTCCAAGATTCCGTTCAGCATTGTCCGACCAGACCGACTGCTGAAGTTGGAATGAAGAAATTCAAAATACAAAGACTACGGTCGACTGCCAGCAGTCGACCATAGTCTCGGGGACTACACCCAGTGGGTGCACTCAGCGTGCCCCCACCAGTTCAAAAAGTTCAAAAAAATCAATCGACGCACCCAGTGGGTGTACAGATTCAAAGATCTTCAGAAAGGAAATCTTCAGATAGCATATCCTAACAGAACAAGCGGTGACCAACTAACTTGGACATTGCTCTGGAGGGCTGAGCTAGGATCATAAGCCGCTTGGCTGGCTTCCCGGATTGCCTTTACCTGCTCCATCATGATCCCCGCCTGGCGTATAGCCTCCTTAGCAGCACCCGCTTGGTCCTCTGGGACATGGTGCGTGGCGAAAAGGGAGGGCGGATCAGCAGTCGACGATGAAGGCTGGGCGCTCGTCAGCGGCACAGCGAAGGACACAGAATGCCGAGTGACTTCACCGCCTTCTTGAACCAATGCCTCAGGCCTCGGTGCAGTCCGAATGGTCTTGCCAGCCGGCACCTTCTTGTTCTTCCTCCCCTCAGTGGCACCTCGTCGTCATCATCAGGGAGATCAATGATGTGAGGAGGAGCTGCAGGATAAATCCAGAGTTAGAAACGAAAATCCAATCGACTAGGAGTGAAACTACAGAGAGTGTACCAGGATTGGAGGTGATAGCGTCTTCCATCTCTTGGTCTTCGTTCTTAGTGGAGGTCTCGGAGGTAGCAGCACTGCAGATTTCAGAAACCAGTCGGTTAACCAATGAGTCGACCAAGAGTCTACCCATGCTAAACGAGGAAACGCGAGTTCTGCTATTACCCGGAAATCGTGGGAATGGCCATCTTCATCTTTGGCAGGGCCTTCGACGGCTTCAACGACGCTGCTCGGGGATGCTTCGGAGCTTTTTCAAATGGAGCAGGGGAGGACGTCCGAGGGTGCTTCGTCGACTGTCCCACAGGCACAGTTGCTTTGCCACGCTCGACTGAGGGATCGTGGGTGAGCTTGGATCGCCTTTCTATGCGAGAAGGGTCGACTTCCTCCTCCTCTTCCTCCTCATGTTCCTCCTCCTGTCCACCAGAGCCATCGTCATCTTCGTCCCCCTCATCGTCAGATTGCCACTCCTCCTGGCTTTCGCCTCCGCTCGCCTCCTCCTCCTCGACCTGTTCCTGCGCCTCGTTGGGCATTGAGTACATCTCAGTAGTGACCTAGAAGACAACAAACAAAGCAAAAGTCAGTCGACTGAACTCTAACAAAATGGAATGAAGAAAGCAGGATCACAGTCATAGAAACAGAATTGGACCTTGTTAGGCTCGTATGATTGGTCGAGTGGAGGAATCCTCCTGGCTCCTCGGGGGTTGTCTTTATTCCCTGTGATGGCAGTCATCCACCTCTCCAGCGTGGCATCCTCGACCTCCTCCGGGTGGACCCGAGTGGTGTCTTCAGTGCCACAATACATCCACATCGGATGGTCTCAGTATTGAAGAGGCTGGATGCGTCGTCGAAGGAAGACCTCCAGGAGATCCATGCCGGTCACCCCGTCACGGATAAGCTGAACTACACGCTCGACCAACACTTTAACCTGCGCTTTCTCTTCCCGGATCACCTTCAAAGAAGAAGGCTTCCCCACTCAGTCCATAGAAAAAGGAGGGAGTCCAGTCGACTGCCCTGGCGTCGGCTGGTCTTTGCAGTAAAACCAGGTCGACTGCCATCCACGAACCGAGTCAGGAAGGACCATGGCCGGAAAGGCGCTTTTTCCCCTCATCTGAACTCCGAGGGCCCCGCACATCTGAATCACTTGGGTTCTCTCATCACTCGGATTGGCCTTTTTCACTGTCTGTGAGGGACAGGTGAAAATGTGCTTGAAAAGACCCCAATGAGGCCGACAACCTAGGAAGTTCTCGCACAACGACACGAAAGCAGCAAGATACACGATAGAGTTGGGTGTGAAATGGTGGAGTTGTGCCCCAAAGTAGTTCAGAAATCCCCGAAAGAAAGGATGAGGAGGCAAAGAAAATCAACGGTCGACGTGGGTGGCCAAGAGGACACACTCACCCTCCTGAGGCTGCGGCTCCCACTCGTTCCCCGGAAGCCTCGCTGATCCATGGGGGATCGGTCCTTCATCGGCCAGGTCGTCAAGGTCTTTCTAACGGGTCATCGAGCGGATCCAGTCGCCCTGGATCCAGCCCCGCGGCACGCCAGGCCTTGACGAAGATCCGCCCCGACTGGTCGCCCTTCCCTTCGCCTTCGTCGTTGCCTTCTTCGCCCGCTCCAAAGCCGCCGTCTTCTACTTCACCATCGTCGCCCACGAAGCATGCTCGAAGCAGCGGCGCTAGGGCGGAAGCAAGCACGGCGGATGAATCTGGAGAAGAGGGAAGGAAATGAGGATACACTGTTCAAAAACCCCCGTCCGACGCATTATATGAGGTCGCTTCCGAGTGACTGACCTGTAGGCCCGGGCGATCCTGTCAAATCCCACAACAGTCGCGCGCGCGATACGTGGCGAAAAAGGTGGCGCGGAAATTGAGGCATCCCTGCCTTATCCCGTCCGATTGTTGCGGCCTCCTCCGCCCCGCGTGCTTCCCAAAAATGCGGATCCCGCTAAATCCGCAACAACTTGTCAGACGGGAGATCTCCTCCGCTCCTTCGTTCGGAGTTCTCCAAGTACAGAAAGTTCACTCGACAAATACAAAGAATGGATCAAGGCGACTGAAAAGGAAGTTGGTGCCGTCACCTAAGTTCGTTGATCCAGAACAGGACATATTCATAGCACGAAAGATGAATCGGAGGAGTTCTCAATTCCTTTTCCACTCAATCCTCGATCCATTCGGGGGCTAATGATGAAGCCATGTACCTAGGGTAGGGTCATGGACCTGTCCAAGACACCCTACCCAAGGACATCTCTAGACAAAATCACCTTTCAGTCGACCTGGAAAGGTTCCACTCGACAGACTCGAAGATACTCGACCACGAAGCCAAGCACTCGACCAACAGGAAACCTAAAGTCACTCTGCATGTAACGGTCTGTCATTAAGTAGCCTTTATGGTCTTCATAGCACTTTATGTGGGCGTTACCAGTAACCCCCTGTCTTAATGTACTTTAAACCCTGCATAACTGAGGGCTGGAGGGGTCTGGCGAACTCTATATAAGCCACCCCCCTCCTCAGTGTAAAGGGTTCGCACCCCTGTAACTCATACGCATATAATCCAGTCGACCGCCTCCAGGCTCCGAGATGTAGGGCTGTTACTTCCTCCGAGAAGGGCCTGAACTCGTAAAACTCTTGCGTATACAACTACTCCATAGCTAGGATCTTGCCTCTCCATTACTACCCCCCCTACACTACTGTCAGACTTAGAACCACGATAGGAGGGGCGTGCAGCCCTGCCCTAGCCGCCTCTCCTCTTCTCCACTAAGGCCCACTATGGACCATTAAGCCCCGGGGGGGGGGGGGGTTCCGATAACCCCTCGGTACTCCGGTAAAATCCCGATTTCACCCGGAGCACTTCCGTTATCCAAATATAGGCTTCCAGTATATCAATCTTTATGTCTCTACCATTTAGAGACTCCTCATCATGTCCGTGATCACATCCGGTACTCCAAACAATCTTCGGTACATCAAAACTCATAAACTCATAATATAACCGTTATCGAAACTTTAAGCGTGCAGACCCTACGGGTTCGAGAACTATGTAAACATGACCAAGACACGTCTCCGGTCAATAACCAATAGCGGAACCTGGATGCTCATATTGGCTCCTACATATTCTACGAAGATCTTTATCGGTCAAACTGCATAACAACATATGTTGTTCCCTTTGTCATCGGTATGTTACTTGACCGAGATTCGATCGTCGGTATCTCAATACCTAGTTCAATCTCGTTACCGGCAAGTCTCTTTACTCATTACGTAATGCATCATCCCGTAACTAACTCATTAGCTACATTGCTTGCAAGGCTTATAGTGATGTGCATTACCGAGAGGGCCCAGAGATACCTCTCCGACAATCGGAGTGACAAATCCTAATCTCGAAATACGTCAACTCAACAAGTACCTTTGGAGACACCTGTAGAGCACCTTTATAATCACCTAGTTACGTTGTGACGTTTGGTAACACACAAAGTGTTCCTCCGGTAAACGGGAGTTACATAATCTCATAGTCATAGGAACATGTATAAGTCATGAAGAAAGCAAATAGCAACATACTAAACGATCAAGTGCTAAGCTAACGGAATGGGTCAAGTCAATCACATCATTCTCCTAATGATGTGATCCCGTTAATCAAATGACAACTCATGTCTATGGTTAGGAAACTTAACCATCTTTGATTCACGAGCTAGTCAAGTAGAGGCATACTAGTGACACTTTGTTTGTCTATGTATTCACACATGTATTATGTTTCCGGGTAATACAATTCTAGCATGAATAATAAACATTTATCATGATATAAGGAAATAAATAATAACTTTATTATTGTCTCTAGGGCATATTTCCTTCAACAGCAACCAGGATTTCATAATCGAATTACATCAGATAGCTTCGGCACTCAATTCTGCCATTACACAACAACACCAAGTTTCACATGCAACATCAAAAACCTTTCGAAAGTAGCATCATACACCATAAATAGACAGATGAATCTCATCTAGGAAACTGTAGAAGCGGAAGGCAAATGTTGAACCTTCAGTGATGTTGAATGTCCTTGCAACTTTAGGCCAGTGGCTATGGATAATTGCCCGCCCAACCTTCGTCCTCTTCAGCAAGACTTCAATATTGTACCGTGGGTGTTGAATGAATACCTTCCTCGCCTCTTGACCATCCATGTGGTTTGAGAGGTAATCATCGGTGAACTACTTTGAAAAGTACTGAAAACAAAGATACGCAAACAGGGTAAAAGAGTTAGTACCATCCTATAGTTGACTGATGGCGCAAGGGGTAAAAACAAGGTAAAAGAGTTAGTACCACCCTATAGTTGACTGATGTGTTCTTCATTGTGCAAACAAATATCTTGTTGTTATTCTTCGCAAGTTTCTTAATCCTAACAATCTTTCTGAGTTTCTTAACCGACTGATATTCATGGACATCTCATTTCCCCATATACAAAATGGGTCGAACAGTGGGTCTAAGCCTCTGATAGCAGGACCTATATGTGCAAGATCAAATTGTAAGAAACCTAAATATTGGAATGATTTCTGCAACTACACAATAATGTGCTATTAGCCAAAGGACCATGCTTGAACAAACCTCGATCGTAAACCGCAATGTCTCCCATTGTTTCCCTACAACACACATAAGGAAGATCTTGATCAGGTTAACTGAGAGTTTTCATACTATCAGTAGAATATGTATTGAGTACAGCCAAATTCGATTTATTTCACATGCGTAACAATACAAAATTGTACCCACAGCAAATGAAAATCAAATTGCAGAACTGAACCAAACAGTTAAATGGACATCAGACCAAATGAACCAAAATAGTTGACTAAGCATGACATTTGCAGAATAGAAACATGTACTAGAAGATAAGAAAGTTAACAAAACAAAGAATGCTTGAGAACACTACTACGAAATATAGCAATTGTTGGACCAAACTGTTAACTGAACATTACATTTCGGAGGACCAAACTGTAAACTGAACATCAAATTGCATATTAACATTATAGAGGACAAATCACTAGAAGGCAGTGGCCTCGAGAAAACAACACAAACTGTATTTTAAAGTAGACAACCGCGTGGCGGTGTCGATGGTGGCCTCGAAGACGAGGTGCTCCTCCAAGATCTGGCGGTTGGCACGCATGGCAGCCGCTAGAAAAATTCACTCGGTGCCGCGAGAAACTGGCGCGCAAGTGTGGTTCAAGCTGGGGCGGTAGATATAGACGACGAAGTCTCCTGCTAAGCCAGACAAGACGGTGTGCCAATATATTTTATATCGCATCCCACACGATTCCTTTGTCTATCTCTATCAGATCTCACTTTTGCAAGTGACTGTGAAGGGAGTGACAACCCCTTTATCGCGTTGGTTGCAAGTTCTTGATTGTTTGTGCAGGTATTCAGTGACTTGTGCGTTGTCTCCTACTGGATTGATACCTTGGTTCTCAAAACTGAGGGAAATACTTACGCTACTTTGCTACATCACCCTTTCCTCTTCAAGGGAAAACTAATGCAAGCTCAAGAGGTAGCACAAATCACTCGGATCTGCCATTTTCTGGTACTCATGCATCTCTACGGCTGCAATCTATTCATCTGCAATCTTGCAACCCTTCTAAAGGCACTCTTCTGCTCTCTGTCTATTTCCTGTGACCGTGATCACACCTATGGACCGGGCATCTTCAACTTGAGATATACGTAACACGGTTGAGCCATGAAATGAGCATATGCAGGCCTGCCCAGAATGGCATGATAAGCACTTTGGAAATCTACCACCTCAAATGTCAATTTTTCTTTGCGGTAATGCTTGGAATCACCGAAAACCACATCAAGAGTAATCTTCCCGAGTGACTTTGCCTTTTTCCCAGGAATGAGGTCGTGGAACTACATGTTGCTCTCACTGAGCTTAGACATCAGAATTCCCATCCCATCCAGGGTCTCAGCGTATAGAATGTTTATCCCACTTGGTCAGTCAGGTTCCCCCAACGACTGGGTCGACCACCAGCGCTTGTCGCCCAGGGGTAGCAACGTGCACTAGGTGATCTGACTGGTTGAATGTAATGGGTGTCTCCGACCACTTCAAATACATCGTAGTTGCCGGAGCAACTATATTCACTTCTTTGTTAATGACTTTCAGTCGACTTTTGCTTTCTACATCAGCGAAAATCATCAAGGTAGCATTGACCTGAGGGTAACCATCCTCTTCCTCTTTCTCATTTTCCTTATCAGATTCTTTCTCTCTGGACTGATTCTCTCGGAAGCTCTGAATCAAGATTTGGCACTGCCGAGTGGTATGCTTGGGTTGAATCAGTTTACCCTCCTCATCTTCTTTGTGTGTATGTAACACGGCAAATCCAGGACGTCCTGTCCTAACTGATCTTTCACCTTCTTGGGCTTCCACTGCGGTTTTGATTTTCCTTTGAACTTTCCACCTCCTGCATTCAGGACTGCAGCCTCTGCAGGACCTATAGGTTAGGCTTTACGCTTCTGCTTCCGACTGGAATTCCCAGCCCCGGGGTCATGGACGACTATTTTCCCCTTGCCGTTGCGGAATCGGTTTTCCTCTTCACCATTGGCGTACAAAGTGACTATCTCCATCATTCGGGTCGGAGTCATATCTCCGGACTGACCGAATTTAAGGGTAAGCTCTCTGTACCTGACGCCTTCTTTGAAGGCACAAACTGCATGGTGATCTGACAGATTTTCCACCGTATGATGAAGGGTGGTCCATCTCTGGATGAAGTCTCTCAAAGTCTTATTCGGCTTCTGGACACAATGCTGCAATTCAGTCATCCCAACAGGTCGTTTGCAAGTGCCCTCGAATGTTTTGATGAACACTTGGGCCAAGTCATCCCAGCAGAAAATACTCCCAGGGGCTAACTGAGTCAACCATGCTCTGGCCGAACCCTCAAGCATCAGGGGGAGGTGTTTCATAGCTACATCATCATTGCCACCACTGATCTGCACAGCCACTCAGTAGTCTTCTAGCCAGGTATCTGGTTTTGATTCTCCAGTGAACTTACTTACGCCTGCTGCCAACCTAAAGTTGGAAGGGATCTCAGCTGATCGGATGGCCATACTGAAACATTCGGGCCCAGAATAAAAGCTATGTTTCTAGTCGGACGGTCTCTGCCTTGCCCTTCTCTGTTTGCTTGGCCTCTATCGACCAAACCCTGCACAATGAGTGACCTTGCATCGAATCCCGCTCTCTTGGGTCGATCAGGGCCCTCCGCTCATCACTATACGGGTGCCTATCATCATAACGTCGGGGCGCGTACGATCCACCCCTCGGAGGGGGCTTAAGCACTCGAAGGTGGTCATCGCGGGAAAATTGACGATCAAACTGCCTGTGGCCCCGCTCCAGGTACTGGTCCTAGCAGGGACCATGATCTTCCGACACCGGGGCAACCTCAGACTATGCGCTGACTGAACTGTGTCTACAACCACTGATCTACTATGAATTCTGTTGCGCGACTGGGAAACATCAGAATTCTGTTCTCTAGTGGCCTTAAGCAATGCCCGGATCTGTTCTAAACCTCTACCAGCTTCTGAGCGCGACGGCTGAATTGACTCTGCTATGCGTGCTGCCGCTGCAACATTTTGAATCGGAGTTCGGTATACCTGAGTTTCAGTCGGAAACAACCGTCTGACCCATTGACTGGATTTGGGAACCCGCTGACAAGCACGATCGTTGAGTGTGTTCTGCAGATTCTCCAAGTGTGTACGCTCAGCCAAAGTGGCCAAGCGCGCCGCCTCCAGGGCCCGAGCCTCGGCGGTCTCCCCAATGATGGGGGTCTGGAGCGCCTGAACATTGCATTGATGCAACTCTTCCTTCTGCTCCGTGGTGAGGGCCTCGGGGATGTACTCATCATGCCCTTGTGACGGGCCACCGCCGCCATCACCGCCACCATTGCGACAAAATCCAGGCGGGTTGTGCTAGGAAGTGACCACGAGAACTTCTGCCGCTGAGTCATTACTCTCGCACTAGGAGAGGGAATCCGAGTGACCAGTCGGCAGATCGAACAGACCATAAAGAGATTCATCGGGCTTGATCGCCGCGACTTGGAGGGTCGTCGATTGGCAAGACACTGCATGCTTCACCCATCACTGGAGCCGTGAACGGCCAGACCGCTTGCAACGGCAAACAGCGGGGAGCGATGATGCATCTAGGGCCGACCGATAGTGGGTCAGCGGCTGTCGAAGAAGAACGACGCAAGCACTCGCACGGAAGTGCGTCGCCCCACGAACAGGGAGGGCCTCGACGCCGAGGGGAGCTTCTTGAAGCCAAACGGAGTCGTCGGCGATGAAAACGAGTGCGCCGAGATGGATCTCGCGACCCAACACCAAACCACCGCCGGAAACCATGCTGTCGGAGAATAAAGTCTGCAACCTCACCGGAAGTTGCTTAGACACCTGCCCCAAGGTGGGCACCAACTGTCGTGGGAATAAGTCTGACAATAAGAATAGGGGGTACATAGGAGGAGGCAAGGTCCTAGCTACGGTGAGGTTGTACACGCAAGTTTTACGAGTTCAGGCCCCTCTCGGAGGAGGTAAAAGCCCTACGTCTCGGTACCCTGAGGCTGTGTCGACTGGATTATGCGTGAATGTTACAAGGGGTGTGAACCCTTGTGCCAGAGGAGGAGGGTGGCTTATATAGAGTACGCCAGGACCCTCTCAGACCTCCGTTACACAGGGTTCAATGTGGGTTAAGATGGGGCGTTACTGGTAACGCCAGCCATAAATGATCTTTAATTAAGACTACAGGGTGAACGCCTGACCGTTGCCATCCTGGGTGACTTTAGATCTTACGTACTCCGAGTGGTTCTCCATATGGTCGAGTGACTACGCTGTGGTCGAGTGGAATTGGGGTATCCGAGTGGAGTTGCCTTGTCGAGTGGACTGCACTTCAGGGTAACTTCAGTCGGTACTTTTCGTTGGTCCTTGAATGTCTTTGACTGCAGGTCAATGTCCTCAGGCGGGGTGTCTAGGTCAGGCCTAAGACCCTACCCTAGATACATGTCCTCGTCACTGTGGTCCTGCTTCCGCGAGAAGGTTGGTGGACAGTGGTGCAACACCAACTTCCCAGACCTGCTTGCGGAGATCCACGCCTCCGCCCCTCGCCACAACCATATTAGATGGCTCTGTGTTGGGGTCCTCGCATAGATGCTTAGGACCAACCGTAACAAGCTTGTTCTTTAGAAAGTGCCTCTCCGACGTGCGACTAACGTGATCTTCAAAATGTGTAGTTACTTGCAGCTCTGGCGGCCGCTTAGCCGCCCCCAGGATCAAGACGCCATCAACACCCTCCTCGCCGATCTTCGCCCGATGGCCTTCCGCGTGATGCCCCCGCTGTCGCCCCCTCCTCCGGAGCCCGATTAGTCATGCTGCTCGGGTTGCTGTGTGTGAGTGTGTTGTTTTGTTTTCAGGGCTTGTTGAGTTGTGCCCTCAGCATTAACCCTATTTGCTACTATGTGTGCTTGTGAGGCTTGTGTGTGTGTGTGTATGTGTTTTTGGAACCTTGTTCGATGTTTGGCTTGGGAGGTTTGCTTTATCTATAAAGCGGGGCGAAAGCCTTTTTTGGTAAAGTTCAAATGCCCGGCTAAACTTTGAGCACATGCAACACTCCTTAGTGTGTGGATCATATGATCAAATCATAGAGTGTAAAAAAAGAAAGCAGGACTATGGCATAGGGTTTGAGTCATCTATTTGATTCAATTTTTATTTCTACAACGGGAGTTGATTTATGGTTTCATGAATTTTGACGAGTGTCAATATATTCTATCCAAAATCATGAACGTTTTTTTGTTAATTCCGTACACGGGTCACGCTAATATTCATCCCATCTTGATCACTAGTAGAAAAACACCTAATAGTCCCGGTTCGTGAGGGCCTTTAGTCCCGGTTCATGAACCGGGACTAATGGGTCGTTACTAATACCTCCACCCATTAGTCCCGGTTCAAACAAGAATCGGGACTAATGTGCCTCCACGTGGCTCTGTGCGCCCAGCCCAGCCAGGGGGCCTTTGGTCCCGGTTGGTGGCACCAACCGGGACCAAAAGTCCATGTTTTTTTTTGGAAAGTGGCTGCTTTAGGGGTTTTGGGGGTTATTTTTAGGTTGTTATATTAGCTAGCTAATAGAGAGAAGTGTCCTCTCTTATATCTTCGTACTTGGTTTACCAACGCTGATGCTATATATGTTCATTTTACCCGCTGATATAATAACTCATGCATGCTCGCATACGTCAGCATATATAATAACAAGTACTCATCCTATACTAATCATGCATCATCATACAACTTCTACTCGTTATTAATAATAAGTCATACGATCATCATCCTCATAGTCATTGAACCCAACCCTACATAATTGTTTTTAACACATGATCATCAGTATCAGGTAGGACCTAAACACCCTTAAGGTAAAATAGCATAAAACAATATAGACCCTGACTCTCTATTATGAAGAATGGCGATCATCTTGTCTCCAATTTTTGCCCTTCGCTGAATGTTGCTTCCAAGAAGCTCCTTACGACTGTCCATACATTTTTCTATTCTTTGATTGTTATGTCTCCACTTCTTTTAGAAACCCGGTATGGACAGTTGAGATTTGTAGGACGACCTGGTTGTATGTTCAAAACATGAAGGCTACCGTGTGTATACATCAGATGAGGCACACAATCATTCGGGATTATCCGTTGAAAAACATAGTAATAACTTCGTAGTTAGCAATGATATGATGTACTAGTTTTAGAAGTGTGCAAAAAGATGCACGGATGTTGTAATAGTAAAAAATCTTACCAGGGTATCTCCATGGTAGTTACCGTAGTTCAACACGTGCACTAGTGGCACATATTGACCATAATGTTGAGGAGTTCGATTGTAGACATTGTAATTCTCAAGATCAGTACAAAATGCGACCAGATGATTTTTCTCCTGACAAGTTAGTTCGGAGCCTTCGGTGTAGTAGGTTCTGTCTACCATCTTCCGCACATTCTTTGAAGAATGAAAATAAGCTGTCAATGGAGAATAAGTTGTCAACTATTTTGAAATAAACAATATAAATTACTTAATAACTATGTTAAGCTCACATGGGGGAAGAATTGGAGGTGTATCCACAAGGACGAAAATCGTAGGTCTCTCTTGCTCGATTGTACGATCACCAAGATCCATGGTAACAAGCATACCCTCATCAAAATCATACATCTTGCAAAGTGCTTCCCAATTTTTACAACCAAAATGGGTTACACTCTGAGCATTATACAGCTTTACTTGAAAATCCACACCATGATGGGTACTTAGGATAATTTTTTTGGTTTCAAAACTTTTATGGTCTTCAAAACCCATCCTCTCCAAGACATAGCGTCTTGCAAAGCATGGGATAAGCTAGTCGAATTGGAAAAGATGAAAAAATATTGTCATGATTAAAATAGTTGAAGTCATGAGTAATTACGAAAAAAAACTATTATCGTCGGTTGCGTACCGTATGAACATCGAAAGTCTCCTCGAGCTTAATACTGAAGCGACGATCTTCGTCCAGCACAATGAACTTGTCGCAGATACCTCGGTCGTCGTGGCACCAGTCGCACTCCCCCGGGCGGTTTTCGTCATCCGATGAGTACGACATTTCCGGCCTACGTTCATAATTCAAATATTAAACTAGATCATTATTATTAATCACGGGTTGACTATCAATGATCGATGTACGTATCTCCTCCTTTCATTCCCGAATGAATTATTATATCAAATTGTCTAGCACACGGGAATGAAGGAGAACTTATCCAATATGAGCATTCAATAAGAAAAACCAAATCATAAAATAAAGTATAGTATTCAAATTAGCATGCATTCAATAATTATAAGCAAAAGTACATCATCTCTTGGTGTTCGTACATCGTCGAATATTATCACTAATACAACTAGAACCGTAGCGCCCGACGGGTATCGACGCAGGCGGTGGACACCCAAAGATAAGGAACCATCACAGGATCATAGCTCCAGTGAGATCCCTGAAGAACCTGGCAGGTATTGTCGAATCTGCCCTCCAATGCAACCATGTAGCGACGGACGTGCTCGTCCTCCTCGCTAACACGGTGACGTACCACCTCCGCGGTGTCCGGATGCCTCACCACCGTCACTGGCCCACGCGACCGCCACCAAACAAGGATCGGGTCAACAACGGGCTGCCTCCTCACCAACCTACGGCCCCTGGAAGGTAGCACCTCCCAATACCAGCCCGGCGGAGCCCAGTCCCGAACATGGCCCTGATCAAGCAGGCCTCCACCGCCGAGTCGACGACGACGAGGATGTGGGATAGGCATCGCCGACGTCGATGCGGCAACTACTTCTATATATAGTTAAATAAAAGTAGTTCTATTAATTAAATTAACTATCTAGTTCAACTACTAAGCACTTACTATAAATAAATAAGTAATACTTACTAAAAACAAACTACTTCTATATATAGTAAAATAAATTAGTTTATTAAATCAACTAGCTAGTTCAACTATATATAAACTACTTCTTATTTTTTTTCCTTTTTCTAAATACTATGAACAAAAAAATCATTAAAATTCTATGAACAAAATTAATTACTACACATCTAATCTAACAAAAAAAATCTAATCTAACAAAAAAAATCTATGAACTACATATCAAAATTACTACACATCTAATCTAACAAAAAAAATCTAATTAATCTAACAAAAAAATCTAACATAATATA
>NC_041389.1:65734566-65783062 GCF_002162155.2 Triticum dicoccoides
AGCCCAAAGGGCGGGAAACGAAGGCCTTTGGTCCCGGTTGTTGGAACCAACCGGGACTAAAGGGGGGGCATTGGTCCCGGTTGGTGCCACCAACCGGGACTAAAGGCCATGTGCTGCCCGCGTCGCGACACGAAAGTTTAGTCCCACCTCGCTAGCTGAAGGAGCTCGAGAGTGGTTTATAAGCCCCAGTCCCGATGCCCTCTCGAGCTCCTCTCAAATGCAGGCTTACTGGCCTAAACGCACTATATGTGCCTGTGGGCCTATTGGGCCTATTGCGGGCCTGAATCCTGGCCCATTGTTGGGTTTCTAGTCGTATTCAGGCTGTGGTAGCCCTTTAGGTGGCACTTTTTTTATTTTTTTTATTTTATTTTGATTCTTCCTGCGGCTGTTTTTTTAGTCCCACCTCGCCAAGCGAGAGGCACTCGCAGCTGTTTATAAGCCCTGAGTGCAGAGACAATGACGAAGAGGCCCAATGCTCCTGCACGTTGGTTAGCTTCAAGCCTTGAGAAATACGGTAGACTGCACAGAGCTATGTGCAGTGCAGTTGGCACTATTCCGAAAGGCTTGAAGCAAATTAACAAGCATTGCGCCTTTTTTTATTTTTAGTGACTTATTACAACTGAGAAATAAAAAGAAATGAATTGAAGCAAAAAATAGTTGTGATTAACTGTACTAAAAAAGGAGCATAGATGCTTATTTTTAATGACTTATTACAACTCAGAAATAAAAAGAAAAAAAATAGTTGTGATTAACTTTACTAAAATATGAGCATAGATGCTTATTTTTAATGACTTATTACAATTCAAAAATAAATAGAAGAAAAAATAGTTATGATTAACTTTACTAAAAAATGAGCATAGATGCTTATTTTTAATGACTTATTACAACTGAGAAATAAAAAAAAATATAGCTGAAAAGAAAAAAAACTATATAGAAAACTACTCAGAAATGAATTGAAGCAAAAAATAGTTGTGATTAACTGTACTAAAAAAGGAGCATATATGCTTATTTTTAATGACTTATTACAACTCAGAAATAAAAAGAAGAAAAAATAGTTGTGATTAACTTTACTAAAATATGAGCATAGATGCTTATTTAGTGACTTATTACAATTCAAAAATAAATAGAAGAAAAAATAGTTATGATTAATTTTACTAAAAAATGAGCATAGATGATTATTTTTAATGACTTATTACAACTCAGAAATAAAAAGAAAAAAATAAATACAGCAGAAAAGAAAAAAAACTATATAAAAAGCTACTCAGAAATGAGCATAGATGCGCTTATAGAGGAAATTCAAATTAAATTCATAACAAATTTCAAGAGAAATTTGTATGAATTTAGCCTAAATTCCCTATATAAGGGCATCTATTTTCATTTTCAGATGAGCTCAATAAGGCAGAGAGGGAGGGGCTTATAAACTGGTCTGATTCCCCTCCGGTTGGCGAGGTGGGACTAAACTTTGGCCGCAACGAGGACCAACCCTTTAGTCCCGGTTGGTGAAATGGACCGAGACTAATGATTGTCCTTTGGTCCCGGTTCAGGCAACCAACCGGGACCAATGGTGATGGGCCAGGAGCGAGGGCCATTGGTCCCGGTTCGTCCCACCAACCGGAACCAATAGGTCCAGACGAACCGGGACCAATGGCCCACGTGGCCCGCCCGGCCCCTGGGGCTCACGAACCGGGTCCAATGCCTCCATTGGTCCCGGTTCTGGATTGAACCGGGACTAATGGGCTGGACCGGCCTGGACCATTGGCCCCTTTTCTACTAGTGATGGTAATATAGTTTCTTCATAAATTAATATAGTTTTTTCATAAATTAAAAATTGCATGCTTCTAACGAAGACCAGTTCTGTTTCCAAAGAACTATTTCCATAATTCTTAGTTATGGAGCTTCTAAATTGTAACAAAGATGCTTCTTTGGTCTGCACAACATGATAAAAATTAGATACAAATTGTATGTCGGTGAGATAAACATGCATCCCTTTGTTCGCCACAATCTTAGTTTGCTTCAAGTTCAAATGTTATATGCTTCCATTACAAACATGCATCCCAATATGAATTTTTGCTTCAAATATTGTAATTGTGTGCTTCTTTTATCATATAAGCATGTAATACCTTTTCTGATTTTTTATTTTATTATAAATGAGTATTATTTATCTTCTCATAACTAGCACCATAAAGCTCTGTATGCTCTCTGGTATATATAATACTAGTGAATGGGCGCCTGAAGGGTGACTGGGCGGTGCCAGGTAGGACAACGCCCATCCAGCAGCCTTTTTTATCACCTTTACAATCGAGAGCACATTGATTAAAAAAAGACTGTTGCTTCACCGTTGCCACATCTGCGTATTTCACCTGATCAGTACTATAAATTCTATCTCTCTACAAGAACACTATAGTGACGCTGCAAGCTTGTCGCATTGCGCCAGCACAAAGGCCAGTATGTCCTGTCGAGGTAAGAGCATCTCCAGCCGCGCCCCCAACAAGGCCTCCCAGGTGACTTTTCGGCCGCCGGCGCCAAAAAATCGGCCCAGTCGCGCCCACAGGGACCCATTTTTCGCCGGCTCGGGCCGAAATTGGCGCCGGCGGACCCAACCCGAACCCGGCGCACTAGGGGTCGCTCGGGAGCGCCGGGCGAATATTTTTTGGCGCGAAAGCACCGTGGGCCAGCCACGTTAGCGACTCGACTCTCTTCTCGCCGCTTCGTCGTCCTCATCGCCTCGTTTCCCGCGGCGAATCAATGCCAAAGCTGTGCACGTTGCCGCGCCGGTCAGCCTCCATTGATGCCTCACGGGCGGCCAGTGAAGTCCGGGTGACGCGCGTCCCCTCGTCCGCCACGCCTCCCGCCACGCATAACGCGCCGGCCAAGCCTACGGTGCGGCGCCTCCGCCTATATAAGCCGAGAACCAGCGCACCGGAGATACGCACACACACTACACCGCCGACACGCCCATTTCTCCCTCCTCCTCCTCTTGTCGTCTCCAGCTCATAAGGATGGCCGAGCGCTTACCGAGGGAGGGATGCAGCAGGGATGGCGGCGGCGGAGGCGGCGAAGGCGGCGACGCCGTTGATGACGACGACGGCGACTACACGCGGTTCTACAGCCTCCTCGGCATGTAGAACTGCGAGGGCAGGCGACGGGCGACGGGGAGCGGCGAGGCAGACGGCGAGGAGCGGCGATGGAGACGGTGAGTGGCTGCCCCTAGTAGTTTTTCCTTTTTTTTTATAAAATATGTTTAAGTTTGAACGAACTCGCCGAAGTTCGCAACGAATTTGCGTCGTGTTTGTGCCGTGTTTAAATTTTTCAAAATAACATGGGCGCCGCGACTGGAGACATCACGCCCCAGCGCGCGGGTTAGCGCTGGTGCGCCCCAGGGGCGATTTTTAGCCCCTCCCGGGGGGCCAACGGCTGGAGATGCTCTCATAGACGACTTATGTGTTCTACTGCTAGTCGTTGCAGATGACGGTCTGGTCCCGGCCATCATGTCTAGCACCAGGCACATGACCTGCACGCCATGGTCCTCGAACACGTAGTACCCGCAAGGTAGCTCCCAATCGCTGCCGTCCAGGTGGAGCGTCAGCGACGGCATCAGCACAGGCGTGGCACACCGCCCCCGCCACTTTGAGAACGGTGTCGTCGCTGCCAGTGCAAGGAGGTCCAGCTCAGTTCAACAGATAGTAGGTTGTACCTCCTCTTTGACAGCTGAGGAGGCTGGGAGCTCTAGTATTTATTACCTGCGTTACATGCCTACTCATAAATTTAAAACCAGCTTGGTTAAAACCTCATATAACTTTCAGAATAAAACATGGCGAAGCAGAGTTCTGATAACAAAAGCATGCAATGAACCAGGATTTTTGATAAATAAAATCAGGAGGCCATGTTATGCTCCAACATGAACTAATTGATGTGTTTCCTTCTCGGCACAATTAAATTAACGTGGCCATAGCTCATTGAGCGATACAATACAATACAATTATGTTGACACAAATAAGCAAGTTGAGAAATAAATTCATTTCCCATCAAAATGGCATGGATAAGCAGGACAGTTTTGCAGAGATGATTTTCTGAAATTAAAGACCTGTTTTGTAAAAGTGGACTCTTTTCTTTCTTAAAAATTAAAAGATAATCCAGAGGTGATGCAGCAAGAAATGTTTCTTTCCACACGTTTTGGAATAGAATCTTTTGTGTTTTCCATTCCTCACATGTATCGTATAGGTGAAGAGCCCAGAAAAGAGAAGCTACTATCTTAACATATTTGTTTGTTTGTTCTGAAATAAGGGGGGCAGTTGAGTTCCATTCAGTTCATTTCATCCACCTCCGCTCTCTCTGTCTAGGACCATCATTCCAGTTCAGGATGGACTTATAAATAGCTATAAACTGATTTCATGTGAAAGAACAATAAAGGAAATACAAACAATCTCATCAGCTAATGAATAAATCTGCACCTAATTAATGAAAAGAAGCAAAATAATTAAGCAGGAGATGAGATGGGGGCGTACTGTCTTTGGGGCCGCGTGGAAGTGGACGTAGAACTTTTGCATCCCTTTGAATGACCAGGTCGATGCAGCTCTCCCCAGACTCGCCGCTGCGGCCGCCGTTCTGCTGCACGAGTGGCAGCAGCGTACCCTGGACCTCCCCGAACAGGCGAACAGATCGCGCTATCCCGCTCCCGTAGCACGCCGCCAACGACCTCATCGAACCGGATCCGCGCTGCACCGGCCGGCCAACCCAGCATGGCGACGACACGCCACCGCTGGGCGCTGGCCGTCGCGGACGGAGAGAAGGGCCTGGGAGAGTGGAGGCGGCACGCATGGTGAGGCGGCGGCGCTCTCTGCAGCCACGCTCGTCCAGTTGAGCGGCAATGAGGATGAAGGGACGGAGCGCAGGGAGGAGGTGGAGTCCCGGGCGGGAGAAAGAGAGGGCACGAGCGCAGGGAGGGCGGCGGCGGCGGCGGCGGGACACTGGGAGGAAAATGAGAAAAGGGGAGACGGGGGGTGCGAGGGATAGTTAGGGCGTGTTCTGAACTCCTCCCGCTCCAGGCTTCTCCAATTCCGCGAGCGAAGCCAGACCGAACGTCTGAGCTCCACGGAGTGGGCTTCGCGAAGCGCTGCGGGCGTCTAGTGCAAAATATTGAAGCAGCCTTTTTGCCAGCTTCACGAACCGGAGAAGCGAGAAGTCCAGCGTATTTACAGCGAGGATGCCACCGCCAAGTCGTGAAAAACGATTCGCACAGTCGTGTGGCTCCTGTTCCCCGCAACAACCCGCCCGCACGCATCGGAATGGCTGGGAGAAGCTGCCAAGCAAGCCGAACGCATCAGAATAGCCAGATGAAGTGAGAAGCTAGCTTAAGAAGTTGGATCTGTGAAGTTTTGAGAAGCTAGAGAGATTCATAACACGCCCTTAAGCCTGACTCGAAACGTTCGAATCGGAAGTTTCTCCCGAGCCGGGCCGAGGCGAGCGCTAGCGGGCGGGCTCTAGCACAAATGAAGAAAGATGGGAGAGGATGCGAGGTGATTAGTTGAGGTCTTTTTCGACTTTTCAGTAACCTTCTATCTAATCTTCTCTCTGATCTACACAACGGTGCTTCGATTCGAGGTAAGCTCTACACGAAAAAAAGCACCTCAATACTACGGTTCCATTCAAGCGATCGGTTCGTAGTTTCGTCAGCCGTAAGTTCTTAATCTCGTGTTCTCATTTGGAGCTATTCTGCACGAATTTTATCAGATTTGTCGCGCATGATCGATCATTTGAAATTTCCTTTGACCAGCAGACTAATCTCGCAGTTCCTCACAACCTTTGTGTTGTAAGTTTTTGGTTTTGACGATCGTAGCTTCATCTCTTTTTGAGCAGCAGTCTACTGTACGGACGCCGCCATGTCGAGCTCCTCTGTCCTCTGCTCAGAGTCCTCCTATTCGTCCCTCTCGACGCCGACTCCCCTTAATCTCCTTGCCAACGTCCTACTACACTAGAGTCGTTTCCGACGTCGCTCATCTGTCCTACTCTCTGTCGTCGTCCTACTGCACTGACGCTGCAATGGCATGCACACTGCTTTCTTGTGTCCTCTGCCTCCGTGCACACTGCAATTCGTCGCGCCGCCGACGGGGTCGATCATCTTGGCCTCCTCTCTCTCGTCCTACTACACTGGAGTCGTTTACGGCATCGATCATCTCGGCCTCCTCTCTCGTCCACTGCACTGACGATACCATGGCGTGAGCACTGCATTCTCCTCCTCTGTCGACTGTCTTTGCGCGAGCACCGCAACTAGTTCGTCGACGGTGTCGCTCGCCATGCCGCCGACGGGGTCGCTCGTCGACGACTCCATGCTGGTCATGTCGGACACGACGCCACAGCCACTATCCACCGCAGTCGCCATGGTCCGGTGCACACTGCATTTCTTCTCCCCCTACCTCTGCTAGCTCTTAACCCTGTGTGCTAAGTACAAGTGCTAGCTCTTAATCATACCACGTGCGGGCAATCAAACACCGTGTTCATGTGCCGTTTGGACTAATGCGGGCAACCAAACAAAGTGCACTTGTGTATTACCTAATGCAGTGACCCTCGATGCAGGCAACCAAACAACTTGCAGATGACGCATTTGGGGCTATTTTTGCTCAACCAGGCTGGGTTAAGAAGTGTATGCAATGCAACCACTGTTCAAAACTTGAACCAAAGACGCCTTAGGTGGATCAGCCGAGAGGTTGCTCCTTGCGCGACTCTTAACGGGTTTTATATCTGATCGAACATTCACCTCCTCAATTGAGTGGAGGTGTACATGTAAGACCAATTACTAATGGCTTCATTTATAGTAGTAGGTGAACACAATTATATCACTATAATAAAAAAGACATATACAAGTGTAAGGAGTAGTAACATATAAGGGGGAGGTGAAGGAGCAACCCGGCAAGTAATATTGCTACCCAAATCCATGGAGGGTGCTCGAGTGGCTTCAGTCGCTAAGGTAGGCCTAGGAGACACCGGGAATAGTTGTTCTACATGAATGTCCTGTTACTTGCTGCCTTGCCGTTTTGCCTTTCGAGGTTCACTTGATCAACTCTCTTGCAATACACCCCTTCTGGACAAAAAATAGAAGGGCATTTTTGTCCTTCAAAATCAGATGAGATTGCTGGGCTTTTAGGCCTGACATATGCACCGAGCTCGATACGCGAGAGCCAAAGGTGGTGATTTTCATAATTTCCATATGCCTTTTTCCTCCTCTATTCAATCTGCTTACAGGCAAGAGTCAAGTCAGTTCCAACTACGTAGTAATTATGGTTGTACGGGTGTGAGAAGAAAAGAGGATGTGCCTCTGAGGATAACAGCATGCAATCCGAGAAACTCGTACAAAGCAATCTGAATTCTAATAAAGAACTCAGAAAATTTCTGCATAAACAATGTTCTTGCTTCTTTCTCACCTGGGCATTCATTATCCGAGATTAAGATCCTTCAACCCATCAAACAAGCTTTCTCTGGTTATAGCCACGTATAATTGCCATGGTAGAATACTTGTTTGGGAAAGTGGACATCAAACAAGCTCAAAGATTTTCCTTCACTCTGATTATCCTTGTGAAGCAAATGGATAAAGGATATTGTCACCTTCTTAACACGAAAGGCCACCTGCCAACACCATTATCCGTAGTTTAAAAAAACATAATTACTTGTGAAGGTATATTTTATCTTTCACATGACTTCTTGTTATTATTCGTGCCTTGAAAATTTGCAGGGGCACACACATATGCGGCAAAGCAGTTGCGCCCGTTCGCACCGTGGTTCGTGCACTTGCGTGTACTGGAAAATTGTGAAAAACACTGATAATTCATATGAACTATAACACAAAGTTCCTTTGTAGCTCGTCCTACATGGAATCTCTTATCTTCATCCCTTCACCACTGCTTTAAGATCCGTACTCTCCAACTAACTTGCAACAAGTAGATTTCTCTTTTTTTGTTTCTCTCAAATGAAAGAACATATGGACTTCAAACTTTGCAAATCAAACACACTTTACAACTTCAATGTGTGAAAAAACTTTAGATTTTTTGGACCAACATAAATATACAAAATGAGGATTTTTTTTGATTAAAAAAATTAAATTTTAGCATTTTAAATGCATGAAAAAATCTGAAAGTTTTTTCCCATGTATTAATTAGAATGTTTTGTCCTGCAAAGTTTGAAGTTTATACGTTGTTTCGTTTGAGAGAAACAAAAATGACAAATGTGCCTGCACGAATTTTGATGCCAAAATGAATGGCTAAGATAAGGGGTACCATGTAGCTCAAACTATAAATATGTCCGATTACATTCCACTGTGCATGTATTTCCTCTACATATACGTCATACATATTGTTGTCTTATACTCTTTTTTTTTTACTACGGATGGACCTTATATGTTTACTTCTTTATTTTATGTTCATCTCCTTCCTCATGCCTCTGCATTCTTAATCTGGAAGAACTCTTCTTCCTTCTGTACATCGCCACTGTTCTTTCGTCTTGTCTCATCCTATGCTTTCTATTCCGTTCCGATTCACCCACACTATCTTTGCTTCGCTTCTTCATGTACTGTTAGTATTATGTGCACTACCAATCTGGCCGAAATCATGAACAGGTTTTTGTTAATCTGGTACGCAAGTCACGCTAATATGCATCCCAATCTTGATGGTAACTTTTTTCATAAAGTTAAAATTTCATGCTTCCAACTAAGACCAGTTATGTTCCAGAGAACTATTTTCATGCTTCTTAGTTATGGAGCTTCTAAATTGTAAGAAAGATGCTTCTTGAATCTGCAGAACATGATAAAAATTAGATTTTAAAATGTATGTCAGTGAGATAAACATGCATCCCATTGTTGACCACAATCTTAGTTTGCTTCAATTTCAAATGTTATATGCTTCCATTACAAACATGCATCCCTGTCTGAATTTTTGCTTCAAATATTGTAGTTGTGTGCTTCTTTTATTGTACAAGCATGTAAGACGTTTTTTGGTCTTACGTTCTGTTACAGATGAGTACTATTTATCTTCTTATAACTAGCAGCCGTAAAGCACGGTATACTTTCTAGTATATATAATATATTTGATCGAACATTCACCTCCTCAATTGAGTGGAGATGCCGTACATGTAAGACCAATTGCTTAATGGCTTCATTTATAATAGTAGGTGAACACAAATATATCACTGAAATAAAAAAAAGATATACATAGACCCGCAAAAAAAAAGATATATGTAAGTGTAAGTAACATATAGAGGGCAGGTGAAGGAGCAACCTGACAAGTAATATTGCTACCCAAATCCATGGAGGACGCTCGAGTGGCTCAGTTGCTAAGGTAGGCCTAGGGGACACCGGGAATAGTTGTTTACATGAATGTCCTGTAACTTCCCGCCTTGCCATCTTGCCATTCGAGGTTCACTTGATCAGCACTCTTGCAATACCCACCTTCTGGACAAAAAATAGAAGGGCATTTTTGTCCTTGAAGATCAGATGAGATTGCTGGGGTTTTAGGCCTGACATTTGGGCCGAGGTTGATACGCATCAACAAAAGACTGATTTTCAGAATTTCCGTATGCCTTTTCCCTCCTATATAGAATCTGCTTACAGGCAAGAATCAAGTCAGCTTTGACTTACCAGTAATTATGATTGTACGGGTGTGTGTGCGTGTGTGAAGAAAAGAGATCAGGAAGTGACTGTAAGGATAATAGCACGCAAACTGATTGCAATTATTTGGCTGATAACTACTATAGTTGCCCACATAATTTGCGTTGCTAGATTAAAAATTTAGGTTCTTTAATATTCGAGACTCTACATAACTGAGAACCTCGTTCAAAGGAATCTGAATTCTAATAAAGAACGCGGAAATTTTCTCCGTAAACAATTGTCACCTCCTTAACACGAAAGGCCACCTGATAACATCATTATCCGTGGAGGTATATTTTATTGTTCACATGACTTCTTGTTATTGTTCCGTGAATCTCTTTCCGGCCTATGTAATTGCCATTCTTGTTTTTTGTCGCATAGTTTGGTTGATATTTCTTAGTAGTGTAAGGGCATCTTCAACCTGAACCTTTAAACCGGACATATTATTCACAGACACGTCTAGACGCGCATCCAACACTCGCCGTATCATCCAACGCTCATGGTACAGGAGCGGTCGTCGTCCAACACTCGTGGTAAACGTCCACTCACAACGCTCACAGAGGAGCCGCCTCACTTCCTCATGCGTCGTGCGGAGGGCCGCCGCAGTCAACACCAACCATGGCCGGAGAGCTTTGCCCATGCCCATGCCAACGGCAGCGTTGGTCTTGCCGGGAGACCATTCATCGCTAATCTTAGCAAGCTCCTCGTTGAGGTGGTGTAGTCGTCGCTCAGACATCTCTGTGGTGGTCAAGGGCCGGTCATGGGTCCAGGCCTCCGCGAAGTTGGGGTCCGTGCTGTAAGGGCATATTTATCCCTAAGGTGTTTTGATGATTGATGACAATGCTTTTGCGGACTAATCGTGTGCCTTGAGTATTTCAGACGCTTCGTCACTAGGCACAAGACGGTTTGGTGCCCCTTGAAGACTATTGAAGACCGCATTTTTCTACGTTTCTTTTCGATGGATTTGAGTCATAGAAAAGCCGTACTATTAAGAGGGGGTCCGCGTTGGAAAGGTTCGGGTGGAATCATCACGTACATGTATACTCCCTCTGCACCGCCTTTCCCTTTTCCCTTTGGAGCATCCTCCGTTTTCTTCATACTATGCAAAGAAAAGGATTCCTGGTGTTGCTGTTCTGAGACATGCGGTAGTACTACTCTTAGGAGCGGTAGTACCGCAGGCCCCCGCGGTAGTACCGTAGGTGCCCCACGGTAGTACCGCTCCTAAGGAGCTCTAGTACCGTGGCCTTAGATCAGACTCAGCCGCTCATGTGGCTATAGGGGCGGATGTAATTTTTTACATCCGCGTCCTATGCGGTAGTACCGCCCCATGCGCGCAGTAGTACCGTGAGTCCTGGTCTGGCACATCAACATGAGCGGAAGTAGGGGCGGATGTAATTTTTTACATCCGCTCCCTGCGCGGTAGTACCGCTTGCCATGTGTGGTAGTACCGTGTCAGATTTTTGCATCGTTTGATTTTCAGTGGAAGTTGGCACGGATGTATTTTTATTCATCCGCGCCCTTCCCAGGCCAGTCCAATCCTGCCTTGCGGTAGTACCACAAGGGGAAACGGTAGTACCGCATCAGCGGCAGTACCGCCCTCAGCCTTTGCGGTTCAGGCCTGGGCTAGCTCCTGCCGTAGCAGCGGTAGTACCGCGGTCCGCCGCGGTAGTACCGTGAGCCCTTGCAGTAGTACCGCTTGTCTGGGGTGGTAGTACCGCGGGACGGGGGCTGGTTAAGTGGATAACGGTTGGATTTGTCTCTCCACTATATAAGGGGTGTCTTCTTCCTCTAGTTGACTACCTCTTCCAACCCCAAGCTCCATTGTTGCTCCAAACTCCATTTTCGCCCGATCTCTCTCCCTAGCCAATCAAACTTGTTGATTTGCTCGGGATTGGGAGAGAAGGCCTCGATCTACACTTCCACCAAGAGAAATTTGATTCCCCCCACTAATCCCTAGTGGATCTTGTTACTCCTGGGTGTTTGAGCACCCTAGACGGTTGAGGTCACTGCAGAACCATAGTTCATTGTGGTGAAGCTTCTGATGTCGTTGGGAGCCTCCAATAAAGTTGTGGAGATTGCCCCAACCTTGTTTGTAAAGGTTTGGTCGCCGCCTTCAACGGCAACAATAGTGGAATCACGACATCTCGCATTGTGTGAGGGCGTGAGGAGAATACAGTGGCCCTAGTGGCTTCTTGGGGAGCATTGTGCCTCCACACCGCTGTAACGGAGACGTACTTACCCTCAAAAGGAAGGAACTTTGGTAACACATCCTCGCCTTCACCGGCTCCACTCTTGGTTATCTCGTGCCTTTACTTGTGCAAGCTTATTTGTGTTGTATCCCTTGCTTGAGTGTGTGCTTGTTGTTGTTGCATCATATAGGTTGCTCACCTAGTTGCATATCTAGACAACCTACTTTGATGCAAAGTTTAATTTGGTAAAGAAAAGCTAAAAATTGTTAGTTGCCTATTCACCCCCCCCCCTCTAGTCAAATATATCAATCCTTTCAATTGGTATCAGAGCCTCGTCTCTTTATTAAGGACTTTGCTGTTTGAAGAGTATGGTTGACACCGTAGACGGTGGGGAGGAGCACTCCGGTGTGAATCCGAGTTCGTCTACGGGTGATGGGGGAACCGCGGTGTCTCATGAGGAATTCAATGTGGCTTTGGACACATTGAAAACCTCCATGACAACCGAGGTTGAAAGCATGTTTAATAAATTCTTAGAAGGACTTAAAACTATCTACCTCGCCGATGAAAGTGGGTGATCCCACTAAAAAGGTGACAGATGCTAACTCCGACAAGGGGGAAGCTACTAGTGAAAAGGGTCCTTCTACTAGTGGTAGAAATGGCACCGACATCTTTGCCCATGTGGAACCTCCAATTTATGGAGGACCAATTCCGTCTACTCATTTAAATCATGTCGGCTCTCCTCCTAAGATTGTGAAAAATGAGGACTTTGATTCTTGGGTTTATCGCTTCAAGCGTCATTTAAATCATGTGAATACTAATCTTTGGAGAATCATTGAAGAAGGTTTCCATCCACATGACCGAAGCAATTTCACCCCTAGAGAAGCCGCGGATAATCAATTCAATGAGAATGCTCTCTTCATCATTCAAGATGCAGTTCTACCCGAAGATCTCCCTCAAATTCGACCCTTCGCCATGGCCAAAGTTGCATGGCATTGTGTTGTTTCCCTCTATAAGGGAAGCGCAAGCATTCAACGCTCCAACTATGAAGTGGTGCAAGATGAAGCCGATGAGTTTGCAATGAAAGAAGATGAAGAACCTCGTGAGCTCTTTCGGAGAGTAACCAAACTCGCGTCTCACTCTGAGATCATGGTAGCAAGGACACGGATGACAATTGGATCAAGCGCAAGTTCCTCAAAGCAATGATACCTTACCACAAGGCCTTGTCCTCTATCATCCGTCAAAGACCGGACTTCCACTCCTTGATCTCAAATGAAGTGTTGGATGAGTTTGTGGCAATGCGGATCTTGGACAAGACCGCCAACAACGCGGTATTGCGTTCTCAAAGAGCAAAGAAGCCCAACCTTGCCTTGAATGCCAAGGTTATTGTGGAAGAAGAGGAAGAAGAGGAAGATGAGGAGAGCAACCCAAAGATACAAAATATGATTATCATGAACACATGGCTCTTGCTTCAAGGCAACTTTGGAGCAAGAAGAACACAAGGCCCAACTTCAACAAGAACAACTCAAGTGGATTCAAGGGCAAGCAACATGTGAGAACATGTTACAATTGTGGCAATGTGAGCCACTTTGTTGTGGATTGCCCTTACGAGAAGCGGGAAGACAATGGTGGCAAGCTCATCCAAAAAGACAAAGCTAAGTCCTTCCCCAACAAGAACAACTTCACCAAAAGACTCCTACTCGAGGGTTGGTGGTTCAAGAAGAATACCATGAGGATAACGATGATGATGAAGATAGTGAAGCCATGGCCATGGCCTCTGTTGACATTGCCACAACTCCATGGGTGTCCCTCTTCGACTCACCTAATGAGAACATCACCGCCAAGTGTCTCATGGCTAAAGCCACCAATAAGGTAACCCCCAACATCAAAACCACCATCATTACTAATCCCTCCTTGACGGATGGCATTGATGAAAGTGAGGGGTCTAATGAGGAAGTGAATGAATTTGAGTCTTTTATGAGTAAGCTCAAGGGCAAATCCAAGAAGCACTTTGTTGCTCTCTTGGAACAACTTGGTGAAGCCAATGACATGATCGAGGCTCATGAAGAAACCATCTCTAAGATGGAAGGTCATAGTCATGACTATGCCGATGAGATATCAGATCTCTCTAATGCTCTTGAGGAAGAGCCTGGGCATCGTTTGGCTCTTGAGGAGTCACACAACGATGACCATGCTAAAAGAAAGATTTTGATCATGCTCTTGTTGTGTCTCATGTGCTAACTTCCGAGAAGGCTAAACTTGGCGTTGACCATGCTAGACTCAAGGAGGAGTTTTATTTACTCAACAAGGCCCACAAGGTCTTGAAGGGTGCTCATGCTAGCCTTAAGGAGTCTCATGATCAACTCCAAGTTAATCTAACCAAAGAAAAAGCCACCTTTACTCATATGGTATTAATTGATAATGCAAATGCCACTAACCCGTGTTGTGAGCATGTGCATATTGTGGAGGAGAATGCCAAATTGAAGGAGCAACTTGAGAAAGGCCTAGTGACATGCATACAAGGTTAGAAGAACCTCAGTGACCTTTTGAGCAATCAAAAGGAAGTTGTGGCTAAGGAGGGAGTTGGGTTCGCACCCAAGTCCAAGAACAAGAAGAAGAACGACAAGGCCAAACGACATCCTCCTCTCAAGCAAACTTTTGTGAAGGAGGGAGAGGGTGCTCCTAAGGATAATAAGAACAATGTGAAGGGTGGTGATGTCAAAAAGGGAAATGCCATCCCTTCCAACAAAGCCGGCGACTTTAACCCTTCTTGTGTGTTGTGTCGTGCTAGTGATGGGCATGTTTATGCTAATTTTGTTGGTTCTCCTTATGAGTACATTGAATGGTCTATTTGGGTTCCTAAGACCCTTGTTACTAACATCAAAGGACCCATTACAAAATGGGTACCTAAAACCAAGCATTGATCTCTTGTAGGTGTTTGCTTCCGGTGGGGGATCATGGTTGCTCGATAGTGGAGCAACAAATCATATGACCGGAAGCAAGGACTTGGTGGTGGACGTGCACAAGATTCCTTCTATGACCACCAACATCGAGTGGGGTGATGCCTCGTCTTCTAAGGTATTGGGTTTTGGCAAAGTTGTCATTTCTCATGATCTTACGATCGAGAAAGTCATGCTTGTTGAGTCCCTTGCTTACAATCTACTTCCCGTTCGTCAACTTGCACTCATGGGCTTTGCCACTTTCTTTGATATTGATATCGTGGCCCTCTTGTGGAGCAAAACTCTTAAAGTAGCCTTTGTTGGGCATGTCGAGAACGGTCTTTATGTGATTAACTTTTCGGAGCGACCCACTAAGACCGCGACATGCCTAATGGCTAAAGTTGATGTGGGATGGCTTTGGCATCGCCGTTTAGCCCACGTCAATATGAGATCTTTGCAAAGTCTTCTCAAGGGGGACCATGTCCATGGACTAACAAATGTTAGTTTTGCCAAAGATCGTGCTTGCAGTGCTTGTATCGAAGAAAAGCTTCATGAGAAGGCTCACCCTCCCACGACTATCATCTACTCGAAGAGACCCTTGGAGCTCCTTCACATGGATCTCTTTGAGCCTCCATCCTTTGATAGTCTTGGAGGTAGAAAGTATTGATTGGTGATTGTGGATGATTATTCAAGATACACTTGGGTATATTTCTTCAAGAGGAAGAGTGAGACTCAACAAACTGTCATCGACTTTGCAAATGAAGCTCAACGTCAACATGATGCAAAGATCTTGACAATAAGAAGTGACAACGGCACCGAGTTCAAGAACTACACCTTGGATGAGTTTCTTAGTGATGAGGGGATCAAGCATCAATATTCTGCACCATATGCCCCTCAACAAAATGGTGTCGCGGAGATGAAGAACCAGAAGTTGATGGATGCGGCAAGGACCATGATGGCAGAGTTCAAGTCTCCATAAAACTTTTGGGCCAAAGCCATCAACACAGCTTGTCATGCATCCAATCGGCTCTATCTCCGCAAAGGCTTGACCAAGACTCCTTATGAAATACTTACCGGTAACAAGCCCAACCTCAAGTACTTCCGGGTGTTCGGGTGTAAGTTTTTCATTCTCAAGAAAGGTGTTCGTTTGTCTAAATTTGAGGCTAGAGCTTATGAGGGCATATTTGTTGGTTATGCTACAAACTCTCATGCTTACCGTGTCCTCAACAAGTCCACCGGACTCATTGAGGAGACGTGTGACGTGGAGTTTGACGAAAATAATGGCTCTCAAGTGGAGCAAAGTGGTACTTGTGATGTAGGTGATGAAATTCCTCCCCAAGCCATAAGAAGAATGGGTGTTGGTCATATCCTACCCATTGAGGAACCCCTGTGGCCGAAGGAGAAGGACAATGCTCCACTCAAGTGGAGCCATCACCAACCCAAGACCCACACGCTTCCGAAGAACAAAGTGAAGGCCCTTAACCTCTTGAACAAGATCAAGGGCAAGATCAACCTCAAGATGGTGGTGAACCACCCAATGATGCCCAAGGTCAAGTTATCCCTTTCGAGCAAGTTCAAGAGCAAGAGCAAGCTCAAGATCAAGAACAAGCTTAAGACGGCGCTCAAGATGATCAAGTTACCCCTCCTCTTTTCACATCCGAGGAGGATTTAGAGCATCGTGCCACGAAGATCGCTTCCAAGCTCACCACCAAAGGTCATATTATGGAGAATGTGGTCGGAAGCCTAAGAAAGGGGGTAAGCACTCGTAGACAATTAGCAAACTATTGTGACCATCATGTGTTTGTTTCTTGTGTCGAACCCCAAAAGGTTTATGAGGCGCTCGAGGACCCGGATTGGCTCAATGCCATGCATGAAGAACTCAACAACTTCGAGCACAACCAAGTGTGGAAATTAGTGCCAAGGCCAACCGGGAATCATAATGTCATTGGGAACAAGTGGATATTCAAGAACAAGCGATGCTCATGGGATCATTGTTTGCAACAAGGCTCGTTTGGTGGCACAAGGCTACTCCCAAGTCGAGGGTATCGACTACGGTGAAACCTTTGCTCCCGTTTCTCGCCTTGAATCTATTCGTTTGTTGATTGCTGATGCTTCTCATCATAATTTCACGTTGCAACAAATGGATGTGAAGAGTGCTTTTCTTAATGGTCCCAATAATGAGTTTGTGTATGTCAAACAACCCCCCTGGTTCGAAGATCCCTATTTCCCCGATCATGTGTACCAACTCCACAAGGCGCTCTATGGCCTTAAACAAGCCCCACGTGCGTGGTATGAGCATCTTACGGATTTGTTACAAGATTGTGGGTTCGAAATCGGGAAATGACCCCACTCTTTTTACTAAGAAGGTCAAAGGGGAGTTGTTTGTATGCCAACTATATGTTGATGATATTATTTTTGGTTCCCCTAAAAAAGCTTTCAATGAAGAATTTGTCGCTCTCATGACCTCAAAGTTCAAGATGTCTATGATGGGAGAGTTGAAGTTCTTTCTCGGGTTCGAAATCAAGCAAAGAAGAGAAGGAACCTTCGTCAACCAAGCCAAATACACTCAAGACATGCTGAAGAGATTCAAGCTAAGTGATGTCAAGCCGGCTTCCACCCCAATGCCCACCAAGTGCCAACTTGACATTGATCCAAATGGTAAAGCGGTGGATCAAAAGGTATATCGCTTCATGATTGGCTCCTTGCTTTACCTTTGTGCATCTAGACCAGATATCATGTTGAGTGTGGGAATTTGTGCACGGTTTCAAGCTGCACCGAAGGAAAGCCACCTTATGGCGGTCAAGCAAATCTTTCGATATTTGGCTCATACCCCAAACTTTGGCTTATGGTACCCAAGAGGACCAAACTTTAAGCTTGAAGGATATTTGGATTCCGATTGGGCGGGAGACAAAGTGGATAGGAAGTCCACTTCCGGAGGGTGCCAATTTCTTGGTTGCTCTTTGGTGAGTTGGTCTTCCAAGAAGCAAAGTTGTGTGTCTCTCTCGTCCACCAAAGCGGAGTATGTGGCGGCCGGTAATTGTTGTGCACAACTCTTATGGATGAGGGAAACTTTAAAGGATTACGGTGTCATTTGTGACAAAGTGCCTCTTTGGTGTGACAATGAAAGTGCCATCAAGATTTCTCTCAACCCGATGCAACACTTCAAGACGAAGCATATTGAGATTCGGTGTCACTTCATCCGGGATCATATTAGGCGAGGGGAGATCGAGCTCAATTATGTCAACACTCATGATAACCTTGCGGATATTTTCACGAAGCCCTTGGATGAAGCAAGATTTCGCGAGTTAAGGAATGAGCTAAATATCATTGATTCAAGCAATGTGACTTGAACCCTTGCACACCCCACCACACTCAACTTGTTGTCTAGTTTAGGTGTAGGCATGGACATAGGGGGAGTGTTGTTCTCTCAATGAACTCTCCCTCCCCACATTATGCATAAATTGATCAACTCTTTCACATTAGCCATTGATGGTACTTGTGCTTCAAAGACGAGTTTTGGTCATGGGCCCAAGGATAATTCTTCGCGGTACCATACCAATTGACTCAAACGTAGGTGGCTCCGGCCACCGCCCTCTCCGTGGAGAGGTTGTGTCTCGTTTTTTGTCCTTGTTGTCTCTTGCTTTTCGTTCTTCGTGTCGAGCTTGTCCTTGTGGTGTCTAGGTTGTTAGCTCGTTGGTGTGTTCGTTCGCTTGAAGGTTTCGTGCAAAGGTGTTTCTTCCTTTTGTTTGAAACTGCATTTTCTTGGGTTCACGGTACTACCATGGCCTGCCACGGTACTACCGCAAGGACATGATACTACTGCAACGAGCACGGCAGTAATTTTTTATTGCCGCTGGTGGAGCAGTACTACCGCCCATGGCGCGGTACTTCTGCCCGGGCGGTACTACCGCAAGGACGCGCGGTACTACTGCGGAGTAGCAAGCACATGGGGGTTAAGAGCGGGCAGGGGGAGTTCCAACTCCCCCATACCCATTCACTCTTTCTCCCCACGCCGCCTCTCTCTCTCCTGCCCAAGACCGGCGCTGGAGGCCCTCGCCGGATCTTCGTCTCCGGCCGCTCTCCTCGGATTCTGACTGGTGGGATCGTTCCCCACCGCTTCCTCTTGCCATGGACCCATGTTTCTCCCCAATTCCCTCTCTTTTTGGCTCGTTCTTTTGCTTCTAGGTTTTTGGGGAGATGCAGGATGTTCTTGAGATTTTAGGCTAAATCTTTGCAAGAGTGGGATGTAGGAGAGAAGTAATGCGTAGAGATGGTACTTGCTATGTTGCCCTTGATGGATTTGATCGACCATAGTACCGCGTTGTTGTCACGGGTGTGCATAGATCTAGTTGTGGTTTTGGATCTGCAACCGTGCGGTACTACCGCATCTCTGGTGCGGTACTACTGCTCCTCGGGAGCGGTACTACCGCGCGAGGCACGGCACTAAAATTTTACTGCCACACCTAGACACGGTACTATCGTCCCTCCCTGGCGCGGTACTACCGTGGCTAGGAGCAACACTAAAATTTTAGTACCGCACAACACTGCGATACTACCATTCTCTCAAATCCCTCATGTGGCAATTATCACGTGCTACTTCTACTAGTTACACCTGCTTTGTTGTGTTCTTTGCATTGATCCTTCTCGCTTGTTGTGCATGTTTTGTGTTTTGTGTCTTAGGTGGTGGCTCAGGTGCTTCTGCACACCGTTCCAATCCAAGCCGTGACACGGGCTCCAAGCGTCCGCGAAATCAAGATGAAGCTCTAGAAGGCTCCAATGCCCCCCAACACAAGACCATGACCACCGCCACCAAGGACAAGTAACCCACCATGGGCATGGATGAGCTGCCACTTGCTGAGTTCATCTATCGAAGGAAGATCAATCCCTATGTGCATCCTCGTGCCAACTTCCGAGGGAATGAACTGTTCTGGACCAAGCAGCAGAATCTCATTTATCTGGATGTGATCAAGGCCAAGTGAAACATCTATGTGGATGTGCACTGGATCAACATGCATCATATGAGGGAAGCAAAGCACCGGGACTACTTTGGTGAGGTGATACGTCTCCAACGTATCTATAACTTTTGATTGTTCCATGCTATTTTATTACCCCTTTTGGATGTTTATGGGCTTTATTTTACACATTTATATCATTTTTGGGACTAACCTACTAACCGGAGGCCCAGCCCATATTGCTGTTTGTTTTTGCCTATTTCAGTATTTTGAAGAAAAGGAATATCAAACGGAGTCCAAACGGAATGAAACCTTCGCGGACGTGATTTTTGGAACGAACGTGATCCAGAGGACTTGGAGTGCAAGTCAAGAAGCAGCCGAGGCTCCCACGAGATAGGAGCCCCCCCCCCTGTAGGGCGCGCCCCCCTGTCTCGTGGGCCCCTCAGGCGTCCACCGACGTACTTCCTCCTCCTATATAAGCCTACATACCCCGAAAACATCTAGGGGGCAGATGAAACACAATTTCCACCACCGTAACCTTCTGTATCCACGAGATACCATCTTGGAGCCTTCGCCGGCACTCTGCCGGAGGGGGAATCGACCACGGAGGGCTTCTACATCAACATCCTTGCCCCTCCGATGAGTTGTGAGTAGTTTACCACAGACCTACAGGTCCATAGTTATTAGCTAGATGGCTTCTTCTCTCTTTTTGGATCTCAATACAATGTTCTCCCCCTCTCTTGTGGAGATCTATTCAAAGTAAACTCTTTTTGCGATGTGTTTTTCGAGCTCCGATGAATTATGGGTTTATGATGAAGTTTATCTATGAATAATATTTGAATCTTCTCTGAATTCTTTTATCTATGATTGAGTTATCTTTGCAAGTGTCTTTGAATTATCAGTTTGGTTTGGCCTACTAGATTGATCTTTCTTGTCATGGAAGAAGTGCTTAGCTTTGGGTTCAATCTTGCGGTGTCCTTACCCAGTGACAGAAAGGGTTGCAAGGCACATATTGTATTGTTGCCATCGAGGATAACAAGATGGGGTTTATATCATATTGCTTGAGTTTATCCCTCTACATCATGTCATCTTGCTTAATGCGTTACTCTGTTCTTATGAACTTAATACTCTAGATGTAGACAAGAGTCGGCCGATGTGTGGAGTAATAGTAGTAGATGCAGGCAGGAGTCGGTCTACTTGTTATGGACGTGATGCCTATATACATGATCATGCCTAGATAATCTCATAATTATTCGCTTTTCTATCAATTGCTCGACAGTAATTTGTTCACCCACCGTAATACTTATGCTATCTTGAGAGAAGCCTCTAGTGAAACCTATGGCCCCCGGGGCTATCTCTTATCATATTTGCTTCCAATCTACTTTTATTTGCATCTTTACTTTTTGCATCTATATTATAAAATACCAAAAATATATTTATCTTATCTTACTATCTTTATTAGATCTCACTTTTGCAAGTGGCCGTGAAGGGATTGACAACCCCTTTATCGCGTTGGTTGCGAGTTCTCAGTTTGTTTGTGTAGGTGCATGGGACTTTTGAGGAGCCTCCTACTGGATTGATACCTTGGTTCTCAAAAACTGAGGAAAATACTTACGCTACTATTGCTGCATCACCCTCTCCTCTTCGAGGAAAACCAACGCAAGCTCAAGATGTAGCAAGAAGGATTTCTGGCGTCGTTGCCGGGGAGGCTTCCACCAAGTCAAGTCAAGATTCGACCTCCCGCCAACGTGCGATTTCTGGCGCCTTTGCCGGGGAGGTCTTCGCTCAAGTCAAGACATACCAAGTACCCATCACAAACCCATCTCCCTCACATTTAAATTATTTGCCATTTGCCTCTCGTTTTCCTCTCCCCCACTTCACCCTTGTCGTTTTATTCGCCCTCTCTTTCCCAATCTCCTCCTCTCTTTTCCGCTTGCCTTTTTCTGTTGCCCGTGTGTTTGCTCGCTTGCCTCGTCGTTATGGCTAGTCCCCCTATCCTTATTATCACTCCCGAACAAGAAATTATAAATTTTAAGCAAAGGGAGAGAGAAAATTTAAAGGATGCTTGGCATAGAATTTGCAATGCCCAATATAAATCTTCTAGGAAGTTTTCCACTTCCGTTCTTCTCCACAATTTTTATGTAGGCATTACTCCTTGGAATAGATGTGTTCTTGATATTGCTACCGGAGGTGATTTCATGAGTAGCCATACGTTTGATGCTTATAATGCCATGTTGGACTTGTTTGGCCCTCCACCTCTTTTGGTCAATGGAACTGTTTTAATTTTAGAACACATTATGCAACGGCTTGCTATTATTGAAAATAAAATGGCCACTGTTGAGTTGATTGAAAATTTGTATAAAAAGATTCATAATCATATCGATCTAGGGTTGGAGTTACCTTGAAAAATCTTAAAGAGAAAGAACCTATAGTTAATGAAAAAATAGATCTTGATTCTGCTAGAATTGGTAAACTTGAGGATATAATTACCAACTTAGGTTCGGCGTTTTCTTCCATGAAAAACACTCCAAAACCCTCTACAAAAACCTCCAAGTTTATTTATGTTCCTAAAAATAAGGGTGAATCTTCTAGTAAGGGAGACGCGGATCTCAAATCCATAAGTGTTCATCCCAATTGTCTTTCTATCGTTAAGGAACCTTTTGCTACCAACGAATTTCTTGAATTTTTGCCTAAAGGTTTAGCCATTTCTAAAAGGGGAGAAATCCCTAGAGATCACATGCGGGCTACTTATGAATCAAGTGTCAAAGATGGCACTCGTTAGATCTATCTTTGCTTTTATGCCTAGCTAGGGGCGTTAAACGATAGCACTAGTTGGGAGGCAACCTAATTTTTCTTTGTGTTTTTTGTTTTTGTTCCTTTTTAGTAATAAGTTTTGCATCTACTTTCTGTTTAGATGTGTTTTTATCTTTTAGTTAGTGTTTGTGCCAAGTAGAACCTATAGGATAAACTATGATGATGGTTGATTTGATTCTGCTGAAAAACAGAAACTTTGCACTCACGAGAAAAAATTCAATAAATCACAGAAACGTGATTTTGCTTTGATTCTTTTTGCTTCTGATCAATAAACAAAATTTCCAGTACGTCCTATTTTGGTAGGATTTTTAGAGTTCCATAAGTTTGTGTTAGTTACAGATTGCTACAGACTGTTCTGTTTTTGACAGATTCTGTTTTTCGTGTGTTGTTTGCTTATTTTAATGCATCTATGGCTAGTAAAATAGTTTGTAAACCATAGAGAAGTTGGAATACAGTAGGTTTAACAAAAAAAAGAATGAGTTCATTGCAGTACCTTATGTGGTGGTTTTGTTTTCTTTCACTAACGGAGCTTATAAAATTTCCTGTTGAGGGTAAAGCTTTTATGGACTATGGAATAAAGGGTGGCAAGAGCCTAAGCTTGGGGATGCCCAAGGAACCCCAAGATATTCAAGGATAGCCAAAAGCCTAAGCTTGGGGATGCCCCGGGAAGGCATCCCCTCTTTCGTCTTCGTTCATTGGTAACTTTACTTGGAGCTATATTTTTATTCGCCACATGATATGTGTTTTGCTTGGAGCGCCGTGTATTATATTAGTCTTTGCTTTTTAGTTTACCACAATCATCCTTGATGTATACACCTTTTTGGAGAAGCCTATTTGATTATAATTTGCTAGAATACTCTATGTGCTTTACTTATATCTTTTGAGCTTGATAGTTTTTGCTCTAGTGCTTCACTTATATCTTTTAGAGCACGGTGGTGTCTTAATTTTGGAGAAATTGCTAGTCTCTCATACTTTACTTATATTATTTTGAGAGTCTTTTAGAACAGCATGGTATTTGCTATGGTTATAATTTGGTCCTATAATGGTGAGCATCCAAGTTGGGTATAATAAAAACTATCATAGGAAGTGAATTGGATGCTATGATCAATTTGATACTTGATAATTGTTTTGAGATATGGAGGTAGTGATATTAAAGTCATGCTAGTTGGGTGATTATGAATTTAAAGAATGCTTGTGTTGAAGTTAGCAAGTCCCGTAGCATGCACGTATGGTTAAAGTTATGTAACAAATTTGAAACATGAAGTGTACCTGGCTTGTGCATCCTTATGAGTGGCGGTCGGTGGTTAAAGTTATGTAACAAATTTGAAACATGAAGTGTACCTGGCTTGTGCATCCTTATGAGTGGCGGTCGGGGACGAGCGATGGTCTTTTCCTACCAATCTATCCCCCTAGGAGCATGCGCGTAGTACTTGATTTTTGATGACTTCTAAATTTTGGCAATAAGTATATGAGTTCTTTTGACTAATGTTGAGTCCATGGATTATGCGCACTTTTACCTTTCCGCCATTGCTAGCCTCTTCGGTACCGTGCATTGCCCTTTCTCACCTTGAGAGTTGGTGCAAACTTCGCCGGTGCATCCAAACCCCGTGATACGATGCGCTCTATCACACATATACCTCCTTATATCTTCCTCAAAACAGCCACCATACCTACCTATTATGGCATTTCCATAGCCATTCCGAGATATATTGCCATGCAACTTTCCACCGTTCCGTTTATCATCATGACATACATTACTTTTATCATATTGCCATTGCATGATCATGTAGTTGACATCGTATATGTGGCAAAGCCACCATATTTTTCATACATGTCACTCTTGATTCATTGCACCATCCCGGTACACCGCCGGAGGCATTCATATAGAGTCATATCTTGTTCTAGTTTTGAGTTGTAATTCATATGTTGTAATAAATAGAAGTGTGATGATCATCATTATTAGAGCATTTCCCAAAAAGAAAAAAAAGAAAAGAAGAAAGGCCAAAAGAAAAAAAAGAAAGGCCCAAAAAAAGGAGGAAAATAAAAAAGAAAAAAAGGAAGAAAATAAATGAAAGGGCAATGTTACTATCTCTTTTTCCACACTTGTGCTTCAAAGTAGCACCTTGTTCTTCATGTAGTGAGTCTCATATGTTGTGCTTCAGAGTAGCACCATGTTTTTCATATAGTGAGTCTCATAAGTTGTCTTTTTCATACTAGTGGGAAATTTTCATTATAGAACTTGGCTTGTATATTCCTACGATGGGCTTCCTCAAATGTCCTAGGTCTTCGTGAGCAAGCAAGTTGGATGCACACCCACTAGTTTTCTTTTGTTGAGCATTCATTTATAAGCTCTAGTGCATCCGTTGCATGGCAATCCCTACTCCTCATGTTGACATCAATTGATGGGCATCTCCATAGCCCATTGATTATCCTCGTCAATATGAGACTTTCTCCTTTTTTGTCTTCTCCACACAATCCCCATCATCATATTCTATTCCACCCATAGTGCTATATCCATGGCTCATGCTCATGTATTGCGTGAAGGTTGAAAAAGTTTGAGATTATTTAAGTATGAAACAATTGCTTGGATTGTCATCGGGGGAATAGAAGTTGGGAACATCTTTGTGTGACGAAAATGAAGCATAGCCTAACTATATGATTTTGTAGGGATGAACTTTCTTTTGCCATGTTGTTTTGAGAAGACATGATTACTTTGATTAGTATGCTTGAAGTATTACTATTTATTTTATCAATATGAACTTTTATTTTGAATCATTTGGATCTGAACATTCATGCCACATTAAAGAAAATTACATTGACAATTATGCTAGGTAGCATTCCACATCAAAAATTTCCTTTTTATCATTTACCTACTGGAGGACGAGCAGGAATTAAGCTTGGGGATGCTTGATACGTCTCCAATGTATCTATAATTGATTGTTCCATGCTATTATAGTACCCCTTTTGGATGTTTATGGGCTTTATTTTACACATTTATATCATTTTTGGGACTAACCTACTAACCGGAGGCCCAGCCCGTATTGCTGTTTTTTCTTTCCTATTTCAGTATTTCGAAGAAAAGGAATATCAAACGGAGTCCAAACGGAATGAAACCTTCGGAGCGTGATTTTTGGAACGAACGTGATCTAGAGGACTTGGAGTGCAAGTCAAGAAGCAGTCGAGGCTCCCACGAGATAGTAGGGCCCCCCTGTAGGGCGCGCCCCCTGTCTCGTGGGCCCCTCGGGCGTCCACCGATGTACTTCCTCCTCCTATATAAGCCTACATACCCCGAAAACATCCAGGGGGCAGACGAAACACAATTTCCACCACCGTAACCTTCTGTATTCGCGAGATCTCATCTTGGAGCCTTCGTCGGCACTCTGTCGGAGAGGGAATCGACCATGGAGGGCTTCTACATCAACATCCTTGCCCCTTCGATGAGTTGTGAGTAGTTTACCACAGACCTACGGGTCCATAGTTATTAGCTAGATGGCTTCTTCTCTCTTTTTGGATCTCAATACAATGTTCCCCCCTCTCTTGTGGAGATCTATTCGAAGTAAACTCTTTTTGCGGTGTGTTTGTCAAGCTCCAATGAATTGTGGGTTTATGATCAAGTTTATCTATGAATAATATTTGAATCTTCTCTGAATTCTTTTATGTAAGATTGAGTTATCTTTGCAAGTCTCTTTGAATTATCAGTTTGGTTTGGCCTACTAGATTGACCTTTCTGTCCATGGAAGAAGTGATTAGCTTTGGGTTCAATCTTGCGGTGTCCTTACCCAGTGACAGAAAGGGTTGCAAGGCACGTATTGTATTGTTGCCATCGAGGATAACAAGATGGGGTTTATATCATATTACTTGAGTTTATCCCTCTACATCATGTCATCTTGCTTAATGTGTTACTCTGTTCTTATGAACTTAATACTCTAGATGCAGGCAGGAGTCGGTCGATGTGTGGAGTAATAGTAGTAGATGCAGGTAGGAGTCGATCTACTTGTTATGGACGTGATGCCTATATACATGATTTGTTGGGGAACGCAGTAATTTCAAACAAATTCCTACGCACACGCAAGATCATGGTGATGCATAGCAACGAGAGGGGAGAGTGTCGTCCACGTACCCTCGTAGACCGAAAGCGGAAGCGTTAGAACAACGCGGTTGATGTAGTCGTACGTCTTCACGGCCCGACCGATCAAGCACCGAAACTACGGCACCTTCGAGTTCTAGCACACGTTCAGCTCAATGACGTCCCACGAACTCCGATCCAGCCGAGTGTCGAGGGAGAGTTCCGACAGCACGATGGCGTGGTGACGATCTTGATGTTCTACCGTCGTAGGGATTCGCCTAAGCACCGCTACAATATTATCTAGGAGGACTATGATGGAGGGGGGCACCGCACATGGCTAAGAGATCAAGAGATCAATTGTTGTTGTGCCTAGAGGTGCCCCCCTGCCCCCGTATATAAAGGAGCAAGGGGGGAGGGGGCGGCCGGCCTAGGAGGGGGCGCGCAAAGGGGAGTCCTACTCCCACCGGGAGTAGGACTCCCTCCTTCCTTGTTGTAGTAGGAGAAGGGGGAGAGGAAGAAGGAAAAGGGGGCTGCGCCCCTTGTCCAATTCGGACCAGAGGGGGGGCGCAGGCCTCCTTCCTTTTGGCCTCTCTCCTCTACTCCCGTATGGCCCAATAAGGCTCGTATACTCCCCGGCGAATTCCCGTAACTCTCCGTACTCCGAAAAATACCCGAATCACTCGGAACCTTTCCGAACTCTGAATATAGTCGTCTAATATATCGATCTTTACGTCTCGACCATTTTGAGACTCCTCGTCATGTCCCCGATCTCATCCGGGACTCCGAACTCCTTCGGTATATCAAAACACATAAACTCATAATATAACTATCATCGAAACCTTAAGCGTGCGGACCCTACGGGTTCGAGAACAATGTAGACATGACCGAAACACGTTTCCGGTCAATAACCAATAGCGGAACCTGGATGCTCATATTGGCTCCCACATATTCTACGAAGATCTTTATCGGTCAAACCGCATAACAACATACGTTGTTCCCTTTGTCATCGGTATGTTACTTGCCCGAGATTCGATCGTCGGTATCCAATACCTAGTTCAATCTCGTTACCGGCAAGTCTCTTTACTCGTTACGTAATGCATCATTCCGTAACTAACTCATTAGCTACATTGCTTGCAAGGCTTATAGTGATGTGCATTACCGAGAGGGCCCAGAGATACCTCTCCGACAATCGGAGTGACAAATCCTAATCTCGAAATACGCCAACCCAACATGTACCTTCGGAGACACCTGTAGAGCACCTTTATAATCACCCAGTTACGTTCTGACGTTTGGTAGCACACAAAGTGTTCCTCCGGTAAACGGGAGTTGCATAATCTCATAGTCACAGGAACATGTATAAGTCATGAAGAAAGCAGTAGCAACATACTAAACGATCAAGTGCTAAGCTAACGGAATGGGTCAACTCAATCACATAATTCTCCTAATGATGTGATCCCGTTAATCAAATGACAACTCTTTTGTCCATGGCTAGGAAACTTAACCATCTTTGATTCACGAGCTAGTCAAGTAGAGGCATACTAGTGACACTATGTTTGTCTATGTATTCACACATGTATTATGTTTCCAGTTAATACAATTCTAGCATGAATAATAAACATTTATCATGATATAAGGAAATAAATAATAACTTTATTATTGCCTCTAGGGCATATTTCCTTCAGTCTCCCACTTGCACTAGAGTCAATAATCTAGTTCACATCAGCATGTGATTCAACACCAATATTCACATCTGTATGTGATTAATACCCACATCGTCATGTGATCAACACCCAAAGGGTTTACTAGAGTCAATAATCTAGTTCACATCGCTATGTGATTAACACCCAAAAGAGTACTAAGGTATGATCTTGTTTTGCTCGTGAGAGAAGTTTAGTCAACGGGTCTGTCACATTCAGAGCCGTATGTATTTTGCAAATATTCTATGTCTTCAATGCTCTGCATGAGCTACTCTAGCTAATTGCTCCCACTTTCAATATGTATCCAGATTGAGACTTAGAGTCATCTGGATCAGTGTAAAAGTTTGCACCGATGTAACTTTTACGACGAACACCTCCATAATCGAGAAACATCTCCTTAGTCCTCACTAAGGATATTCTTGACCACTGTCCAATGATCTACTATTAGATCAAAATTTTATTCCTTTGTCAAACTTAGAGCAAGGTATACAATAGGTCTGGTACACAGCATAGCATACTTTATAGAACCTATGACTGAGGCATATGGAATGACTTTTCATTCTCTTTCTATTTTCTGTCGTGGTCGGGATTTGAGTCTTACTCAATTTCACACCTTGCAACACAGGCAAGAACTCCTTCTTTGACTGTTCCATTTTGAACTATTTCAAAAAAATTATCAAGGTATGTACTCATTGAAAAATCTTATCAAGTGTCTTGATCTATCTATATAGATCTTGATGCTCAATGTGTAAGCATCTTCACCGAGGTCTTGCTTTGAAAAACTCTTATTCAAGTATCCTTTCATGCTATCCAGAATTTCTATATCATTTCCAATCAACAATATGTCATCCACATATAATATTAGAAATGCTACAGAGCTCCCACTCACTTTCTTGTAAATACAGGCTTCCCAAAAAGTCTTTATAAAACCATATGCTTTGATCAACTCATCAAAGCGTATATTCCAACTCCGAGAGGCTTGCACCAGTCCATAAATGGATCGCTGGAGCTTGCACACTTTGTTAGCACCTTTAGGATTAACAAAACCTTCTGGTTGCATCATATACAACTCTTCTTTAAAACATCCATTAAGGAATGCAGTTTTGACATCCATTTGCCAGATTTCATAAAATGTGGCAATTGCTAACATGATTCAGACAGACTTAAGCATCGATACGAGTGAGAAAATCTCATCATATTCAACACCTTGAACTTGTCGAAAACCTTTCGCAACAAGTCGAGCTTAGTAGATAGTAACACTACTATTAGTGTCCGTCTTCCTCTTGAAGATCCATTTATACAATATGGCTTGCCGATCATCGGGCAACTCCACCAAAGTCCACACTTTGTTCTCATACATGGATCCCATCTCAGATTTCATGGCCTCAAGCCATTTCGCGGAATCTGGGCTCATCATCGCTTCCTCATAGTTTGTAGTTTCATCATGGTCTAGTAACATGACTTCTAGAACAGGATTACCGTACCACTCTGGTGCGGACTGTACTTTGGAAGACCTACGAGGTTTTGTAGTAACTTGATTTGAAGTTTCATGATCATCATCATTAGCTTCCTCACTAATTGGTGTAGGAATCACTGGAACTGATATCTGTGGTGAACTACTTTCCAATTTGGGAGAAGGGACAAATTACCTTATCAAGCTCTACTTTCCTCCCACTCACTTCTTTCGAGAGAAACTCCTTCTCTAGAAAGGATCCATTCTTAGCAAAGAATGTTTTGCCTTCGGATCTGTGATAGAAGGTGTACCCAACAGTTTCCTCTGGATATTCTATGAAGACGCACTTCTCCGATTTGGGTTCAAGCTTATCAGGTTGAAAACCTTTTTCATATAAGCATCACAACTCCAAACTTTAAGAAACGATAGCTTAGGTTTACTGCAACCATAGTTCATACGGTGTCGTCTCAACGGATTTAGATGGTGCCCTATTAAACATGAATGCAGTTGTCTCTAATGCACAACCCCAAAACGATAGTGGTAAAACCGATAAGAGACATCATAGATCGCACCATATCTAGTAAAGTACGATTATGACGTTCGGACACACCATTACATTGTGGTGTTCTAGGTGGCATGAGTTGCGAAACTATTTCACATTGTTTCAAATGAAGACCAAACTCGTAACTCAAATATTCGTCTCCATGATTAGATCGTAGAAACTTTATTTTTCTTGTTACGATGATTTTCCACTTCACTCTGAAATTCTTTGAACTTTTCAAATGTTTTAGACTTAGGTTTCATCAAGTAGATATACCCATATCTGCTCAAATCATCTGTGAAGGTTAGAAAATAACGATACACGCTGCGAGCCTTAACACTCATCGGATCGCATACATCGGTATGTATTATTTCCAATAAGTCAGTAGCTCGTTCCATTGTTCCGAAGAATGGAGTTTTAGTCATCTTGCCCAAAAGGCACGGTTCACAAGCATCAAATGATTCATAACCAAGTGATTCCGAAAATCAATCTTTATGGAGTTTCTTCATGCGCTTTACACCAATATGACACAAACGATAGTGCCACAAATAAGTTGCACTATCATTATTAACTTTGCATCTTTTGGCATCAATATTATGAATATGTGTATCACTACGATCGAGATCCAACAAACTATTTTCATTGGGTGTATGACCATTTGAAGGTTTTATTCATGTAAACAGAACAACAATTATTCTCTGATTTTAAATGAATAACCGTATTGCAATAAACATGATCAAATCATATTCATGCTCAACACAAAAGACAAATAACATTTATTTAGGTTTAACACTAATCCCGAAAGTATAGGGAGTGTGCGATGATGATCATATCAATCTTGGAACTACTTCCAACACTCATCGTCACTTCCCCTTCGACTAGTCTCTGTTTATTATGTAACTCCTGTTTCGAGTTACTAATCTTAGCAACCGAACAAGTATCAAATACTCAGGGGCTACTATAAACACTAGTAAGGCACACATCAATAACCTGTATATCAAATATACCCTTGTTCACTTTGCCATCCTTCTTATCCACCAAATATTCAGGGCATTTCTGCTTCCAGTGACCATTTCCTTTGCAGTGTAAGCACTTAGTTTCAGGCTTTGGTCCAGCTTTGGTCTTCTTCACGGGAGTGACAACTTGTTTGCCATTCTACTTGAAGTTTCCCTTTCTTTCCCTTTTCCCTTTTCTTGAAACTAGTGGTCTTGTCAATCATCAACACTTGATGCTCTTTCTTGATTTCTACCTTCGTTGATTTCAACATCACGAAGAGCTCGGGAATTATTTTCGTCATCCCTTGCATACTATACTTCATCACGAAGTTCTAGTAACTTAGTGATGGTGACTAGAGAATTCTGTCAATCACTATCTTATCTGGAAGATTAACTCCCACTTGATTCAAGCGATTGAAGTACCCAGACAATCTGAGCACATGCTTACTAGTTGAGCGATTCTCCTCCATCTTTTAGCTATAGAACTTGTTGGAGACTTCATATCTCTCAACTCGGGTATTTGCTTGAAATATTAACTTCAACTCCTGGAACATCTCATATTGTCCATGACGTTCAAAACGTCTTTGAAGTCCCAATTCTAAGCCGTTAAGCATGGTGCACTAAACTATCAAGTAGTCATTATATTGAGCTAGCCAAACGTTCACAACGTCTGCATATGCTCCTGCAATAGGTCTGTCACCTAGCGGTGCATCAAGGACATAATTCTTCTGTGCAGCAATGAGGATAAACCTCAGATCACGGACCAAGTCTGCATCATTGCTACTAACATATTTCAACTTAGTTTTCTCTAGGAACACATATAAAAATGTAGGGAAGCAACAACGTGAGCTATTGATCTACAACATAATTTGCAAAATACTACCAGGACTAAGTTCATGATAAATTAAAGTTCAATTAATCATATTACTTAAGAACTCCCACTTAGACAGACATCTCTCTAGCCATCTAAGTGATCACGTGATCCAAATCAACTAAACCATGTCCGATCATCACGTGAGATGGTGTAGTTTCAATGGTGAACATCACTATGTTGATCATATCTACTATATGATTCACGTTCAACCTTTTGGTCTCCGTGTTCCGAGGCCATATGTGTATATGCTAGGCTCGTCAAGTTTAACCTGAGTATTCCGCGTGTGCAACTGTTTTGCACCCGTTGTATTTGAACGTAGAGCCTATCACACCCGATCATCACGTGGTATCTCAGCACGAAGAACTTTCGCAATGATGCATACTCAGGGAGAACACTTCTTGATAATTAGTGAGAGATCATCTTAAAATGCTACCGTCAATCAAAGCAAGATAAGATGCATAAAGGATAAACATCACATGCAATCATTATAAGTGATATGATATGGCCATCATCATCTTGTGCTTGTGATCTCCATCTTCGAAGCACCGTCGTGATCACCATCGTCACTGGCGCGACACCTTGATCTCCATCGTAGCATCATTGTCGTCTCGCCAATCTTATGCTTCTACGACTATCGCTACCGCTTAGTGATAAAGTAAAGCACTACAGGGCGATTGCATTTCATACAATAAAGCGACAACCATATGGCTCCTGCCAGTTGCCGATAACTTCGGTTACAAAACATGATCATCTCATACAATAAAATATAGCATCACGTCTTGACCATATCACATCACAAAATTCCCTGCAAAAACAAGTTAGACGTCCTCTACTTTGTTGTTGCAAATTTTACGTGGCTGCTACGGGTTTAGCAAGAACCATTCTTACCTACGCATCAAAACCACAACGATTGTTTGTCAAGTTGGTGTTGTTTTAACCTTCGCAAGGACCGGGCGTAGACACACTCGGTTCAGCTAAAGTGAGAGAGACAGACACCCACCGGTCACCTTTAAGCAACTAGTGCTCGTGGCGGTGAAACCAGTCTCGCGTAAGCGTACGCGTCATGTCGGTCCGGGCCGCTTCATCTCACAATGCCGCTGAACCAAAGTATGACATGCTGGTAAGCAGTATGACTTGTATCGCCCACAACTCACTTGTGTTCTACTCGTGCATATAACATCTACGCATAAAACCTAGGCTCGGATGCCACTGTTGGGGAACGTAGTAATTTCAAAAAAATTCCTACGCACACGCAAGATCATGGTGATGCATAGCAACGAGAGGGGAGAGTGTCGTCCACGTACCCTCGTAGACCGAAAGCAGAAGCATTAGAACAACGCGGTTGATGTAGTCGTACATCTTCACGGCCCGACCGATCAAGCACCGAAACTATGGCACCTCCGAGTTCTAGCACACGTTCAGCTCGATGACATCCCTCGAACTGCGATCCAGCCAAGTGTCGAGGGAGAGTTCCATCAGCACGACGGTGTGGTGACGATCTTGATGTTCTACCATCGCAGGGCTTCGCCTAAGCACCGCTACAATATTATCAAGGAGGACCATGGTGGAGGGGGGCACCGCACACGGCTAAGAGATCAAGAGATCAATTGTTGTTATGCCTAGAGATGCCCCCCTGCCCCCGTATATAAAGGAGCAAGGGGAGAGGGGGCGGCCGGCCTAGGAGGAGGCGCGCCAAGGGGAGTCCTACTCCCACCGGGAGTAGGACTCCCTCCTTCCTTGTTGTAGTAGGAGAAGGGGGAGAGGAAGAAGGAAAAGGGGGCTGCGCCCCTTGTCCAATTCGGACCAGAGGGGGGGCGCAGGCCTCCTTCCTTTTGGCCTCTCTCCTCTATTCCCGTATGGCCCAATAAGGCTCGTATACTCCCCGGCGAATTCCCGTAACTCTCCGGTACTCCGAAAAATACCCGAATCACTTGAAACCTTTCCGAACTCCGAATATAGTCGTCCAATATATAGATCTTTACGTCTCGACCATTTCGAGACTCCTCGTCATGTCCCCGATCTCATCCGGGACTCTGAACTCTTTCGGTACATCAAAACACATAAACTCATAATATAACTGTCATCGAAACCTTAAGCGTGCGGACCCTACGGGTTCGAGAACAATGTAGACATGACCGAAACACGTTTCCGGTCAAAAACCAATAGCGGAACCTGGATGCTCATATTGGTTCCCACATATTCTACGAAGACCTTTATCGGTCAAACCGCATAACAACATACGTTGTTCCATTTGTCATTGGTATGTTACTTGCCCGAGATTCGATCGTCGGTATCCAATACCTAGTTCAATCTCGTTACCGGCAAGTCTCTTTACTCGTTACGTAATGCATCATTCTGTAACTAACTCATTAGCTACATTGCTTGCAAGGCTTATAGTGATGTGCATTACCGAGAGGGCCCAGAGATACCTCTCCGACAATCGGAGTGACAAATCCTAATCTCGAAATACGCCAACCCAACATGTACCTTCGGAGACACCTGTAGAGCACCTTTATAATCACCCAGTTACGTTGTGATGTTTGGTAGCACACAAAGTGTTCCTCCGGTAAACGAGAGTTGCATAATCTCATAGTCACAGGAACATGTATAAGTCATGAAGAAAGCAGTAGCAACATACTAAACGATCAAGTGCTAAGCTAACGGAATGGGTCAAGTCAATCACATCATTCTCCTAATGATGTGATCCCGTTAATCAAATGACAACTCTTTTGTCTATGGCTAGGAAACTTAACCATCTTTGATTCACGAGCTAGTCAAGTAGAGGCATACTAGTGACACTATGTTTGTCTATGTATTCACACATGTATTATGTTTCCAGTTAATACAATTCTAGCATGAATAATAAACATTTATCATGATATCAGGAAATAAATAATAACTTTATTATTGCCTCTAGGGCATATTTCCTTCATGATCATGCCTAGATAATCTCATAATTATTCGCTTTTCTATCAATTGCTCGACAGTAATTTGTTCACCCACCGTAATACTTATGCTATCTTGAAGCCTGTAGTGAAACCTATGGCCCCCGGGGCTATCTCTTATCATATTTGCTTCCAATCTACTTTTATTTGCATCTTTACTTTTTGCATCTATTTTATAAAATACCAAAAATATATTTATCTTATCTTACTATCTTTATTAGATCTCACTTTTGCAAGTGGCCGTGAAGGGATTGACAACTGATGACCCACAAGTATAGGGGATCTATCATAGTCCTTTCGATAAGTAAGAGTGTCGAACCCAACGAGGAGCAGAAGGAAATGATAAGCGGTTTTCAGCAAGGTATTCTCTGCAAGTACTGAAATAAGTGGTAACGGATAGTTTTGTGATAAGATAAATTGTAACAAACAATAAGTAATAAAAGTAAATAAGGTGCAGCAAGGTGGCCCAATCCTTTTTTTAGCAAAGGACAAGCCTGGACAAACTCTTATGATAGGAAAAGCGCTCCCGAGGACACATGGGAATATCGTCAAGCTAGTTTTCATCACGCTCATATGATTCGCGTTCGGTACTTTGATAATTTGATATGTGGGTGGACCGGTGCTTGGGTACTGCCCTTACTTGAACAAGCATCCCACTTATGATTAACCTCTATTGCAAGCATCCGCAGCTACAACAAAAGTATTAAGGTAAACCTAACCATAGCATGAAACATGTGGATCCAAATCAGCCCCTTACGAAGCAACGCATAAACTAGGGTTTAAGCTTCTGTCACTCTAGCAACCCATCATCTACTTATTACTTCCCAATTCCTTCCTCTAGGCCCAAATAATGGTGAAGTGTTATGTAGTCGACGCTCACATAAAACCACTAGAGGTTGGACAACATACATCTCATCAAAATATCGAACGAATACCAAATTCACATGACTACTAATAGCAAGACTTCTCCCTTGTCCCCAGGAACAAACGTAATTACTCACAAAGCATATTCATGTTCATAATTAGAGGGGTAATAATATGCATAAAGGATCTGAACATATGGTCTTCCACCAAATAAACCAACTAGCATCAACTACAAAGAGTAATCAACACTACTAGCAACCTACTAGCACCAATCCCGGACTTGGAGACAAAAATTGGAAACAAGAGATGAACTAGGGTTTGGAGATGAGATGGTGCTGATGAAGATGTTGGTGGAGATTGCCCTCTCCCGATGAGAGGAGCATTGGTGATGACGATGGTGATAATTTCCCCCTCCTGGAGGGAAGTGTCCCCGACAGAAGAGCTCTGCTAGAGCCCTAGATTGGTTCTGCCAAGGTTCCGCCTTGTGGCGGCGAATTCTCGTCCTGAAAGGTTCTCTCTGATTTTTTTCTCATCGAAATACTTCATATAGGAGAAGATGGGTGTCGGAGAGCCACCAGGGGGCCCACGAGGTAGGGGGCGCGCCTAGGGGGGCGCCCCCCACCCTCGTGAGCAGGGTGTGTGCCCCTGGCCTTCATCTTTGGCGACGATTTTTCTTTATTTATTTCAAGGTATTTCGTGGAGTTTCAGGACTTTTGGAGTTGCGTAGAATAGGCCTCCAATATTTGCTCCTTTTCCAGCCCAGAATTCCAGCTGCCGGCATTCTCCCTCTTCATGTAAACCTTGTAAAATAAGAGAGAATAGCCATAAGTATCGTGACATAACGTGAAATAACAGTCCATAATGCAATAAATATTATCATAAAAGCATGATGCAAAATGGACGTATCAACAACCCCTTTATCGCGTTGGTTGTGAGTTCTCAGTTTGTTAGGTGTGTGGGACTTTTGAGGAGCCTCCTACTGGATTGATACCTTGGTTCTCAAAAACTGAGGGAAATACTTACGCTACTATTGCTACATCACCCTCTCCTCTTCGAGGAAAACCAACGCAAGCTCAAGACGTAGCATGAGGCTCTGGATCTAGTGGAGCAATTTGGCATTGAGCACATCATCTCTTTTCATAAAGATTATGATCCTGAGATTGTGGCTCAGTTCTTTGCCTCGATGCACTTTCATCCTAATGAGGAATGGACTATGACTTGGATGACCAATGGTCAGCAGCTAACTGCTACATGGAAGGAGTTCATGACTTTGCTTGGTGTTCAGGATAAGGGGCTCGCCACACCCCCAAGGCGTTCGTCCTCATGCAATCCCGAGTCAGCCAACAAGAACAAGATTCAGCCCTTCTATGTTGAGAAGAAGCTCTTCAGTGACAAGTCATCTTGGGTGCTCAACTCCTTCCTTGACATCATGTATCGGATCTTTCGCAACTCTCTCTTTCCTCGCATTAGTGACAAGGACAAGGTGCATGTTTATCTTGTGGACATGTTGCTTCTGTGTGAGGAAGCGCGCAACTCTCAGATGCAACCACTTGATGTCTCACATATCATGTGGTGTGAGCTTCGGTTTGCAGTATACAACCGCAAGGTCCCCATCTATGGACCTTATCTGTTTCATTTGATCTCAGCAACTTGGGAGAAGCTCTACCCACAGGAGGAGTTTGAGGCCCCTGGTTGGATTCGACACGAGTCCATCAGGCTCCGTGTCAAGACTCAGTGGGCTAACACCACTTCTCGTGCTGAGGCCGCGGCTACCATGGATGTGGATGCGGATGAGGATGAGGAGGAGGAAGTGGACGAGGACAACTCTGAGGGCTTCATCCCTCCCACCTCTGAGCCATCTTGAGCTAAGAGGCTGAAGAACAAGATGAAGGCATTGTTTTGTATGCAAGCACAGGGGCAATATCGGGCTCACGTTGTCTCCAAGGAGAGTCTTTGCTGGGACAATAAGATTATGAGGCTTTTTGGAGAGGATGTTTCTGGCGGTTCTGAGGAGCGCATCACTCTAGAGGCTGAGTGGATGGCAAAACAAAGCTTCAAGTGGACTGATTCTGAGGAGGACAACAAGGAGACCGTTCCCACTGCCGAGTCTAACGAGGAGTGTGCGTCTCATTACTCCGCTTGAGCCACCAGTTGTGTTGTAGGTGTCCTCTCTGCCTTTTTGGCATCTCGATGCCAAAGGGGGAGAGAGTGTAGGGATTTGCCTCTTGTGTCATGCTTGTGTTTGCTTTGCTCGTGTTTGTTTCATTGAACCTTGCTTGCTTTGGTTTAGTTTGCTTGTGAGACTTGTTCTATCATATGGAGTAAGACATATGAACTCTATCATACCGTATTGAGCTCATGATATATTGTGCTATTTATGATATGCTCATATGTTATTGTTTAGTGTTAGCCTTATTGTTGCAAGATATGCATTATCTATAAAATATAGGGGAAGTGTTGATCCTAGTATACGTGTCGTGCAGTCCAAAGCACTTATCTAGATAGCACGCATCTAGGGGAGCCCATCTATATTTTAGAGATGTGGGGTTTGCTTATGTTCTATATTATGTCCCCTTGTGCAAATCCCGTATTGTCATCAATCCACCAAAAAGGAGGAGATTGTAAGGGCATATTTATCCCTAAGGTGTTTTGGTGATTGATGACAATGCTTTTGCGGACTAATCATGTGCCTTGAGTATTTCAGACGCTTCATCACTAGGCACAAGATGGTTTGGTGCCCCTCGAAGACTATTGAAGATGGCGTTTTTCTACGTTTCTTTTCGGTGGATTTGAGTCGTAGGAAAGCCGTACTATTAAGAGGGGGTCCGCGTTGGAAAGGTTCGGGTGGAATCATCACGTACACGTATACTCCCTCTGCACCGCCTTTCCCTTTGCCCTTTGGAGCATCCTCCGTTTTCTTCATACTATGCAAAGAAAAGGATTCCTAGTGTTGCTGTTCTGAGGCATGCGGTAATACTACTCTTAGGAGCAGTAGTACCACAGGCCCCCGTGGTAGTACCACACGCCCTCGCGGTAGTACCGTAGGTGCCCACGGTAGTACCGCTCCTAAGGAGCTGTAGTACTATGGCCTCAGACCAGACTCAACCGCTCGTGCGGCTGTAGGGGCAGATGTGATTTTTTACATTCGCGCCCTACGCGGTAGTACCGCCCCATGAATGCGGTAGTACCCTGAGTCCTGGTCTAGCACAGCAACATAAGCGGAAGTAGGGGCGGATGTAATTTTTTACATCCGCTCCCTGCGTGGTAGTACCGCTTGCCATGTGCGGTAGTACCGTGTCGGATTTTTGCATCGTTTGATTTTCAGCGGAAGTTGGCACGGATGTATTTTTATTCATTCGCACCCTTCCCAGTCTAGTCCAATCCTGCCTTGCGGTAGTACCGCAAGGGGGAGCGGCAGTACCGCCCTCAGCCTTTGCCGTGCAGGCCTGGGCTAGCTCCTGTCGTAGCAGCGGTAGTACCGCGGTCCACCGCGGTAGTACCGTGAGCCCTTGCGGTAGTACCGCTTGTCTGGGGCGGTAGTACCGCAGGTCGCGGGCTGGTTAAGTGTATAACGGTTGGATTTGTCTCTCCACTATATAAGGGGTGTCTTCTTCCTCTAGTTGACTACCTCTTCCAACCCCAAGCTCCATTGTTGCTCCAAACTACATTTTTGCCCGATCTCTCTCCCTAGCCAATCAAACTTGTTGATTTGATTGAGATTGGGTGAGAGGGCCCCGATCTACACTTCCACCAAGAGAAATTTGATTCCCCCCACTAGTCCCTAGCGGATCTTGTTACTCTTGGGTGTTTGAGCACCCTAGACGGTTGAGGTCACCGCGGAGCCATAGTCCATTGTGGTGAAGCTTCGTCGTGTCGTTGGGAGCCTCCAATTAAGTTGTGAAGATTGCCCCAACCTTGTTTGTAAAGGTTCGGTCGCCGCCTTCAAGGGCACTGATAACCCGCAAGTATACGGGATCACAACAGTTTTCGATAAGTAAGAGTGTCGAACCCAACGAGGAGCTAAAGGTAGAATAAATATTCCCTCAAGTTCTATCAACCACCGATACAACTCTACGCATGCTTGACGTTCGCTTTACCTAGAACAAGTATGAAACTAGAAGTACTTTGTAGGTGTGATAGGATAGGTTTGCAAGATAATAAAGAACGTGTAAATAAAAAGTAGGGGCTGTTTAGATAAAGATGCAATAAAGTAAATATAGCGAGTGTGGAAAAGTGGTGGTAGGAGTTGTGAAATTGTCCCTAAGCAATTGACTATGTTACTAGGCCAGTAATCACTATTGCAATTCTATTTGAGGGAGAGGCATAAGCTAACATACTTTCTCTACTTGGATCATATGCACTTATGATTGGAAATCTAGCAAGCATCCGCAACTACTAAAGATTCATTAAGGTAAAACCCAACCATAGCATTAAAGTATCAAGTCCTCTTTATCCCATACGCAACAACCTACTTACTCGGGTTTGTGTTTCAGTCACTCACACAACCCACTATAAGCGAATCATGAACGCATTGCAACACCCTACAGCGGGAATCCCTCACGCTTGTGCGACACAGAGGGCACCATAGGACAGCACCAATAATAAAACATGCAACTCAAACCAATCATAGCAATTCATCAATCACCGATAGGACAACGAAAATCTACTCAGACATCATAGGATGGCAACACATCATTGGAAAATAATATGAAGCATAAAGCACCATGTTCAAGTAGAGGGTACAGCGGGATGCGGGAGAGTGGACCGCTGGATATAGAAGGGGGAAGGTGATGGAGATGTTGGTGAAGATGACGACGGTGTTGGTGAAGATCGCGGTGATGATGATGGCCCCCGGCAGCGCTCCGGCGCCACCGGAAGCAAGGGGGAGAGAGGGCCCCTTCTTCTTCTTCTTCCTTGACCTCCTCCCTAGATGGGAGAAGGGTTTCCCCTCTGGTCCTTGGCTCCCATGGCTTGGGAGGGGCGAGAGCCCCTCCGAGATTGGATCTATCTCTCTGTTTCTGCGTTCCCTAGTTCTACCCCTTCACCGTTTCCTTTATATCTGGAGATCCGTAACTTCGATTGGGGTGAATCTTTCGCGCAGATTTTTATCATAAAATTAGCTTTCTTGCGGGAAAAATAGAGCCTCAACCGCCTTACGGGTGGCCCACGAGAGCCCAGGGCGCGCCCAGGGGGAGGGGGCGCACCCTCCTGTCTCATGGCCACCCCGGACACCGTTTCGCGTTGATTCTTCCTCCGGAAAATCCCAAATATTTCAAAATAATTCTCCGTCTGTTTTTATCCCGTTTGGATTCTGTTTGATATTGGTTTTGTGCGAAACATAAAACATGCAACAGACAGAAACTGGCACTGGACACTGGATCAATATGTTAGTCCCAAAAATAGTATAAAAAGTTGCCAAAAGTATATGAAAGTTGAACAATATTGGCATGGAACAATCAAATATTATAGATACGACGGAGACGTATGAGCATCCCCAAACTTAATTCCTGCTCGTCCTTGAGTAGGTAAATGATAAAAAAAGATAATTTTTGATGTGGAATGCTACCTAGCATAATCTTGATCATATGTCTAATCATGGCATGAATATTAAGACACGAGTTATTCAAGGCAATAGTCTATCATTTGCCATAAAAACAATAATACTTCAAGCATACCAACCAAGCAATTATGTCTTATTGAAATAACATAGCCAAAGAAAGATCATCCCTACAAAATCATATAGTCTGGCTATGCTCCATCTTCGTCACACAAAATGCTCCCATCATGCACAACCCCGATGACGAGCCAAACAATTGGTTCATACTTTTTAACGCGCTTCAGGTTTTTCAACTCTTACGTAATACATGAGCGCAAGCCATCTACATAGCACTATGGTGGTATATGGTGGTGGTTGTGAGGACAAAAAAGGAGAAGATAGTCTCACATCAACTAGGCGTGTCAATGAGCTATGGAGATACCCATCAATAGATATTAATGTGAGTGAGTAGGGGTTGCCATGCAACGGATGCACTAGAGCTATAAATATATGAAAGCTCAACAAAAGGAACTAAGTGGGTGTGCATCCAACTTGCTTGCTCATGAAGACCTTGAGCATTTGAGGAAGTCCATCATCAGAATATACAAGCCAAGTTCTATAATGAAAATTCCCACTAGTATATGAAAGTGAAAGCATAGGAGACTCTCTCTATGAAGAACATGGTGCTACTCTGAAGCACAAGTGTGGTAAAAGGATAGTAACATTGCCCCTTCTCTCTTTTTCTCTCATTTTTTTTTCTTTTTATTTTTCATTTTTTTTTCATTTTTTTGGATATTATAATCTCTCTAAATTGATATAAGTGAAGCAAGAGAGTTTAATTCTTTCTACAAAAGATATGCCCCCTCTCTAACAAATATAAGTGAAGCAAAAGAGCATTCTACAAATGGCGGTTTTCTGTGTGAAGAGAAACAGGCAATCCAACTTCAAATGATATAAGTGAATCACATGAAGCATTCTATAAAGCCATACTCAAAAGATCTAAGTGAAGTGAAATGAGCATTCTATAAATCAACCAAGGACTATCTCATACCAGCATGGTGCATAAAAGAAAAGTGAAAACTAAATACAAAATACGCTCCAAGACTTGCACATAATGCATGAACGAAACGAATCCGAAAACATACTGATACTTGTTAAAGAAAGAGGGGATGCCTTTCGGGGCATCCCCAAGCTTAGACGCTTGAGTCTTCTTGAATATTTACTTGGGGTGCCTCAGGCATCCCCAAGCTTGAGCTCTTGCCTCTCTTCCTTTTCCTCATATCGAGACATCCTCGATTAGATACTACATCCACACAAAACTTCAACAGAAAACTCGGTAAGATCCATTAGTATAATAAAGCAAATCACCACTCTAAGTACTGTAGAAAACCAATTCATATTTTGTTTTTGCATTGTGTCTACTGTAGTATAGCTTTTTCATGGCTTAATCCACTAATATAAATTGATAATTTCATCAAAACAAGCAAACTATGCATCAAAAACAGAATCTGTCAAAAAACAGAACAGTCTGTAGTAATCTGAACATCCACCATACTTATGGTACCCCAAAAATTCTACCAAACTTAGGAAAAATAAAAAAGTTGTATATAAAGACAATGCAAAAGGAATCAGAACCAAATGACGTTCCAGTTAAAAATGTAAAATCGCGCACTACAGCCAAAGTTTCTGTCCTGCATCGTACAAACCAACAAGCATTGTAAACAAACCTAAAGGCAAACCTTGGCACATTATTTTTATAATACAATGGAATTGTACAAGGGGATAATTATTTTTGTTGAAAAGTTTCTGTAATCAAGATTCACAAAGTTTCCGTGAGCATGAACAAAGTTCAAGGCTAGCTCCCACTTCAACAATGCTTGTCTTTCTTACTTTCACTTTCCTTTTTGAAAAGTTTTTAGGTTCCCCTCTTTATTTTTTTTTGTTTTTAAACTATATGAAAGCACTCAACAGAAATAAATGACTCTCTAAAACTTTCGGGTTGTCTCCCTGGCAGCGCTTTCTTTAAAGCCATTAAGCTAGGCATTTAGTGCTCAAGTAATGAATCCACCCGAATCCCAAGGTATATCAAAGCCAATTTTAATTAACAATAATTTGTAATTTAGTAGAGAGCACAAAGTAACATATATCATGCAACAACTAAGTCTAACTCTCTTCATATGCATCGGCATGTCATAAGAGAACAATTCATGCACACAAAGTAAAGGCTAATGCATAGTATAAACAGTTTCTTGCAATTCTATCGTATTGGAAACATAGAGAGGTGGAGATAAAGTTCCTCTCTCGTAATAATTGCAAGTAGGAGCAGCAAGCACATGCATATTACGTTCATCAAAATCATCATGTGCAATAGTAAAAGGCAACCCATCAATATAATCCTTAATAAGCACAAACTTCTCCGATATAGTGTAGTTTGGAGAATTCAAAAAGATAATAGGACTATCATGCGTGGGTGCAATAGCAACAATTTAATGTTTACCATAAGGAACTATAGCAAGTTCATCTCCATAAGCATAATTCATATTGGCATCTTGGCCACAAGCATAGCAAGCATCATCAAAAAGGGATATTTCAAACAAATTCAAGGGATCATAGCAATCATCATAGCAATCATCCTTCGGTAAGCACGAAGGGGAATTAAACAATGTATGAGTTGAAGAGTTACTCTCATTAGAAGGTGGGCACGGGTAACTAATCCGCTCTTTCTCCTTTTGTTCTTCGCTCTCCTCATCATCTTTTTCATCCAATGAGCTCACAGTTTCATCAATTTCTTCTTCCATAGCTTCCTGCAAAATATTAGTCTCTTCTTGGACAGCGGAGACCTTCTTCATAAAAGCATTAATATAGTAATTGTATTCATAATTTTCATAGCAATATCTAAGTATAGCAAGATTTTCAGGCCTATAACCATCATCATCAAAAGCTTCATACTTTTCAAACAAAGCTTCAATTTCATAAGCAGCCTTAAAAGCAACAAATTCTTTTATTTGTTCCACATCATAGTAATCATATATAGCATTAGCATAAGAAGCTAAGGTTTCATTATCATTAAATTTGCATGAAAAGGGAAGGTGTGGAGCCTCCATCCTATAGCAACAAGTAATATCATATCTCAAGCATAGATTCCAGGCATACCAACGCAACATAATAAATTGATCCCATAATAGTTTCCCTTTTTGTGTCGAGCGATAATCCCTAAAGTATTCACGTTGATCCAACGTGTCTCTCATTATAAAGTTGAATGGGGTTTTCTCAGGATTATCAAAGTAGTACATAATATCTCTCACATAATGAGAGTCGAGGGTTTTAGGAGTTACCCCATCTACATGAGTAGCAAGTACATCTATTTTTTTTGATATTTTTCGTTCCATATCCATAACTAAAGATAGAGAACAACTTAGAACAGAAAATAAAAATTACTTAGTGATAAAGCAAACAAGCACACACGAGAATATTCACCCCACGCTATGACTCCCCAGCAACGACGCAAGAAAAAGGTCTTGATAACCCGCAAGTATACGGGATCGCAACAGTTTTCGATAAGTAAGAGTGTCGAACCCAACGAGGAGCTAAAGGTAGAATAAATATTCCCTCAAGTTCTATCGACCATCGATACAACTCTACGCACGCTTGACGTTCGCTTTACCTAGAACAAGTATGAAACTAGAAGTACTTTGTAGGTGTGATAGGATAGGTTTGCAAGATAATAAAGAACGTGTAAATAAAAAGTAGGGTTTGTTTAGATAAAGATGCAATAAAGTAAATATAGCGAGTGTGGAAAAGTGGTGGTAGGAGTTGTGAAATTGTCCCTAAGCAATTGAGTATGTTACTAGACCGGTAATCACTATTGCAATTCTATTTGAGGGAGAGGCATAAGCTAACATACTTTCTCTACTTGGATTATATGCACTTATGATTGGAACTCTAGAAAGCATCCGCAACTACTAAAGATTCATTAAGGTAAAAACCAACCATAGCATTAAAGTATCAAGTCCTGTTTATCCCATATGCAACAACCTACTTACTCGGGTTTGTGTCTCAATCACTCACGCAACCCACTATAAGCGAATCATGAACGCATCGCAACACCCTACAGCGGGAATCCCTCACGCTTGCGCGACACGGAGGGCACCATAGGACAACACCAATAATAAAACATGCAACTCAAACCAATCATAGCAATTCATCAATCACCGATAGGACAACGAAAATCTACTCAGACATCATAGGATGGCAACACATCATTGGAAAATAATATGAAGCATAAAGTACCATATTCAAGTAGAGGGTACAGCGGGATGCGAGAGAGTGGACCGCTGGATATAGAAGGGGGAAGGTGATGGAGATGTTGGTGAAGATGACGACGGTGTTGGTGAAGATCGCGGTGATGATGATGGCCCCGGCAGCGCTCCGGCGCCACCGGAAGCAAGGGGGAGAGAGGGCCCCTTCTTCTTCTTCTTCTTCCTTGACCTCCTCCCTAGATGGGAGAAGGGTTTCCCCTCTGGTCCTTGGCTCCCATGGATTGGGAGGGGCGAGAGCCCCTCCGAGATTGGATCTATCTCTCTGTTTCTGCGTTCCCTGGTTCTACCCCTTCACCGTTTCCTTTGTATCTGAAGATCCGTAACTTCAATTGGGGTGAATCTTTCGCCCAGATTTTTCTCATAAAATTAGCTTTCTTACGGCAAAAGTAGAGCCTCAACCGCCTTACGTGTGGCCCACCAGAGCCCAGGGCGCGCCCAGGGGGAGGGGCGCGCCCCCCTGGCTCGTGGCCACCCCGGACACCGTTTCTCGTTGATTCTTCCTCCGGAAAATCCCAAATATTCCAAAATAATTCTCTGTCCGTTTTTATCCCGTTTGGATTCCGTTTGATATTGGTTTTCTGTGAAACATAAAACATGCAACAGACAGGAACTGACACTGGGCACTAGATCAATATGTTAGTCCCAAAAATAGTATAAAAAGTTGCCAAAAGTATATGAAAGTTGAAGAATATTGACATGAAACAATGAAAAATTATAGATATGACGGAGACGTATCAGGCACCAATAGTGGAATCACGGCATCTCGCATTGTGTGAGGGCGCGAGGAGAATACGGTGGCCCTAGTGGCTTCTTGGGGAGCATTGTGCCTCCACACCGCTCTAACGGAGACGTACTTCCCCTCAAAAGGAAGGAACTTCGGTAACACATCCTCGTCTTCACTGGCTCCACTCTTGGTTATCTCGTGCCTTTACTTGTGCAAGCTTATTTGTGTTGTATCCCTTGCTTGCTTGTGCGCTTGTTGTTTTTGCATCATATAGGTTGCTCACCTAGTTGCATATCTAGACAACCTACTTTGATGCAAAGTTTAATTTGGTAAAGAAAAACTAAATATTGTTAGTTGCCTATTCACCCCCCCTCTAGTCAACTATATCGATCCTTTCACGTGCGGACCCAGGCCGGCCTCTCATCAGACTACGTGAATGCCGAGCTATGCACCGTGTTGCGCTGCTTCCGCCGCTCCGCCTCCCTGACAACCCTCTCCTCGGCCCCCACGATGCTCCGCACGAGGAGGATCCACCACAGTCACAAGCATCGAGGTAGTGGAGGAGGTGCCCGCGCACCTTCTCGACCGTCGGTGGCACCTCATCCTTCACCGTGTTGCCGCTAGAAATGGTGCAGCAGTGACGGTGGCTGGTCGACGCTGGCGTAGCGGTTGTGCGACGGCGATGCCTGCTCCTCCTTGATGCAGGCTCGCAGGAGCGAGGGCGGTGCCAGACCACGGTCCCGGAGCGACCGCTCAATCATGAGCTCCATTTGCTGTTGTTACTCATCGTCCGTGACCGCCGCCTTTGCGAGGAGGCGCGGCGGCTGCTCCTCCCCATCGGAGGAGAAGATGATGATCTCCTTCTAAGAGGAGTCGGATGCCATGGAGGTCGAGGGCCCCAGAGAGCGACAGTGGCTGCTACAAGATCCGGAGCCGCTGCATGTCTACGCGAAAGAGGATCAGAGAGGGTGTGAGGAGAGAGGAGTGATGTGGTGTGGACGACGTCGGAGTTGTGTTTAATAGGCATAGCCAGGCGAATGGACAGAAGTCGGCTAGAGTAGGCTTCTCGATCGCCGTGTCGGCATTGAAGCGGCGATGGTCGCTCGTCCGGTCGTGTTGCTCTGACCAACATCAATGACGTGCATCCGGTTGCGTCGCTCTGACCAACATCAATGATGTGGAGTCATTTCTCCTCTAGAGCGACGCTAACCAGCATGAATGCACCACAACCGTTTTGCTTGGAGATATTTTTTGGTGGGTCCGGTTTGTCGGACGCGTTTCGCTGTGGACGCCCCGCAAAGCTCTCCTGGTTTGCACTTGGTTTACGAGATTCCGAACAACCAAACACGTCTGCTGACTGGTACCATTTTAGATGTCAAAGTACGTTCAGACACGTCAACCAGAGGTTTTGAGGGTTCATGTTCGAGATGCCCTAGCTGGTAGTCCAACTTTCAACTTGAGCTGGTGGTTTGGAATTTCAAGAAACTTTAGGCCATGTTTGGATTATCGTTTCCATTCTAAATACACTTGTAAAGAATACAAGCCTCCGCCCATCGTTTTCGTTTCCGCCTAAAAATTGCACTCGGCCGGTAAGTTACACCGGTATAGAAATACACCTGCATTTCGTTACATCCATTCCAAGCACGACCTTAGGCCGCGCTTGGCATCGGTGTGTTCAAATACAACTGTATTTAATTTATAGGTGTAACTTATCGGGGCACGGACGATTTCTAGCCGGAATGAAAACGATGGACGGAGACATGTATTTTTTTTACAGGTGTATTTGAAGGAAAACCAGAATCCAAACATGGCCTTAGAGCAACTCTAGCAGACCACGCAAAAGCCCCCGACCCGCAAAATAACCGGCAAAATGTGGGCTGGCGGCGAAAACCCCGTCCGAACAGACACCGCAAACGCGGCAAAACTCGGCCCTAACCCGCGTAATCGCGGGTCCCCCTCC
>NC_041389.1:65783219-65832823 GCF_002162155.2 Triticum dicoccoides
GCGCTTTCCCCCCACCAATCACCTCCCCTCTCCCTGTCGCCCCGCCGCCGCCCAAGATTCCGGCGAAAGTGGCCGACGGGAGCACGCGGGAAGGCCTCCAGACGCACGAGGTAGCCCTCCGCCCCCTCCCCTCCCCCTCCTCCTGCATCGGCGGGCCGGGACCTTGCGGATCTGCGGCGTTTCATCGCGGGCGGCCGTATTTGGCTTTCCCGGCCGCCGCCGGCTGCGCCAAGCTATGGAATGGTCGGGTTCGTCCGCTCGCCTGCATGCGCCCGGCAAAGCTAATCGGCGCATGCAGGTGCGGGTTCGTCCGCTCGCCGCCGCCGACGGTTTGTCGGCATGGATTCGGCCGACCGTCCGCCAGGCTCGGCCCTCGCGCAGAGGCTCTGTGGCTCGACGATGCTGCTCATACAGCGCGACGACTGCCCGCGAATAGTGCTGTGGCTGACTTCGGGCACACCGAAGCACCCTCGATGGGTGTTCTTCAAATGCGAAAACAATGGGTACGTGCTGTTTTGCATTCGGCTCATTTGAATAGCTCATTATGTTTGCTCATTTGGAACATCATCATGCGTGTAGGAAGATGGATGTTCATTTTGGTTTTGGAAAGGCGAATACATTGATTTATTGATAGAAAGAAAATTGATAGACGTTCATGCACTCCTTAATGCAATCGAAGGCAATGAACCGCATGCATGCACAAATAGAGGGGAAGCAACGACTACTTCTTTAAAACCAAAGAAGAATAATGAAGAAGTAAAGATCAAGAATCCGCAGATCAACAATGAGTGTATGGAGAAGATATTGCTTCAACTCGTGGGAGCAGTTATGGAAGTTGGAAATCTTGTAAAATGCATACTTGTGGTTCTTGTTTTCTTTGGACTTGCTTTTCTAGCAAAAATTTGGTGATGTCTTATGTATCCAATGTGGTTGAAAATGCAAATTGAGGTGCAAATTGAGTGCAAATTTACATTTTACGGGTTGAGGGGAGGGAGGACGCCCGCACAGGCAGACCCCGCAAAGCGACCCGTAAAACAGGATGCAGGTCGGCTTTGCGGGGTCTGCCTCCGTGGCTTTTCGCTGCGACTGCAAAACAGCTTTTCGCGAATTGCAAACGTGAAATGCGGGTTGGCGGAATGCAGGGTCTGCTAGAGATGCTATTAGGCTGTTCAGAAATACTGTCGGATGAAGAATGCCTGCACTATTGTTATTATACGACACCGCTTTGCAAGCAGTAACCTATATCATCACTTTGGATCTGCTCCATTATGTGCTCATTAACCTCATCGACTTTAGATTTCCATCTGACCAATATGGCCCCCTCTAAGAAACGACAATTACATTGAGTTCGGGTGTATACACTATTTACGATAGTTTCCTTTAGAGTTTAGGCCGTCCTCTTTCTGTAACAGTGAGTTTAGTCCAGGTAATGATCCATTCCTCTCCATCTCTTCTTCTATTCTAAGTGAAAGGATCGACCGCCGGACTCCCTGCCCCGCCAGGCGCCAGCCAGCCGGAGCTGGAAGCGCCTCCCCGGACTGAGGCCGTCGACCCCAGGCACATCACCGTTCGGCTCCTCCTCCCCGGATCTCCGATGCACGCCAAACCTGCAGCAGAGCGCCGTCGCCGCAGCGGCCAGATCCACCTCCTAGCCACCGTCCCAGACCTGCAGGTGCCTCCCCATGACCTGCACGTCCATCCGGCCGGCATCCTCCCCACCCCCAGCGGTATGCAGCCATGAGCCATCCCTCCTCTTTTCTGTGCCTTATGGTTGCTTGCCTGCTTACGGTGGAAATGCGTATGGTGGATTGCTGCGGGGTGCCGTCATCGCTTATGCTAGAATTGCAGTGTGCTGTCGTCATTGCTTATGGTGGAAATGCATTTTGGAGGTTGGCGATTAGTCACGCTGCAGGTGGGACTGCGCGTGGGCGTCCCACCTCGATCCACTTCGTCCCATTAGGAATTGGTGGGCACGGTGGGACGAACCCACGAAAACATGGCATAAGTTAAGTGGGAAGAAGTGGAGTCCCGCCAATGAACCAATCATCTAAAAGATGAATTGAGCATAAGAATAAGCGGTAGAGTAAGAGAACGCCATGAAACTTGACTTTGTCGTCCTCGAGCGAGGTCTGTATGTTCTGTCCTGCAGCCGCCGGCGCCTCTGTTGTGACGCCCCAGTACGGTGAGGTTGGACTGCAAGGCGGGCATCCCGGCGGCCAAGGAGGTTGAGCTCCGTGTCGTTCGCACCGGCGGCTGGGTCCGAGAGCTGGCTGTAATCGTGTCGCAGCTGATTGCATAACTGCTGCTTTTCTCATCTGCCCAGCACGGGCACGGGCGCCATGGGCTGCGCCGTGATTTGTGCTCTCGGCGCCATGGCTCAAACCTCCTCTGGAAGAAACGGACAGGGCCACAGGGCTGCCTCCGTACGAAACCGTCGACGGTCTTGCGAAGATCAGTTCTCACTGGAACCTGACGGAGACGTCGCAACATGAGGGCCACTGGGCGAGTAGCCGATTGGCCGGTGCTGGGGACGGAGACGCCAGCGGGAGACATGGGAGCACTCAAGTTTCCATCGAGCCGGTCGCCGCGCGTACGAATGATTGGGCATGGGATGCGTCGCTAAATTGGCCGGTGGGTCTGTACTCTGCAGGGCCTCCCAGGTTGGGCGGGCGCTTCCCGGCGAGTAGTGCAGAGAAGGGATCCTCGGCACCTGTGCTGCCGTCCTCTCCGTTGTTTGATGAGGAATCGTTGTTCTTCGTATTATAGAGAATTAGTCAGGGGCTAGAAGTGGGTCTGGTGGGTTCCCGATGGATTAACTGGGATAGCCCATAGAAAATTCATTGTGTTTCACGGGTGCCCACTAAACACTTTTAAGTGGGATGGGAAAATGAGTCCCACCAAAGCCCACCCCCACCTGCAGCCTGAGCGATTAGTCTTGCATGATTCCAAAACTCCGTGATTGCTTAGTTCTAGTAATTTTGTAGTGTGATGTGATGGGTCTTTCAGTCCTTGTCTTGGTTGATGGATTGTAGAGTTGGAACATCCCTTCCCTGTTAAAATAGATTTGGCAACAACAGCGCAATGCTTTTAGTAATTATTAGGGCATGTACAATGGAAGCATCACCTTCCTAGTGCTTCACCTCTTCCACATAAGTAAAGATGGATGGAGCACTATTTAGTTTGTCAAACCCTCAATGCATGAAGCTGCCCCATCAAACCAATGCATGAGTGAACTAGGTTGTAGCCTAGTGGCAAGGGAGCGCAGTGGCGTCTCCAGCAACCAGGGTTCGAGCCACGTCGGGGACGAATTTCTGGTTTCTCACAAGGGATGCTTCTTCTATATCAATAAACCATGGGTGCTAGTGCCCATGAGTTTCATCAAACCAATGCATGACATATACATCCTCTTTTTCCTGTACTTCAGTGAACGTGGAGGGCTGGATCGCTTCATCTCTCTCCCTTTTCCCATCTCTCTCTTACTTTTATCAGCCAAGGCCCAAGAGACTACCTCCTCTGCAGGATCCCGTCTTGGTCTGCAGGCTACTAGTTGAGCTGAGTTGGACAATCGGGAGTGAGTATAGGGCTGGGGCACCCGTCCACAGTGGAGCGTTGGGCATGCCCTTAGTGTCATATGGTTGGTCCTTGTGTTGGTTCAAGAATTTTGTTTTGTTTTGTTTTTTGATGTTGAAGGATTGATTGTGCAGGGCTATGCACAGTGTGTTGCTTGATTGTTATCCAACAACTTTGCACTACATGCTACTTCATGAACTCTGTAACTGAAATGGAACAGATGAAGGAGGGCAATCTGGGACTCATATCACACGAAGATCTTCTGCGAAATAGGCAAAGATGAAACGGCTGCTGGCAATAGCTAGTCTGGGTGTGTGCTTGAGTGCCGAAGGTCACAAGAACCCTGAGCTTCCCAATTCTAGGATAGAGCTGGGCAGAGGTATGTGAAGAAGCGGTTCAAGCATAGATGGGACTCACTAAAGCAGCAGTACAGAGGATGGATGAAACCCAAATCTTCAAGGGGGATTGGATCAGATCCTCAAAGCGGAATCTTTGGGGCTGATGACGGTTGTTGGAAGAATCACATTGCAGTAACGTCACACATCGGGATCGTAACTAATTCCCCATTATTTATCCTTTTTTCATGTATGAACCGACTCATTGGTATCTTGCTCTTATTTTCAGAGAAACCCAGATTCAGGACAGCAAATGTCACCGGTGAATCATCCATTGCCCCTGGAGAGGACTTGGGAAGAAGACATGGAGGATGATACTCCAGCCAGTATTAACGACGGGTCAGACGACGGCTATGTGCTTGCTGCATCTGCTGAGGCATCCTCTTGCAACAAGGCTCCTCCTACCACGTTTCTGAGCCTCAAGGAAGACTCGATTACATGATGACACCAGCATGTGTGTGCAACTTTGCTCTAGCAAATGGTTGTCATATCTTTGTTCTGCTCCTGAATATTTGAATGAAGAAGCGTCAAGCACCACGTGCACATTTGTCCAATGTCATACAAATGCATTAACTAACCAATAGCAGTTCTTATGTACACCGTCAGTTCCAAGACTTTGTTGGCAAAATATAACGAAATCAAACGCTAGGGTTTGCTTCGTATGCATAGGGCCTTGATCTCTTTCAGCTCCCACGACAAAGGAATATGCTTGACCATTTCGGCGTATTGTAAAGAAATTGTATCGCCAAAGGATTTCGGACTAAGTTGTTTTTGTTGGACAAATAACCGAGCAATGATATAGACCGAATATTATCCGGTAGAAAATGAACTGAAACCGGGTCGCTGTGTTTATCTCTTGCAGTGTTCAGGCTAAATAAGTATCTTGACTTGCACGAGAACGAATGGGACAATTCAATTCAAAAGCTTGAGAGGAACCGTTCTGATGGGTACTCCTTGACCTAGAAAAGTCTGCTAGTTGATACAGCTGTCGGCCTGCCTAGCAGAGAGACTGATTTGATGGACGCACTTCTCTACTTGTCTTTGAAATCTGAAATGATAAATTATACTTGGCCTGCACATATATATCAGAAATGAACTTACTGAACTTCTTGAATTTATTAGCTTAAGCTGTATCAGAATTTGACCAACGGTGAAATAAATATGTACTTGGCCTATACATATATCTGAAATAAAGTTACTGAACTTCTTGGATTTATCAACTCTTACCAGAATTCAGAAGTCCGCCGACAAAAAGAAAAAAGTTGCCATGATGGTCGTAGCTCACAATATTGACCGACGGTGCAATACTGTGTACTTGACCTCCGCTCCGAAAATACGTACTTGACCTGTACATATACATTGGAAATAAAGTTACTGAGCTTCTTGAATTTATCAACTTCAGTGGTAACAGAATTCAAAAAGTCTATGTTGACAAAAAATGTTACATGACGGCCACAACTACAATTTTGACCAACAGTACAATAATATAAATGAGCCGGGGAGCGAACTAAAGATAACTTGATCTACCAGCGGATGTGGTCAATGGCTGATCCCATTGTGTTTCTCGTAAACGGAAAATTGTTGAAAAATTCTTCGCGGTCGACCTGTCAGATCATTAGCGGTTGTTAAGTTGCCTCTTGATAGCCTGGAAAGGCTAAAAGTCTGAGCTTACTTTAACATTACAGTTATCTCCAAAACAGTCAACATCACACACCTGACTGATGCTGACATAACTATATGACTATGCGGCGCGAAAGTAGACATTTCACAAGAAAATTATGTAAACATAAAGCGGGCATGGGTTTTCTTCCTTTTACTTTGGAGGAAAAACTGGATTTTCATGCCTCGCATAGGCTAAAAACAAACAATGCTGGTAATTATAATCACAAGTACTACAACCACTGAATTTAAAGTGTACTAGTCACTAGAATACCGACTTTATCCTTTTCAAGTGAATAATGTAAAGTATGCATTTAAAAAAAACATGTTTATAAATGTAGGCAAGTTATGTAATCTAACAATGATAATTACCCAAATGCCCTCATTCATTATGTCTCCCTTGTGTGCATTTGTTTATTACTACAAGCCACACTAATCATCCTCTCTCATCTTTCCCAGGCAATTATAACAGGGCACTTATGTCATTTCCGCTCAAAGATATCCAAATTTTATCACCTTGTTAATTTCTGTGGCCTGCGTTAGTCGACGAAGGGGAATGTATCTGGGTCGCGCTGATTACTTTCTCCGATACACAGTGAGATGTACATGTCAGTTTGATGATCAGAAAGTAGTATGATCCAACGCATACCTTTTCAGATGAGGTTGGGTGGCTCTTCTCACCCTCTTTTTCAACCTATATACTGTCTCAATCATTGAATTATCAATGGGAAAAACCAGCATGTCAAAATGCAATTAAAGCCAGGCTTGAGGAAGCACCATTCTGGAAGGAAAACAGGAGCATTCAGGAACCATTCCCACTGCGTGCCATGAAACGCAAAAGTTGTTATTTCAATCCATCATGAGGTGAAATACAAGCATGTAGGCTACCTCACTTAATTACTGTGCCATGAAATTTCTGTTATATCTCACTAATGTAAACTAAATACTGACTATTTGGAAAACAAAGTAGACATATTTCTTTTCTTAATAAAGATCAGGTCTTTTTCAAGTCACAGTGTTTAGTTTATGCCTGATGAACAGTGAACACGGTGTGCGACTCAATAACCTGTGGACCGGTCTCCGACTATAGCAATACTAAAGTCAGGACATGGGCATTAAGAATAAGCCCAAGATGAAGAGAAAAATAAGGTATTTTTTCCCAATCCTTGGTCATCTTTTTGTTTCCTGGTGGGAGCTGAGGACAAGTGTTTCTTTCCTTGCTACTTCCTAAGTTGCAACCAGCTCATCTCTCCAAGGTGAGAACAGGCCAGGTCAATCGCAGTGGGACCTTTGAGTCCTCTGCCTGGACTAGTATATATAGAGAGCACAGCGTAGCACCCTTTTGATTCTAAAGCTAGGAGATACATGTGCTCTGCTCCTCATACCACCATCATCCAGGACTTATATTAGACGCTCTTGGCTCTTCATACACACTGCAGCGCACCATAGTGGAGTTTCCACCGAGCAACTGCACCTAATCCTTGGGTGGGTTTAGTTTCTTGATCCCTTTTTGTCCTTTTTGCTGAATCTACCCGATTACCTTGCCTTCCTCTGGGCAACTGCGCCTAATCCTTGGGTGAGTTTAGTTTCTTGGTTTCCTTTTCTCCCTTTTGCTGAAAATACCCAATTGCCCTGGCTAGATATGTTTTAAGAATTTTAATTGTCCTATCATCTGGTTCTGTTCCAAATTAATTTCGCTGTTCAAACACAGAGTTCTTCATATGTCTACCAACTAATATAACTAGCTTATTCAATTTTGACATTATTTATTCTGTTGAGTAATGCTAGTGTACCTCTTTCTTTTCCTGCTGCACATCAGAGGAAGATGCACACCAGAATTATCTGTTTGAGTTGTGAGCAGAGCTCTACCTGTCATACCATTTTCTTCTCTTAAGATGACGTCTTACCAGCTTAGCTTCTTTGGAGTTGAACCAGAAATATGTAACTAGTTTCATTTTTTGTAGGGCATTTAAGAGTGAGTTTTTTTTTCTGCGGCTGAAAGTAAAAGGAAACAATTCCAGTGAGATACTTACATAATTTATTTGGCTGTTCTTCTTTCCCTCAGGTTCTTATCAAACTCCTCTTTGCATGAGCTTCTGAACACATATCTGAAGCTTCTAAGAAGGAAATTCCATACTCCAGCAATGACTTGCTTTCGTTTGCTCCGGTGGAAGAAAAAATCCAGAAGCCAAATTGTACAGCAGGACATAGGTAAACCTGCATCTCTCATTTAACTATTGTTATTCTGAAGCATCCTAAAACCCTCCTGATTCATCCTATTCTGTACAGACGTACCACTCCATGGCAACGTGAAGATATACTCCTCCAAGGAGCTCAAAAGGGCCACAAGGAATTTCTGCTCAGGAAACAAACTCGGACAGGGTTCTTTCGGCTGCGTTTACCTGGTAGGTTTAGTTGCCAGTTTGACAGTTTGCACCATAAAAGCTTTGACATTTCCAAGTTCAAACACCACAATCTCTTTATCCTGTCAATCAATCACTCCAAAAAATCCTGAATTATTAGAAAGCGGCAGGTTATACTCTTCCTGCCATAGTGATTACCATCACTGTAGCACTTGGACCAGCTATCAAAATTCAAACAGTAGTGTTTCATGAGTGCTCAAGCTCTGGTCTGAGTTATGCAGGGAAAGCTGAAGAATGGTCAAAAGGTTGCCATCAAGGTGCTCTCCTCCGAGTCAAAGCAAGGAACAAGGGAGTTCTTGAATGAACTGAGTGTCATATCCAGCATAACCCATCACAACCTTGTAAAACTGCACGGCTGCTGCGTCGATGGAGGTCAGAAAATGCTGGTGTACAATTATCTGGAGAACAACAGCCTCGCACGAACCCTCTTTGGTATGTTCAACCAAATTTCGATTTTCATCAGAACTTTGAATCGCTGGTAAATTCATTGCTCTGAACCCCCTGGTTTGTCATGATGTTCTTCAGGCAATACCCACAGTAGTATCCGCTTTGACTGGAGCACAAGGGCGAAGATCTGCATTGGTGTCGCCGACGGTCTCACATATCTGCATGAAGAAATCCGGCCACATATCGTCCACCGTGACATCAAGGCGAGTAATATTCTGCTTGACAAGGACCTGAGCCCCAAAATATCGGATTTCGGGCTAGCAAAGCTCTTCCCGGGCAACATGACGCATATCAGCACGAGGGTTGCAGGAACATTGTAAGCAAAGTGACACCTGTTGCTGCTCTCACTTAACCTTGCACATATTGATATATACTGTACTGTGTGGTTAAGACAAGTTGACATATGCTCATTTCTCAGAGGGTATCTGGCACCGGAGTATGCAATCCGAGGGCAGCTGACAAAGAAGGCTGATGTGTACAGCTTTGGGGTTCTGCTGCTGGAGATTGTCAGTGGCAGGTGGCACACTGACCCCAGATTGCCTCTCCAAGATCAGTTCCTCCTAGAAACGGTAAAGAACGATTTCAGTAACAATATCTACTTAATTGTGATTCTCTAGAAAGTTCAGAAAAAATATCAGGAGAAACAGTACAATAGTACGGAATACAGCTATGATAGATTCAAGATGTTCCACATCAGACCATGATAATCATGCCAGACATATACCTACTATGTGCCACAGTTGGAAGTAGTCTTTAATTTTTGAAGAGGAAATACAGTTGGAAGTATTCTGAAGGAAAGTACCAGGAAGTTTCCTCTCTGTCCTGAAAATTACTATTTCTGGTAGTGCTGCCAGCTTTCATTGTCTTATCTTGAGATTATTTTTTATTGGCCCACTGGTTCTGGATTTATTCCTGAAAATGTTTTCTATGCCACTTGCATTGACTGGTGTTCTCATTCTTAGGACATACAGTATCTGTTAGTTTTTGTCCAATTATTATGTGCACCTGCTATTGCATTATAAATCAGCAATTTATGAGAGATCTTTAATCTCTCACCCTGCAAAGAGAAGTGAAAAGGTTCTATTTCAAAAATAGCTGAAGCATTGTTTCTTGACATTGTCAATAGTAGATTAAAGAATATAAATCAGAAATATCCACTTGTTTTTCCCAGGTTTGGACACTCTACAAGTCTGGTGATCTTGGGAGCATCATCGACAGGACCTTAAAAGATGGTTTCAGCACCGACGAAGCTCATAAGTTTTTGAAAATAGGACTTCTGTGCACCCAGGATAGCCCCAAGGTCAGGCCCTCCATGTCGACAGTCGCAAAGATGCTAAAGGGTGAGTGCGCCGTCAGCGACAAGATCATGAGGCCAGGCCTGATCACAGATGTCATGGACCTGAAAGTCAGAACAATCGAGCCTGCTCTTCAGTTAAGTGTGTCTCCACCAATGTCTCCACTGGATAACCACTCACTGGTGTCTAACCTTGCATTCGCTGGTAGCACTGTGATAAGGGACAGCCCCTAATGAGAGGTTAAAAAGGCACATGAAGGAGAATATGCTCAAGCAACAATGGCTGTAAATTGGAGGGATGACGAAAGCATATCAAGAGAGGCATTTGATTTCGTTTGTGTTTCTATATTGCCAGTTAGATATACTGTTAGTTGTTTGTATATGTTGCATCTGAGCTTTTGGTGATCAACAACTGAAGATCCTCAGTGTCCTGTGGGGCATGGCTTATAGGTGAAGGAAGAAGGGCACAGCTGCACCAGGCACCCAAGCAGGGAGCCCTGAACTTTCAGAGGTTTGCTAGTTAGTACCTTTCCTAAGCTAAGCAAGCCAGGGTTACCTTTTTTGTGTGCACAGAAATAGTAGCTACTGTACAATGTTTAGTCAAGTATACAGTACAAATCTCACACGGATAATGACATGACTTGCATCTGCATGAAAGACCTGTGAAAAATCCACTCTGAAATGCCAATAATTCAAAATGACAAGGTCAAATCTTTTGATCAAATACATCAGCAGATTATTGAGGATGATTGTAGCAATAAAATGTAAACTGAAACAAGTGAAGATATCTAGGTACAGAAGTAATTTAAAAATATCTCTTACCAAATGAGGTCTTGAATCTAAGAGGAACCACGGAACTGCAGTTCCAAAAAAATAATATCCTTAAGAGGAAGCTCAACACTGAAAGCAGGGATTGACAAAAGAACCTTCAAAACACTGAAAAGCACTATCAAATGAGTCATGGTAAAACTTCACAACATTCCATGTGAAATCACCCTGTACAGGAATGGTTTCCGCAGCTTGAAGAGCAGAAGTTAAACCAAACAAACAGTCCGGGTAAGCCCGAGTTAAACAAAAGTACTTGCTGTAAGAGCAGCCCGGTGCATGTAGCTCCCGCTTGCGCAGGGTCGGGGAAGGGTCCGACCACTTTGGGTCTATAGTACGCAGCCTTTCCCTACGTTTCTGTAAGAGGCTGTTTCCAGGACTTGAACCCGTGACCTCATGGTCACAAGGCAGCAGCTTTACCACTGCGCCAAGACTCCCCTTCAAACAAAAGTACTTGCTGTCATTTAAAAAAAAATGCACCACAGTAATAACCCAACCATGTCATATTAACAGTTGAACATGGTATCACAGAAAAAACTTTCATCCATCTAAAGTAGACATTTCATTTTTTACAGAGGGAGTAGTACATATCAGAGATTCCTGAATCTTTAACACATAATGACAAAAGTTAGATGCACACTAATAGTCCTAGTGGGGGACATTCGATTATGTCAGCAAACACAGCAAGAAATGAACTTACCAAAACAACAGTAAACCTCATGAAATAAATAAATAAACAAATACGGAGTATATATCAATGTACAACTAGAAATAGAACTGCATAGATTATTCATTCTTTGGGCAGCAACAACTGAGTTCCATGTATATACATGTAGAAAACCACGTTCAGACACATCATCAGAAACTTTGTTCTTTAGCAACTAATTCTACAGCACTGCTCTCAAAAGCCACATTCTGAAGACTTCTACATGGCGGGACAAATAGAAATGAAATGAAATTTCAAGCTTAGATGATTTGCTAGTGTGATCTTGCCATCCGGTTCATTTCCAGCAGTTGTGTAAGAGACACAGAACTCCATCTATCGGTTCCCTCTTGAAGTTGCGCATAGAGTAGTCGCTTGACAGAGTCTATGAAGATACTCACGGTGCCAAATTCATACACTGGCTTGCCATTATAGGATTTATTAACTCTAGGCATAAACAGCAAACCTTGGTCAGCCGCATATGCCTGAATAGACTCCTTGAAGCTCATATCTCCCATGGTTGCACCTGGCACTGAATGATAAGCTGGGTATTGCGATGCTTGCTGTGCTGCATCAAATTGCCACTTCTCTGTTGCTCTCAAGTAGCCCACATTCTCACTTGCCCCTGGCTGCACCAAGTCAACCCCTTCAGCAGCTTGGTTCATCATCTCAAGACCAGCCGTTAGAAGCATCCGTATGCGTTTATTGGCGAGTAACTCTGGTGGGAAAAGACCCCTCCAGCTCTTGTACCAGTTTGTGATCTCATTGAAATCGGGAATCTCTGAACACAACCAATGGTACAGAACCTGCTGCCACTTGCTAAAGAAATCAACTTCCAACATATGGACCATATGGGATACCGGTACAGCAGAAGCCCAAATCATAACCGAGTTAAACTGGTCGAACTTCTGGTTTGCTGGGTTGATCTGAAACTCCTGGAGTGCCATTTTAAGTTTAGGAATGATATAACGCACTATCAAGTCTTCCCAACTTGCTGGATCAAATACACCCTTCCATGGAGATAGCAAAGCGTAAGCTGATGCATCGTGAGCTTGCCAAACATGGAGGACACTACTCAGCTTGTACCGAATGGAGTGACACAAGGTCTCTATCCTTCGTCCTAGAGTCGGCAACCATGGATGTACCCATGCATGAATGGGTACCTTCTCCCTTCGTGGATCCCAGGATTCAACAGCGGCTGTGAGCTTTGGCATGATTACATGCTCTAATATTGAATGGAGTACAATAGGGGGCAGCAACTGCTCCCATGACTCGAGAAAGCAGAGCATTGGTTCTGGATCCCTAGCCTCCCATGAATTAGTTCCTGATATCCTCACAGCTGGCAGGATCACCTCGCTAACCAGCTGTACATATGGAGCCATTGATTCAGTAGCATCTGAGAAATCATATGGCTGGTCACACTGCAGCAAATCCTTCAATGATGACATGACTTCCAAGCCAAACAGCGGATTCTGCAGAGGCTGCCACCCCTGGAAGACCTGGATCAGTAACGGATGAGCAAATCGGCAAGCGATCCATGCAACGCTGCACATTTTGAACTCCTCCTCATGGCGCAGCTTCAATTCCTGGAAGGTCTTGAGCAACCCTCGCAGCATGAGCAAACCAGCTGTATCGTCCACCCAGACTTGCTCCAGCACACCTGCAATCGTCTCCATAACCTGCAGCTGGTGTTTCTGCAACGCCTCCTGCTTTGCTACTTTCTCCTTCTCCCGCACCAAACTAGCCACCCTCTCCTGCTCCTGTCGCAGCTGCCCATCCAACCTGATGATATCAGCCTTAGTCTCGTCAACAAGCACCCGCACATTGTACTGCAACTCTGGCATTGGCACATCATTCACCTCCATCTCCTGTTCATCACTGAGCCCCTTCAAGTCTGTCAGCACACGAACCTGAGGCCCTCGCATGTCAATCACCTTCTGGACAACCGTGGGCTGCTCATCCTGTTCCTGCTCGGCGTGCATAGCCAGCAACTCATTCTTGGTCAGGACCTGATCTCTCATCAAGCTGGCCTTCTTGGACCACCGTTGCTTTTCCTTCTTGGCACACGGCGGAGGAGGTGGGGGTGGCAGGTTCTCCTTGGCAGTGAAGGGCTTGGCCTCCTTAAACTCCTCGACACTGCCAAGTCCGGCATTTTTGCGGCGCGGGATGGTCTCCAGCGGTGCCGTGATTCCCTGAGCATTCTTGCCGAGGCCCATTCCTCTCTTGTGCCCCATCATAGCCATCATCTTAGCCACCTTCGTGTTGGACTCCACGCTGCCAGGGGCCGGCGCTGGTTTTCCATCATCCGCCCCGGCCGCCGACGACGCCTGGCGGCGGCGTTTGGCCGCCTCGTGCTGCCGCTCCTTCTCCTCCCGCCTGGCACGCGCACCCTCCGCGATCCGCTGCCCGAACCCCGTGGGCAGGTCCTGGTTGTCCTCCGCGTCCTCCTCCGCGGCGGCGGCGGTGCGCAAGGAGAACGCGGCCTGGCCAAGCCCAGGCCTCTGCTCCTCCCGCTCCACCCCCTCGGGCATTCCCTTGGAGACGAACTGCACGGGCCTGGTGAAGTCAGACTCGAGCTCGTCCCTTCTGCGCTTGCGGGGTCGCGACCCCTCGTCCTCCTCGGAGTCGTAATCGTAGTCGGAGTCCCCCTCGGCGAAGACGCCGTAGAGGGCATCGTCGCGGGTCTGGAGCGCGCGCTGGCGGCGGCCCTCGTAGAAGAAGTCCCCGTCGCGGCCGGAGCGGCCGCCCAGGAAGTCGCCGTCCATGTCGAAGCGGTCCATGCCCTCCGCGTCCTCCTCCATGGCCCCGCCGCTCTACGCCTCCTCGATCCCCAAATCAAAACGTAGGGTTTCATGGCAGACCTCAGGCTTTCAGCCAACCAATCGAAACAAACAAGGCGAGGCAAACGAAAGTGGGAAGGGATGGCGGTGCCTACTACCTCGCCGCCGGTGACGCCAAACGGTGGCTTGATTCCGGCTAGACGGAGCGGGGACCAGGCGATGTCGATGCGGCCGCCCGTGGGACGGAGCTCGGGGCAGCGAACTTCGGGCGGCCGAAGACCCCGGGATGACGTGCGAGAGGAGGGGAGCAAGCGGCGCGCGGGGCAGAGACGGCGCGTGTCGCGTCCGGCGGAGGCGCACCACGGGGCGACGGCGTAAGGTCGGTTATGAGCAAAGTTTTAAATAGCTAGCTAAGCCTCTTAGCGGCGGACCTCTTCTAGATGCTATAGCGTGTTATAGCGGAGCTATAGCGAGCTATTTAAAATGTTTGCTCAAGTGTTTAAACAAAAGACTCTTAGCGCGGGACCTTTTTTAAACGCTATAGCGTGCTATCTATAGCGAAGCTATAGCGGGCTATTTGAAACTTTGGTTATGAGTTACCAGTGGCTTCTAGCCCGTTGGGCTTTAGATTAGTCTTTCTTCAGTTAAAGACTTGAGTATTACCGACCTTCAGCAGCAGTCGGATTGGGCGGGTCCAGCGCGGACACAGGCCTTCAGCATTTTTTAATTCTCCCGTTTTTCTTTCACATTTTTACATCCGTTTTTTTTGTTTTATTTTAAAATATTCTGAATATATATAGCGTAGAAATAATTATACATATGCAAAAGTTGTAAAACGTTAGTCATCTATTTAAAAAATGTTCAATGTGTATAAAAATGTTTTCATGTATAGAAAGAACTTACAATGTGCATGGAAAAAGCATAAATGAAAAAAAACAAGTTTTCAAAAAATATATTCTGAAAAAGGTTAATCATGCATTTAGAAAATGCTAAAATGTGTATAGAAAAAATGTTTTTGATATATACAAAAAATGTATGATGTGTATGAAAAAAAGTAGACATCAAACAATATAAGCTTACAAAAATGTTATTCATGTACTTTTTTTACTAGAGTTAAATCATGTACTTGGACAACACTAAACATGTATATAGAATATATTCCTGGTGTATTAAAAAATATACAAAAAATACGGAGAAAATAGACAAAAATATATATGTTTTGAAAAATGGTAATCATGTATTTGAAAAATATTAAGCATTTATATATAAAATGTTCCTAACGTATGCAAAAAATGTACAATGTATATGAAAAGGTAGACATAAAAAATATATGTATTTTAAAAAAATCAATCATGCCTTTCATAATGTTAAACGAGTATATCAAAAATGTTCTTGGTGTATACAAAAATGTACAACGTGTATCAAAAAGTTGACATCAACAATTATAAGTTGTCAAAAAAGTTAATCACGTATTTGAAAAATGTTAAACATGTATATAGAAAATATTCCACATGTATACAAAAAGTGTACAAAGAAAGCAAACAAAACCAATAAACAGGGGAAACGTAAAGAAACAAAGAAAAGTAAAAAAGCAGTAAAAAAACAAAAATAGACAAAAAAATAAAAAATAAACAAAGTGAAGAAAGGAAAACGAGTAAAACCCGTGAAGGAAACAAAGAAAAACTATGAAAAACAAAGAAAACCCGTGAAGAAAAAATGAAAGTAAAAAAATAAAAGAAAACAAAAAAGGAAAAAAAAGAAAAATGGATAAAACCAGTATGTAGAACGAGCAAGCGAGCTACTGAGCTAGAGAGTGAGTTACCTGAGTAATGGGCCGGCCCTATATGCGCGCCTTCAAGTGAGACAGTCGCTATACTAGCTATATAGCATTCGCGGTCTCGCACGCACGCAGTTTGCTCAAAGAAAAAACACACTCTTCATCTTGAAAAGAAAAAAAAATCTCGCGGTCTCCCTATCTATCCCTCCTAGCACTGACGATCCGTGGCGGTCGAGATGGCCGAAAGAATATCTAGTGCTCCCAATCTTCATATGCTCCCATGCTCCAATGTTTTAAAATAATCAAATTTAGATGTATCAAAAAATGAGAATGTTCTTATGACATATATTTGTTATCCCTGAAAAGTTCAAATCTAAAATGAAAATACACACTGGGAAACAAAATGACAAAGTTAGATGTGAATTGTGTTGTTTTTGCGTTGTATTTTTGCTTTTGTATTTTTGTGACACAATTCATGTTGGATTTGTCATTTTTATTTCTCTGTGCGCATTTCGGATTTAGATTTCAACTTCTTAGGGAATGTAGACATATGTCTTGTGAACGTCCACAACTGTTGGGGATTTTTTGAACATACAATTTGAGTTTTTTAACATTGGAGCATGGGAGTACATAAGTGTTTGGAGCACATGATACTTTCCCACGGATGGATGGGGAGGCGACGTGGATGAAGAGAGAATGTCAGACAGAGGCGAAAGAGGCAAGGAGGAAGTAAACATCCGGGATGGAGCGGGAGCGGTGTCCCAGCTAGAGGGGCTCTCACCATGTCGACTTCTGGCTAGATGGGCGAGGCCGATGATACGTCTTAAATGGATCTATAATTTTTAATTGTTCTATGCTATCACTTATATATATATTTTATAGCATTTTATATTATTCTTTTGACCAATCTATTAATTTAGTCCCCACTATCAGTTCATATTTTCTACATGTTTTAGTTTCGCACGAAATCAATATCTATGAAGGTCAAAATAAGATGTGAATTCCACTTTTTACCCCATATTTATACATTTGTGACACTAATTACCCCTTCGAGTGAAAATTCGTCTAGAATACCCCTTTTGAAATCTTTGGACCCTTGTTTTTTGATGCGTGTCCATCAGGTAAGGTGTGAGGTGACGCCCTGTATCCAAAAACATGTGGACGGCCACAAGGAGTGGAACAGATAGACAAGAGAAGCTTGGACAAGATCGCCAATGATGCCCTCCGATCCTTACAGTTTTTTTTTACAAATCAATGACGCAACATGCCGATCCTATCGACCATAAACAGACAAAATGTAAAACTGGGGTAAAACCGTGTTAAAAGTCTCCAAAATCTGACATTTCGATAAAAGTTCTGCTAAATAGGGTAATATGTGTCACAAATGTACAACTACAAGGTAAAAAATGGAATTCGATTTTTTTTGGACAACAAAGGACCCTAGAAACTTCGGGGAGGACCAGATGAGCCACAGGGGGAAACATGGGCAGGTGGCGCGCCCAGGTCCTAGGGCGTTCCACCAGGGCGTGTGGGGCCCGCCTTACCTTCGTCCCGTCGCCATAAATCTCTATTAATAGCAAAAGCTTCCGCGTATTTTTAAAAGAATTTTACCACCGTCACAAGCTCCTGCTTCGCGAAGATCCAATATGGAGGCATGTTCCAAAGCTCTGCCAAAGGGGGAATCCATTGCCGAAGGCTTTTTCATCAATCTTAGATTCCATCAGAACCTTAGATTCCATAATAGTAGCAAGATGACTCTCTCTCTGTCTCTTGGATCGTCAATACCATTCACATGATCGGTATCAATTCGATGTAATTCATCAGTGTGTTTGTTGGAGATGATGATTTGTCACTTTATGATCAGATTATTCATTGAAATCAATTGTATATTTTAAGATTTTCTTGTTATATAATTAAATAGCTTTGCATGCTCTCCGATCTATCTATCTTCTCTGACCAAGTTTGATGGGTTTTTATTTAGAGCGAGTGATGCTTTGTAGTGGGTTCAATCTTGTGGTGATTTAACCCAATGAAAATAAGGAAAAAGACACGTATTGTATTAGTGTCACTAAGGATAAAATGATGGGGTCTGGTCACATTGATTGATGCTTTCTTATCTGCATTATGTTATCTTGCTTATTGGGATACTCTATTTTTTGCAACTTAGTACCTTGAGATGTATGCTGGATAGCGGTTTTGGAGTGCAGTATTAGTAGTAAATGCAGTTGGATTAACGAGCTACTTATCATGGCCGTAATTTCTGTATGGATTATACCATGAATGATCATAGTCATAAATTAGAGAATTCCTTATTTGACACCGAAAAATATTTTCTTCCTCATATAACACCGAGTCTAAATTTTATGCCCATTATATCACTTTTGTCTATTTTAAGCCTTAAAGGTGTTAATTGACACATAAAAGGACCTTTTTACCCCTGATGTGGTATGTGATAAAAAAAATCATAGATGCTAGTATGTGCTAATAATGCCCGGCCGGCTTGGTTTGTTGTATGCGGCTAAGTATAGCGGACTAGCTGCATGTGTGTTGTCCAGCTGGTTCGGTTCCTAGCTGCGTGAGCCAACTTGCTGCGTGGGCGCGTTCTGTGCAGCGGGGAGTGTGAGCGGCCGCCGTCCATCCCGAACTCATGTGTACTTCGTTGGTTAATCAGCTAGAGATTACTTCATGCGTGTGCCTGGCATGGCATCGGCCAGCATCAATAAGCACGGACTAGATACTACTGTACACAATAGCTAACTTAAGCACTCGATTGATTTTCTTTGGAAGTTGGCTCACGCAGCTAGGAACCGAATCAGCTGGACAGCACACATGCAGCTAATTCTCTATACTTAGCCGCATACAACAAACCAAGCCGGCCGGACATTATTAGCACGTACTAGCATCTATGATTTTTTTATCACATGCCACATCAAGGGTAAAAAGGTCTTTTCATGTGTCAATTAACACCTTTAAGGCTTAAAATGGACGAAAGTGTTATAAAGGGCATAAAATTTAGATTCGATGTTACATAAGGAAGAAAATATTTTTCAGTGTCAAATAGAGAAACAAAATTTAACACAGTGCTAAATAAGGAATTCTCTCTAAAATAAATATTGCAATTTAATCGCTCCTCAACTGTAATTTGTTTACCACGTCATTTGCTTGCTTTGAGATAGATGCCATGTAACACGCCAAATGTTAAGCTACAGTGGTCCCTTGCTAATGATGCTATGTCATCATGTTTTACTAAGCCAAATTGCCACTTGATAAAAATCAAAGTCAAATTCAAATTTAAACTGCAAGAAAATTTATTATTTCTTCAAACAATGAAACAAAAATGTGTACAACATGTCATAAAATCCCAAAGTATTGGTAAAAATAATATCAACTCCATTTGGATGCCCAAATTGTCCCTAACGATTATTTTGGTGGACCAGCATCATTAAATTGAGCCAACTAGATTTAAAGGACTATTTATACATTTCAAAACAAATTGATAATTTGTATACTACCTCAAATTATAGCCTATTATTTATGTACCAACTTTCATAGTCAAAAAAATTCATTTGCTATTTATATAAAATGCAAAACACAAATAAATAAAAGAAACAGAAAAAGGAAAAAACATACCTACTGTGCAACTGGGCCGCAAGTGCACAGTGCACGGTCCAACCCACCATCCCCATCTTCTTCTTCCTCTGTTCATCAGAGGTTGGTTGGACGCGCCTGCGGCGTCCAAGCCGTCGACGGCCATGCATCGACCATCCGGTGTCGCCCCGCGTGTGGATAAGGACGCCCTCGACCCCATCGATGAACCCTAATCCCCTCATTCTTCCCCTTTGCACCCATCTCTCGGTTCCAAGCTCACCCAAGTGTACTTGTCGCCGTGCCACCATCGATGACGCGCACCGCAGCCACCCCAAGCCATGCCAAGGTGTCTAGTGTCTCCATCCTCTACACCACCGGATCGGAGCTGGGAGGCAGCCGCTACATCGCCCGCATCATCTTCCTCCTGTTGAGGAATGTTGCATGGAAAACAAAAATTTCCTACGCACACGCAAGATCTATCCATGGAGATGCATAGCTACGAGAGGGGGAGAGCATCTACATACCCTTCTAGGTTTCTAAGAGGAAGCTTTATCCATGCAGTTGATGTAGTCGTACACCTTCACGATCTGTACCGATCAAGTACCGAACATACAGCACCTCCGCGTTCAGTACACATTCATCTCGATGACGTCCTCGCCTTCTCGATCCAGCAATAGAGGTGAAGTAGTAGATGAGTTCTGGCAGCACGACGGTGTGGTGGCGGTGGTGGTGAAACTATTCTACAAGGCTTCGCCAAGCACACCGGATGTGGACAGAGGAGGAACTAGAACTAGAGGGAGAGGGGGCGTCAGCACACGGCTTGGTGAATCATGGTGTCCCCTAGGGGCTAGCCCTGCTCCTCTATTTGTATGTTGAGCCCTGGGGTCGTTTCTTGGAGAAAAGGCCTCCTCAAAGTTGGTTTGGAACGCAAGGAAGAGTCCTTCTTGGTTTCCAGTACCATACGCCATGGGCCTCGGCGTCTGGACCAGGGCCAGACGCTAGGGCCCCTGATGTCTGGTCCCTGACCTCCGTAAAACTTCCTTGCATCGACTTAAAGCCCCATGGGCCTTACCCCTTGGCCCAACCATATCATCCTATATATCAATCTTTATCTCCGGACCATTCCGGAGCTACTCGTCATGTCCATGATCTCATCCAGGACTCCAAACAACAATCGGTCACCAACATACATAACTCATATAATACTATATCGTCAATGAACATTAAGCATGCGGGCCCTACGGGTTTGAGAATCATGTAGACATGACCGAGACGCTTTTCCGGTCTATAACCAATAGCAGGAACTGGATGCCCATATTGGTTCCTACATATTCTACGAAGATCTTTATCCATCGAACCTTTATGACAACATACGTAGTTCCCTGTGTCTGTCGGTATGTTACTTGCCCGAGATTTGATCGTCGGTATCCTCATACCTAGTACAATCTCGTTACCGACAAGTCTCTTAACTCGTTCTGTAATACATCATCTTGCAACTAATTAACTCCTTAGTTACTTTGCTGGCAAGCTCTTTGTGATGTTGTATTACCGACCGAGAGGGCCCAGAGATACCTCTCATCATTCAGAGTGACAAATCCCAATCTCGATTCACGCCAACTCAACAGACACCTTCAAAGATACCTGTAGAGCATCTTTATGATCACCTAGTTACGTTGTGACATTTGATAGCACACAAGGTATTCCTCCGGTATGTGGGAGTTGCATGATCTCATGATCGAAGGAATATGTATTTGACATTTAAGAAAGCAGTAGCAATAAACTGACGATCATATTATAAGCTAACAGATGGGTCTTATCCATCATATCATTCTCCTAATGATGTGATCCCATTATCAAATGACAACTCATATCTATGGTTAGGAAACCTTAACCATTTTTTTGATCAACAAGCTAGTCTAGTAGAGGCGTACTAGGGACTTGGTATTCTCTTATGTATTCACACATGTATTTAAGTTTCCAATCAATACAATTCTAGCATGAATAATAAACCTTTATCATGATTAAGGAAATATAATAATAACCCATGTATTATTGCCTCTAGGGCATATTTCCAACAGTCTCCCACTTGCACTAGAGTCAACAATCTAGTTCACATTGCCATGTGATTAACACCCAATGAGTTCTAATGTGTGATCATGTTTTGCTCGCGAAAGAGGTTGATACGTGTAACACCCACGATGCGGCTATATCTCCCACGTGTCGAAGCACGACTTAGAGGCATAACCGCATGGTGGTTTTGTCGCAAGAAGGGTCATCTTCACACAATCCCATGTAATGAATAAGAATGGGATAAAGAGTTGGCTTACAATCACCACTTCATACAATGAACATAAATAAGTCATACATCATTCAGAGTACACACATAGTCCGACTACGGACGAAGCCAAAAGAAAAGAAGATAACCCAACTGCTAGATCCCTGATCGTCCCGACTGGGCTCCACTACTGATCATCAAGAAACAAAACATAGCAACGACCAAGGTCTTTGTTGAGCTCCCATCTGAGCTCGGTTGCATCACCTGCACTGGTATCATCGGCACCTGCAACTGTTGGTAGTATCTAGTGAGTCACGAGGACTCAGCAATCTCAAAACCCGCGAGATCAAGACTATTTAAGCTTATGGGTAGGAAGTGGTAAAGTGGTGAGGCTGCAGCAGCAACTAAGCATATATGGTGGCTAACATATGCAAATAGGAGCGAGAAGAGAGCAAGCCGAACGGTTGTGAAGCTAGCAATGATCAAGAAGTGATCCTAAACTCCTACTTACGTCAAACATAACTCAGAAACCGTGTTCACTTCCCGGACTCCGCCGAGAAGAGACCATCACGGCTACACACGCGGTTGATGTATTTTAATTCGTATCTGGTGTCAAGTTATCTACAACCGGACATTAACAAAATCCCATCTTCCTATAACCGCAGGCACGGCTTTCGAAAGATTATACCCTGTAGGGGTGTCCCAACTTAGCCCATGACAAGCTCTCGCGATCAACGAAGGAATAGACCTTCTCCCAGGAAGACCCGATCAGACTCGGAATCCCGGTTTACAAGACATTTCGACAATGGTAAAACAAGACCAGCAAAGCCGCCCGACGCGCCGACAAATCCCGATAGGAGCTGCACATATCTCGTTCTCAGGGCACACCGGATGGGTCAGCCTACGAGTAAAACCAGACCTCAAGTTGCCCCGAGGTGGCCCCGCAGTCTGCCCGTTTCGGACCAACACTCGAAGGAGCACTAGGCCGGGGGGGGGGTTAAAATAAAGATGACCCTTGAGTCTCCAGAACCCAAGGGAAAAAGGCTTAGGTAGGCAAATGGTAAAACCAAGGTTGGGCCTTGCTGGAGGAGTTTTATTCAAAGCGAACTGTCAAGGGGGTCCCATAAATCACCCAACCGCGTAAGGAACGCAAAATCCGGGAACATAACACCGGTATGACGGAAACTAGGGCGGCAAGAGTGGAACAAAACACCAGGCATAAGGCCGAGTCTTCCACCCTTTACCAAGTATATAGATGCATTAATTAAATAAGAGATATTGTGATATCCCAATCATAATCCTGTCCATCATGGAGCAATCTTCAACTTCACCTGCAACTAACAATGCTATAAGAGGGGCTGAGCAAAGCGGTAACATAGCCAAACAACGGTTTGCATAGGAAAGGTGTCAAAGGTTAGAGGCTGACATGGCAATATGGGAGGCATGGTAAACAAGTGATAGGTAGCGCAGCATAGCGATAGAACGGAGCAACTAGCAAGCAAAGATGGAAGTGATATCAAGGGTAAAGGTCATCTTGCCTGAGATCCCGATAGGAAGAAGAACGAGTCCATGAAGAAGACAAACGGACGTAGTCAAACGAATCCTCACAACTCCGAAATGAAACCGAAGCTAACGAGAGAAGCAAACCGGAAAGAAACAAACAACACGGTAAACACACAAGCATAATCATGGCATGATGCACAATCAACTATGATGCATGTCCGGTTTAATGATAGGCATGACATGGCAAAGTGCAACAAACAATACTACAAATTAAGTGGAGCTCAATATGCAACGAGTTGCATATTGACGGAACACCACATCAATTATTTAGTTTAATCTCGTTAAGCTACCAAACAATATTAAATGTTGTTAAACATGGCAAGAGGTGAAGCATAATTAAACTACCTATCTAGGCAGGTTTAAATGAGGCCGGAAACAACAAATAACAATTCCGGAAAGTCCTCATGTCATTTAGTAATTTAATGCAACAACAATTTTAAACATTTTAAATGTTGTTATCATGATGCGGATGACAATGAAAGTTTATGCAATTTTAAGAAAACGTTAACATGAGCATGATACGAGGCATTAGTCGCCATGGCAGAATGAAAAGGGTGCCACGGCGGCGAAACAGAAAATGATGCCACGACAACATATCCAAAAATGATGCCACGGCAACATATCCGAAAATGATGCCACGGCAACATATCGGTCCCGATAACTTGAGTGAGATACCGATGCAAACGAGAAGTGTGACGTGAGCGAGTCGTGCAAGATGGTGGGGTGATCCCGGCTTCCGGGTTCCCACGGGACGGCGGCATGGAAACGAGTGACAATTCGGACACGGTGCAAACATATCGTACATCTCATACATGCAAGGGCATCTCATCGCGGTCGTCTCAGGTTATACCTTTGAAGCGAGCGTTTCCGGGGGGAACGAGTTCGGAGCGGTGTAGAGGAAGTGGGCGTTCACGGGACGTCGTGGAAGTAGTTGTACTCGTGTCGGTCTTCGGTGGCGGTAGTGGTACATCTTGTAGTGGAACTTGGACGTAGTGGTACACGACGACGGTAGTGGTACACGTTTTCGTAGACATTCGAGTCATCGGTAGAGGAACTTGGTGGACCATGTAGTCGAACTTGGCGCATCACCGTGTAGTTGTACACGGTCGTAGGGGAACTTGATGAAATCCACCTTGGATGTAGTCGTACACGTGTCTTCGGGTTCGTAGATGTACTTGGCGAAAACCAAGATGGTCTTGACGATCAGGTGAGACGACATGGTTCGGGGCGGTCTCGGTCTTGGTCTTGAACTTCAGGAGGTCACCGGTCGAAGTGGCCCACGCGAGCACTCACGCGCGGGCAAGAGAGCGAGCGCTGATTCTCACGCGTCGAGCAGGGAAAACAGAGGTGGAGCCGGTCGAAGTGGGCGAGCAGAGATGCGTCCTCCACCCCACTCAAACGAAGCAGAGGTGGGGCAGGGGGCTTGCAGCGGAGGCTGGCGCTCGGGAGCTGAAGACGGCGGCCGGGACTGGCGGCAGAGGCAGGAGTCCAACAGCGGCGCCGCGATCTCCGATGATGCAGCACAATGGAGAGGCGCGGGGACGGCTGGGGACGAGGCCATAGGCAGCCAGCAGCGGCTCCGGTGGTCGACGGGCGGGGCTCCAGGAGAGGTGGAGAAGGGCGGCGAGGGGCTCGGCGACGGGGACGCCTGATGCAGGAGGAGGAAGGGCGAGGCCGCGACACTGGGGAGGAAGAGAGGCTGCGAGGGAGATGAGGGAGGAGGGTTCGGGCGCGGTGGAGGCGACGAGGGGATCGGGAGGAGCGGGGCTCTCCCTGTCGATGCGGTGTGTGGCGGCGGGCAGGGACCGAGAGGGAGAGAGATGGATCGAGGGGATCGGGCAGAGCTGCGGCTAGGGTTAGAGGGGCACCGGTTGGGCTGCGGATGGGCCTAAGAGGCCGGCTAGGTTGCAGGCTGCTGGGCTTCTTCTCTCACTACTAAAAGAAAGGGAAAAAACAGAGATGAGAAAGAAAAGAAAAAGAGGTTAGAGGTGGAGCTTGAGCAGGAGGGTATTTTCCCAGACTCATAAAAATGAGCTCGTTCCAAGAAAATTAGAAGGCCATGATTGAAAGATTTAAATTCAAACTCATTTGAATTTAATTCAAATGGGTTTGAACTAGGGCTTGATGAAAGGAAGGTCCAAAAAATGTTCGGATTTTTGGTGGAGTTCCGGAAAATGACAAAATAATTTATTGGACAACGTTTGAGGTCAAAGGCATGGGGAATTATTTTGCAAGTGTGTTTTGGTGATTTCCGAAATAAAGAAATATTTAATATAGCTCCCTAATATTGGAGGAGACTTTGAATATGTTTTAAAGAGAAATCACCATGTGAATCCCTCGATTTAAATAGATCAAAAGATCTATGCAATTTATTTAGTTGAGTTTTAAAAATTAAATGGCTGGAAGTCTTCTGGAGCATCGGTCTCGGGGCGTTACAACACTCCACCACTACAAGAGGATCTCGTCCCGAGATCTAGGATGGCACCGGAGAGAAACGGAAGAGGTAAAACTAAGTTGCTTCTTCGACAAAAGGGTGAAACCAAAGAACCTTGAGAGGTTGAACAAATTGAAAGAAAGAACACAAGGTAGTTGAACACAATTGAGAGCATAGCGGTAGAAAATAGAAACAAGGAACACCACTTGAACCTTGGAGGTTGCAAAGCTATGAATGACGAGTATAATGGACAAGAAGGAATTGGAACCACTCTGGTTGAAACGAGATAAACAAGGAACAAGGAAGATCAAAATCGGACAGCACTCCGGTTGAAAAGAGATGCAAGACTTGATAAGATGAAAAGAACTTAGCAGAGAACATAACACTCCGGTTAAATGGATAAGCACGAAAAGGACACGATCCTCACAATTCAAGACGATGAGTGAAAAGAGCAACATCACAAAGCCTTCGGAAGAAAGAATAGAAGATAGATCATTGGAATAACAGAATGGAGAAGAAAATGCCAACTTCTGCCACAAATGAACTTGAAAGCATCCTTGCAAAGTAGGATTTAACGGAGTTGTTGGAAAATCAACAACGAAAAGCACAAGCTTGTTGTGGGATTATGGAAAACATCTCAAAATTATGAGGTGACAACCGACCACTAACGGAAACAATTGCTTGCTTGAGATCAACGAAGAGATGAAAACTGCTTTTGCCGAGAGGATAGGAGAAAAACTTGGACCATTGATAAGCACCACAATACAACATTCCTTAGGGAAGGCTTTAGGTGAAATCTATACCAAGATAACTCCAACGGAGAGATTGATGGATTTAAAATACCTCATTCTTGACAACATATGAATCATGAAACATGAAGGAAATTGTCAAGAGTGACATAACACCATCTCGAAAGATAAGATAGAAGGAATTGCACTTCAGAATGCAAGATGAAGAATGTTTGAATGCCTCAAAACAAAACATGTGTTGAGCACCATGTTTAATTTTTGAGTATAGCTTGGCCGGTCATAACTTCGAGAGAAATCTTGAAGAACAATTGAAGAATGAAAAGAATCCTTGCTGAACCACCATGTTGAGCCTCCATGAAGAACTCCGGTAATAAAAGGATGATAAAAAGAAAGAGAAGTTGACAACACAAGATGAAGCCTTGCAATGATTTAGATGAAGCTTCGGGACGATATAACCGAGAGAACTTGGACCTCCAGAAAGAAAAGATGAACACTAGAACCGAGAATTACTTCATGATGAACAATCTCTGGAAGAAAAGAATTGAATCACCTAGAGGAAATAAGAATAAGATTTATTGTATGCTTATCCTTCATCAAATTAAATTGATGACAAGCAATGAATTTGGCACACTACTTATTCTCGTAGAAAGGATTAAGATAGATATGGCGCAAACTTGAGAAGGTATAGATGGAACACCGGTGGGATTTGGAAACAATGAATGAATTGATATGATAACAAAAGAAGAGGAATGTTGAAAGAACCACCGTAAGAAAAGAAAAGATAGCAGAACACCGGGAAGAGTTTGAAAACAAACGAAGATACTTGAGAAATTTAGATACATGAGAACGAAGGGGTCATGAACTGATTAGAGGATATTTGGACGATGCACCGGTAAGAATTTGAGAACGAGAGCTGAAAGCTAAGAATGAATAATTCTGAGACGATTGGCTCCGGAGAATGAAACTGAAAAGACTCCTGAATTGCTCTGGATGGGTGAAAAGAATTCTCACAATCGAAAGCAATTATGAGAGGATGGCATCAAGCTAGAACCATGAATCTCTGGAAGAACGGGTAAGGATTTAAGAGGAACTCTTCTTCGGTCTTCAAAATCCAAGAATGACGACGAGAAACACTACCATGAATGGTTGAGATACTCCGGGATGAAAATTAGAAAGGTTGAACCAATGATGAAAGAATTTGAAAGATCTTGGAGAAAGACATTTGACTGATGATAATTCAATATTACATCAAACTTGGAAATGAATTTGGGAATAGCTCCTGATAATTAGAAGAGTCAGGTAAGATCCTGGAAAAAAGACCTCTGGGTTAGGGCCCACTCAAAAGGACAACACCGTTGAACGATTGATTGAAAGGGGGGATTGCATCGGTTGAATTAAATGGATTGAAAGAGAGAAGAAAACCTCGAAATAACTCGAACGGATTAAGAATGGACACGCAAATCTTCTGGGATATCTTCAACACTCCGGAACAAATGAATAGCAAGAGGTGAGTGATTGATAGGTGCACCGGTATGAGAAAGCATTTGACACGAGGAAAGGAGTATGATCAACACTTCAAGTTTGAATTGAATCCACCGGAGAAGAAAAGAGACGAAGAATAATAAACTTGTAGCTCCGTTAGTATCTTCTTGAGAATCACCGGATAAGAACACTGAAAGAAACGAATGAAGAGACTTCTCACAAATAAAAGGATATATGATTAAGAAATCTGAGTCCTTGAAGAAAAAGGGTGGGAGGGCGGGAAAACAAAGGCAACTTGGGGCAGATGGAATGGATACCGTTGAGAAAACTTAGAATTGATCTTGCGAATGTTGAAATGTTCGGATCCACTTGAAGAGAATCACACCGGTCGGAAAGAATTGACATGATGAGCTCGATGATCAAGAAGGATTAGTATTCACATAGCAATATGAGAACACCGTTTAGGAAAGGTATGGATTCAACATTTGACTTCGAAGCAACTCGAATACCACAAATAAAACAAAACCAAGGGTTGGCTTGCAGAATAAGCCGGAACAAACATATGATAGAGATTTTGTCCGAAGTTTTCGTGGTGGGGCCCACACGGGCTCGAGTGTACAGCACCATCATGTACAAGGCAGTGCACATGACATACGAAGTGTCCCCGAACCAGCATAGCCAAGGGTTCTTTAAGACACAACGAGACCACTGTAAAAACGACCGTGGAAAGGCGGACCACTAGACCTCAAACCCCAATCTCATATCATGCATCTGTCGAAAAGATATTCTAGGAGCTACTTGAATTCCCACCTATAAAACTCCCGAAACTTTCTGGTTATGCAATCTGGTGTTGGGGATACAGGGGAAGCAATATATATCTCACCCAAAACTAACAATACCTACATCCAAGCTGTATCCATCCGTCAACACATAACCAAGAAACCTTCGGAAATCGTGTACCTCAACCTTCGAAAAGCATCCGTTATACGAGTTATGGAAATACTCTCGAGCTCACCCCAGTACTGGGTTATCGAGGTTATCTCACCAACAACTGCATAAAGGAGATTTTCGATGTCGGCAAAACTCACGTATTCCAGAACTGCAATGATAAAATTATGACGACAACACCTCAGAGCTCAACTCCCCGGGTCAATGCCACATAATAGACAGGAGGCACCAAGAACAATGTTCTCATCACAAAATCATCGGAACGATTCCAAGACACCCGCGTGATCCTAAAATTTTTTTTAGTGAAATTTGAGGCGAGGAAAGACAAAACATCTATGTCAGGAAACCTCACCAGAGCGACGAAGGGACTGAGGAGTAAAAAGAATCCTACTCTCCGATATATATAATCCTAAGACTCAAAACATTTTTTTGTTCTAGACTCAACAACGCAAGCAAACAATCAAGCAGGGGGCTCCTAAGTCGGGGATGGCTTTGATTACCAACTTGTAACACCAACGATGCGGCTATATCTCCCACGTGTCGAAGCACGACTTAGAGGCATAACTGCATGGTGGTTTTGTCGCAAGAAGGGTCATCTTCACACAATCCCATGTAATGAATAAGAATGGGATAAAGAGTTGGCTTACAATCGCCACTTCACACAATGAACATAAATAAGTCATACATCATTCAGAGTACACACATAGTCCGACTACGGACAAAGCCAAAAGAAAAGAAGATAACCCAACTGCTAGATCCCTGATCGTCCCGACTGGGCTCCACTACTGATCATCAAGAAACAAAACATAGCAACGACCAAGGTCTTTGTTGAGCTCCCATCTGAGCTCGGTTGCATCACCTGGACTGGTATCATCGGCACCTGCAATTGTTGGTAGTATCTGGTGAGTCACGAGGACTCAGCAATCTCAAAACCCGCGAGATCAAGACTATTTAAGCTTATGGGTAGGAAGTGGTAAAGTGGTGAGGCTGCAGCAGCGACTAAGCATATATGGTGGCTAACATACACAAATAGGAGCGAGAAGAGAGCAAGCGGAATGGTCATGAAGCTAGCAATGACCAAGAAGTGATCCTGAACTCCTACTTACGTCAAACATAACTCAGAAACCGTGTTCACTTCCCGGACTCCGCCGAGAAGAGACCATCACGGCTACACACGCGGTTGATGTATTTTAATTCGTATCTGGTGTCAAGTTATCTACAACCGGACATTAACAAAATCCCATCTGCCTATAACCGCAGGCACGACTTTCGAAAGATTATACCCTGTAGGGGTGTCCCAACTTAGCCCATGACAAGCTCTCGCAATCAACGAAGGAATAGACCTTCTCCCAGGAAGACCCGATCAGACTCGGAATCCCGTTTTACAAGACATTTCGAAAATGGTAAAACAAGACCAGCAAAGCCACCCGACGCGCTGACAAATCCCGATAGGAGCTGCACATATCTCATTCTCAAGGCACACCGGATGGGTCAGCCTACGAGTAAAACCAGACCTCGAGTTGCCCCGAGGTGGCCCCGCAGTCTGCCCGTTTCGGACCAACACTCGAAGGAGCACTGGCCCGGGGGGGGGGGGTTAAAATAAAGATGACCCTTGAGTCTGCAGAACCCAAGGGAAAAAGGCTTAGGTAGGCAAATGGTAAAACCAAGGTTGGGCCTTGCTGGAGGAGTTTTATTCAAAGCAAACTGTCAAGGGGGTCCCATAAATCACCCAACCGCGTAAGGAACGCAAAATCCGGGAACATAACACCGGTATGACGGAAACTAGAGCGGCAAGAGTGGAACAAAACACCAGGCATAAGGCCGAGTCTTCCACCCTTTACCAAGTATATAGATGCATTAATTAAATAAGAGATATTGTGATATCCCAATCATAATCCTGTCCATCATGGAGCAATCTTCAACTTCACCTGCAACTAACAATGCTATAAGAGGGGCTGAGCAAAGCGGTAACATAGCCAAACAACGGTTTGCATAGGAAAGGTGTCAAAGGTTAGAGGCTGACATGGCAATATGGGAGGCATGGTAAACAAGTGATAGGTAGCGCAGCATAGCGATAGAATGGAGCAACTAGCAAGAAAAGATAGAAGTGATATCGAGGGTAAAGGTTATCTTGCCTGAGATCCCGATAGGAAGAAAAACGAGTCCATGAAGAAGACAAACGGACGTAGTCGAACGAATCCTCACAACTCCGGAACGAAACCGAAGCTAATGAGAGAAGCAAACCGGAAAGAAACAAACAACACGGTAAGCACACAAGAATAATCATGGCATGATGCACAATCAAGTATGATGCATGTCCGGTTTAATGATAGGAATGACATGGCAAAGTGCAACAAACAATACTACAAATTAAGTGGAGCTCAATATGCAACGAGTTGCATATTGACGGAACACCACATCAATTATTTAGTTTAATCTCGTTAAGCTACCAAACAATATTAAATGTTGTTAAACATGGCAAGAGGTGAAGCATAATTAAACTACCTATCTAGGCAGGTTTAAATGAGGCCGGAAACAACAAATAACAATTCCGGAAAGTCCTGATGTCATTTAGTAATTTAATGCAACAACAATTTTAAACATTTTAAATGTTGTTATCATGATGCGGATGACAATGAAAGTTTATGCAATTTTAAGAAAACGTTAACATGAGCATGATACGAGGCATTAGTCGCCATGGCGGAATGAAAAGGGTGCTGTCACATCCCTAGTTCTGGCCTGACCTAGGCTTGCTTCCATCTGTGCATCATGTTTAAATTTTTGAAACTTGAACTGAGGAAAATTGGAAGCCTCAAAATCCTAAATAAAAGAAGGGCAAAAACCCTAAAATCTCATTCATTGTTCCAAAATGTTCTTCTTAAATGTTTGATAATTTTTGGCAAGGGTTCTGGTCCCAACCAAAATATTGAACATTTTTAAGGATTTATTTTTGGGACTTCGAATTTAAATCATCAGCTATTTGAATTTGAATTATATTCATATAATTAGAATATAATTTCAAATACCCCTGAAATATTTTATGAACTTTTGGAAAAGTCCATCTAGCAAAATAAAAATATTCAGAGGAGTTTTTGGCATTGTTTGAATTTGTTTAAATTCAAAACAATGGCAAAAGATATTAAATAAAACAAAACAGAAGAAAAAAAATAAAAAGAGCAAAAGCCTACCTGGCGCTCACCTGGTAGCCAAACCGGCCTAGCACTGCAGCTGGCCGGCCCAGCCGCCACCGCTACCCCCCTGTCGCCTTCCTCCCTTGCCAGGAGGACGGGCATGCGCCCCGGCCACCTCCTGCTTCTCCGGCCACCTCCTGCTTCCCCGGCCCCTCCTAGACGACGCCACGGAGCGCCACGCAGCCCCTGGCTCTCTCTCACTCTCTCCCTCGCCTCATCCTCTCCTCTGCTCTCTCTTCCTCTCTGCCCGAGCGGAGCTCGTCGCCACCGACGCCGTTCGTCGCGGCCACAGCCACCCCCTCGCTCCCTCTCCACACCCCTGAGCTCCGTCCCGACCCCATGGAGCTGCACACCGACGCACGCGACCAGAGGAGGCCCCAGTCGACCGGAGCATCGTCGTCTTCATCTCCGGTGCCCGGAGATCGCCGCCGTAAATTCGCGTCGTCCAGAGCTTCCCCGACCTTGTCGTCGACTCTGCTAGTCCCTACGTGAGCTCCTCTCCATTCCCCCCCCCTGCGCCCTTCCTCTAGCGCATCCTCTAGCACCGATTCCGCCATGGCCGAAGCTCACCTCCGCCGAGCTCGCCGCCGGTGTAGCTCCGGTGACCATTTGGTCACCCCGGCGAGTCCCGCGCGTTCGTAGTTTCCCGTAGAGCATGCCTAGCGCAAAAACTAGCCCGCTTGCTCTCTGCAGCATCAAACCCGTGGTCGCCCGAACTCCGGCAGCCACCTAGGCCGTCGCCGGCGCCGATTCCGGCCGTCCCGACCCCAACCGACTCCATAGGAAGATGCGGCGCTCTTCCAGCTATCCGTAGAGCCCCTCCTCCGTCCGTTTGGTCGCCGGAGCAAGAAACCCGAAGGCCTCCGCCGCCTCGGCCTCGCCGGCGACTCAACGCCGACGGGATTGACTCGTTTGACCAGGGGTTTGACCTCCCCTGGGTCCATGACAGGTGGACCCCGCCATCAGGTGATTAGCTTACGCTAATCACCACCTAATCTAACCCCCTGACACTGACATGTGGGCCCTAGTGCCCCTAATCTTTAATTAAACTAAACTAAACCCCCCTGTTTAACCCGTGTCACTGACGTGTGGACCCCACACGTCAGGTTTAACCTGGACCCGCCTAGTTGACCTGCTGACATCAGCATGACCTAGTGCTGACGCAATAAATCATTTTCTGGATTTATTTTAATTCAGGAAATTCCAGAAAATTGTATAAACTTCTAAAATTCATAGAAATTCAACCGTAACTCCAAATTAAATAAATTATATATGAAAAATTATCAGAAAAATTCAAGGAATCCATCTGTACAATTTTCATGCATGTTTGAACAATGTTTGTCCTCTGTTTTGGACAAAACAAATTAAGGGCATTTAAATAATCATATATGGTGTTTGAATTTGAATCTTGTATTCAAACCAACTTCATTTAAATCATAGCTAGTTGCATTAGCTCAAATCACATCATATTGCCATGTCACATTCATGCATCATATTGTCGCATTGCATTGATTGTGTTCTTCCTTGTTTGCCGGTAATTGTCCCCTCTCGATAGACGTGTACCAGCGATGTGATCGATGACACCGATGAAGAGCTATATTATCTTCAGAAGTGCCAGGCAAGCAAAACCCCCTTGTTCATTCCGATAAAATCCCACTCTCTCGCTCCTGCTCTCTTTTACTGCATTAGGACAACAACGACATATTTGTTACTTGCTGCGGTAGCTGAACCCCTTTATCCTCTGCATGACCTGTCATTGCCACAGTAAATAGATGAAACCCACTAGCATGAGTAGGAGTTGTTTGAGCCCTGATGTGCCTACTCATTCATGCTTGTTTGTCATGCCTGCTACTGCTTAGAGTTGAGTCAGGTCTGATTCATCGGGGATGAATCAGAGGCGTGTGAACATGTCCTACTGTTGAGAGCTAAGTGTGTGAACATGATTTGGTAAAGGTAGCGGTGAGAGGCCATGTAGGAGTACATGGTGGGTTGTCTCATTGCAGCCGTCCTCAGGAACTAAGTTCTGTGTTTGTGATCCATGACCAGTTACTACCACACATTGGGTTCCGGTAACTCGACCCCTCTCGACTTATTAATCAACATGATCTCTGTCCAGGAGTTGCAACTAGTTTCTGGTGTTTGTAGGTAGTGTTAGTAGTCTACCAAGTGGCACCCGGTACAGGTGGGCTTGGGACAGACTAGGCACAGTGGCACGGTGTACCAAGCGTACATCCACCCGTCGAGGTGGGCTTGGAAACCCTGCACACATCGTTTGGGGCCGTAAGCGACACCCCGGCCGGATCTCCTTGCGGATGGAACCCGAATAGGCGATAAACCTGGACTAGAGACTTGTTCGGTTAGTCAGGTCGTGGCCGACTCCCTCGCCCGGCTTCCGCTTGAAGGTTGCCGAGGTACATGACGTGTACAGGGCGGTAAGTGGCGAGAGCGTGTGTGAAGAAGTACACCCCTGCAGGGTTAGCATCATCTATTCGAATAGCCGGATTCCTCGGATATGGAAACTTGGACCCCTTGTACAGTTCATAGACAAGTGAAAGTGGATACTCTAAAATACGCAAGATAAGCGTGAGTGCTATGGATGGCGTTCTCGTAGGGAGACGGGAGCGGATCCATAGTGGTGTATTGATATGGTGAATATGTGGACTCGTGTGCGCCACCTCAAAAGAGTTACTTGCAGTCGTAGTTTAGGATAGCCACCGAGTCAAAGCTGGCTTGCTGCAGTTAAACCCCACCACCCCTTTGTTGATAATGATGCATATGCAGATAGATCTGATGTAAGTCTTGCTGGGTACATTTGTACTCACGTTTGCCTATTTTATGTTTTTGCAGAGAGACTTCGGTCTCGCTAGTAGTTCCACGTGGACTTCGACGTTTAGCTTGTTACCTCAGCTACGATCTTGTGCCCTCGGCAGGATCTGGTAGATAGTCAGGCTTCTCAGCCTTTTCCATTTGTAGTTGTCTGTACTCAGACATGTTAAGCTTCCGCTTGTGCTTTGACTTGTATGCTCTAATTGTTGGGTCATGAGACCCATGTTTGTAATATCTCGCTCCTCGGAGCCTATTGAATAAACTACTTGAATCGTAGAGTCATTTTGTGATGCCATGTTGTAGTGCACATATCGAGCATATTGTGTGTATGTTATTGAAATGCTTGGTATGTGTGGGATCTGACTATCTAGTTGTTTATCTTTAGTAGCCTCTCTTACCGGGAAATGTCTCCTAGTGTTTCCATCGAGCCATGGTAGCTTGCTACTGCTCCGGAACACTTAGGCTGGCCGGCATGTGTCCTTCTTCGTTCATGTGTCTGTCCCTTCGGGGAAATGTCACGCGATGAATACCGGAGTCTTGTTAGCCCGCTACAGCCCGGTTCACCGGAGTCCTGATAGCCCAGTGCTACAGCCTGGATTCACTCGCTGATGACCGACACGTTCGATGGTGGGTCATGGATGCCTGTCCCTGTAAGTTTGTGCCACTTTGGGTTTACGACTAGCCATGTCAGCCCGGGCTCCTTATCATATGGATGCTAGCGACACTGTCATATACGTGTGCCAAAAGGCGCAAACGGTCCCGGGTAAAGGTAAGGCGACACCCGTGGGAATACCGTGCGTGAGGCCGCAAAGTGATATGAGGTGTTACATGCTAGATCGATGTGGCATTGAGTCGGGGTCCTGACAGGTGCCACGGCGGCGAAACAGAAAATGATGCCACGGCAACATATCCGAAAATGATGCCACGACAACATATCCGAAAATGATGCCACGGCAACATATCAGTCCCGATAACTCGAGTGAGATACCGATGCAAACGAGAAGTGTGACGTGAGCGAGTCGTGCAAGATGGTGGGGTGATCCCGGCTTCCGGGTTCCCACGGGATGGCGGCATGGAAACGAGTGACAATTCGGACACGGTGCAAACATATCGTACATCTCATACATGCAAGGGCATCTCATCGCGGTCGTCTCGGGTTATACCTTTGAAGCGAGCGTTTCCGGGCGGAACGAGTTCGGAGCAGTGTAGAGGAAGTAGGCGTTCACGGGACATCGTGGAAGTAGTTGTACTTGTGTCGGTCTTCGGCGGCGGTAGTGGTACATCTTGTAGTGGAACTTGGACGTAGTGGTACACGGCGACGGTAGTGGTACACGTTTTCGTAGACATTCGAGTCATCGGTAGAGGAACTTGGCGGACCATGTAGTCGAACTTGGCGCATCACCGTGTAGTTGTACACGGTCATAGGGGAACTTGATGAAATCCACCTCGGATGTAGTCGTACACGTGTCTTCGGGTTCGTAGATGTACTTGGCGAAAACCAAGATGGTCTTGACGATCCGGTGAGACGACATGGTTCGGGGCGGTCTCGGTCTTGGTCCTGAACTTCAGGAGGTCACCGGTCGAAGTGGCCCACGTGAGCACTCACACGCGGGCAAGAGAGCGAGCGCTGATGCTCACGCGTCGAGCAGGGAAAACAGAGGTGGAGCTGGTCGTAGTGGGCAAGCAGAGATGCTTCCTCCACCCCACTCAAACGAAGCAGAGGCGGGGCAGGGGGCTTGCAGCGGAGGCTGGCGCTCGGGAGCCGAAGACGGCGGCCGGGACTGGCGGCAGAGGCAGGAGGCCAACAACGGCGCAGCGATCTCCGATGATGCAGCACGATGGAGAGGCGCGGGGACGGCTGGGGACGAGGCCGCAGGCAGCCAGCAGCGGCTCCGGTGGCCGACGGACGGGGCTCCGGGAGAGGTGGAGAAGGGCGGTGAGGGGCTCGGTGATGGGGACGCCTGATGCAGGAGGAGGAAGGGCGAGGCCGCGGCGCTGGGGAGGAAGAGAGGCTGCGAGGGAGATGAGGGAGGAGGGTTCGGGTGCGGTGGAGGCGACGAGGGGATCGGGAGGAGCGGGGCTCTCCCTGTCGATGCGGTGTGTGGCGGCGGGCAGGGACCGAGAGGGAGAGAGATGGATCGAGGGGATCGGGCAAAGCTGCGGCTAGGGTTAGAGGGGCACCGGTTGGGCTGCGGATGGGCCTAAGAGGCCGGCTAGGTTGCAGGCTGCTGGGCTTCTTCTCTCACTACTAAAAGAAAGGAAAAAAAAGAGATGAGAAAGAAAAGAAAAAGAGGTTAGAGGTGGATCTTGAGCAGGAGGGTATTTTCCCGGACTCATAAAAATGAGCTCATTCCAAGAAAATTAGAAGGCCATGATTGAAAGACTTAAATTCAAACTCATTTGAATTTAATTCAAATGGGTTTGAACTAGAGCTTGATGAAAGGAAGGTCCAAAAAATGTTTGGATTTTTGGTGGAGTTCCGGAAAATGACGAAATAATTTATTGGACAACGTTTGAGGTCAAAGGCATGGGGAATTATTTTGCAAGTGTGTTTTGGTGATTTCCGAAATAAAGAAATATTTAATATAGCTCCCTAATATTGGAGGAGACTTTGAATATGTTTTAAAGAGAAATCACCATGTGAATCCCTCGATTTAAATAGATCAAAAGATCTATGCAATTTATTTAGTTGAGTTTTAAAAATTAAATGGCATGATGACATGATGCAATGCAAGAGATGACATGAAGAAATGCAACAAACAAAAATAAAACACACGGCGAAACTCGGATTAGCTGGAAGTCTTCTGGAGCGTCGGTCTCGGGGCGTTACAATACGTCTCCAACGTATCTATAATTTATGAAGTATTCATGCCATGTTTACAATAATTTTATATGTTTTTGGTATGATTTGCATGGAACTAACCCGGACTGATGCTGTTTTCAGCAGAACTACCGTGGTGTTGTTTTTTGTGCAGAAATGGAAGTTCTCCAAACACCGCGAAACTTTTTGTGGTTTTTTTATGGACCAGAAGAGAACCATTGGGCCAGAGCAGCACCTGGGGGGGGGGGGGTGCCCCGAGGGGGGCACAACCCACCAGGGCACGCCTGGGCCCCCAGGCGCACCCTGGTGGGTTCTGCCCACCTCGGTGGCCTCATGTACCCCTTCTTCGCCATATAAATTCCCAAATATTCCAAAAACCCTTGGGGAGACCCTAGATCAGAAGTTCCGCTGCCACAAGCCGTTGTAGCCACCGAAAAACAACAGGGACCCCATTCCGGTACCCTGCCGGAGGGAGGAATTATCTCCGGTGGCCATCTTCATCATCCTGGCAGCCACCACAATGAGGAGGGAGTAGTCCACCCTCGGGGCTGAGGGTTTGTACCAGTAGCTATGTGTTTAATCTCTCTCGTGCGCGATCTTGAGATGTCACGATCTTGATGTATCATGGGCTTTGTTAACGTAGATGGATCATATGATGTTTCTCCCCTCTCTACACTTGTTGTGATGAATTGAGTCTTTACCCTTTGAAGTTTTGTCTTGTCGAATTGAATGTTCAGATCTGAGAACACATGATATATGTCTTGCATATGAATACCCGTGGTTACAATGGGGTATTATTTTGATTCACTTGATATATGTTATGGCACTTAACTTTCGGATTCCCGAGGTGACTTTGGGGTAATCTATGCATAGGGGTTGATGCACGTTTTTATTATCTTTTCTCCGATAGAAAATTTGGGGTCTCCTTGTAGTTCTTTGTGTGGATTGAGTATTATGAATCTGAAATTGTTTGACACATATCGTATAATTAACTCACGAGGTGACATTGGGTATCTAGGTGACATTGGAGTTGGTTGATATACATCATATGCTGTTATTTTAGTACGAACTCTAGGATAGATTGACCGGAAAGAATAGATTTGAGGTGGTTTTGTACCCTACAAACAATTTCTATCTTTTGTTCTCCACTAATAGGAACTCAGGAGTGATTCTTCATAGCACTTTGAGGGACAATCATACGATCCAACTATGTTAGCATTGTTGAGAGATTGCACTAGTGAAAGTATGCACCCTAGGCCTCATTTTCCATCATTGCAATACCGTTTGTGCTCCGTTTTAATATTTACTACCTTGCTGTTTTTTATTGTTCGCACTATAAAAACTCATATCTACTATCCATAGTACACTTTTATCACCATCTCTTCGCCGAACTAGTGCACCTATAAAATTTGCCATTGTATTGGGTGTGTTGGGGACACAAGAGATTTCTTGTATTTGATTGCAGGGTTGCTTGAGAGAGACTATCTTCATCCTACACCTCCCATGGATTGATAAACCTTAGGTCATCCACTTGAGGGGAAATTTCTACTGTCCTACAAAACTCTGCGCTTGGAGGCCCAACACGAGTCTACAAGAATAAAGTTGCGTAGTAGAAATCAGATGTTTTGTCAACGGGTCTGCAACATTCAGATCTGTGCATACTTTGCAAATATCTATATATGTCTACAATGCTATGCATGGAGCTATTCTAGATTGAGACTCAGAGTCATCTGGACCGGTGTCAAAGCTTGCATCGATGTAATCCTTTACGACAAACTCTTTTATCACCTCCATAACCGAGAAACATTTCCTTAGTCCTATTAGGTAACTAAGGATAAATTTGACTGTTGTCCAGTGATCCACTCCTGGATCACTATTGTACCCCCTTGCCAAACTCATGGCAAGGCACACATCAGGTCTGGTACACAACATGGTATACATAGTAGAACCTATGGCCGAGGCATAGGGAATGATTTCATTCTCTCTCTATCTTCTAATGTGGTTGGGCATTGAGTATTACTCAACTTCACACCTTACAATACAGGCAAGAACCCTTTCTTTAACTGATCCATTTTGAACTTCTTCAAAACTTTGTCAAGGTATGTGCTTTGTGAAAGTCCTATTAAGCATCTCAATCTATCCCTATAGATCTTGATGCCCAATTGATATAGGGTGGAACCCTATGGTGACGATCTTTCACGTTTGGAGTGGATCCTACGGGGAATCACGAAGAACACGCGGAAGCACAAAGGGGAACATGGAGGAAACGAGAGAGAAATCACTCAACCAACAAGGAATCAATCACACAAGTGCTAGATCACCGAACACAAAGAGATACATATGATCCACAATCAACAAAGGTAAGGATACAAAGGTAACCGATCTTCTCTGTGAGGAGGTCTTGAATCCACAAGGGGATCTTCCCACGAGGGGGTCTTGAATCTGATAGGATCTTCTCCGAGGAGGCCGCGGTCTCTCACGAGGAGGAGATCCGATGGATGAGCGAAGCTCTATCTCTAACTTGAGCTAAATCAACGCTAACCCTAACTAGGAGGAGGTGGAGGAATATATATAGTCTAGGGCCACGAAGGGGTAAGTGAAGGGGGACATGGGCTGCGGCCCAACACATGGCAGCGCACAGGCGTCGGTCGCCCGACGGGTACCGGACGTCCGGTGGCTCGCGAGGGTCCGGTCGTCCCGTACTTGTCGGACGTCCGGCGATTTGGCTCGGGTGTGGATTTGTCGGATTTCCGGACATTGTCGGTCATCCGGTGGCTGATGGTCGTCGGACGTCCGGCCTTGGTCAGTCGTCCGGAGGCTGGGAGTCGTCGGACGTCCTGTCCTGGTCGGACGTCCAGCCGCTGTAGCTTCGGGCAGCTTCTTCTCTTGGTCCTTGTACTTGGTGTCCTCGCCGTCTTGTCCATGGTCTTCCTCCTTGTTCCTGGTCATGCATAGCACATATATTTGAGGTAGTAACCATGTCTCACATGTGGGAAGTGAAGGTTCGGAGAGGAGCGAGTTCACCTTGTGTCCAATGGCATTTGTTCAAGGTCTCGTCATATGTCCACTTGGGGCTTGGGGAGTAGTTGGAGTGTACATGGGGATGAACATGGGATGCTCCGCATCATCTCCCCCCCCCTTGGGAAAGATCCGACCTCGGATCGTGATCCTCATCACCATGGAAATGGTTGTCATAGACGGACTTGTAGTTGGACGAAGTTGAAGACATGGCGCCATCCGAGTAGTCCAAGGTGTCGCCGGAGTGATAGACATGCAGAAAGAGCAAACACAAGCAACACTCGGAAATACAATGGTTAGCGCACACAAAGTGTCCATCATGTAAGAATGAGTCCGTGCGGCAAGATTGGTCGTGACAAAACGCATGAAGCTTATCAAGATGATCTAGAATGAGATGCAAAGCATTCATGGGAGGAAATGCAATCATTGTGCACACAAATGTGTTGTAAATATGATCAATGCAACCACAGTGCAAAATGATGTCATAGTGAGACGGTTTGTCAATAGCATGAATATGGCAATGGATGCTCAATATGTGTATGTTATCATGCAATTGATGGAAGGTAATGTGATCATTATGTATGAATATGCCATCAAGGAAGATCACAACAAATTTGCTAAGGAAGTGAACAAGCTCATATATCATGGATGACATGGAAATAGATGCAACAAGACAAGCATAATGTGAGTCAATCCATGCATAGGGTGCAAACTTGTGGTGAGTATGATATGTCCATCGAGCATGACATGTATGAGCACAATCAACAAATATGGAAGTGTTGGTGTACCAAAGCTCGATGTCGAGGCATGAGTGGAGTTTTGAAGGTGCATCCAATAAGTGTGAGCGCTCCTCAATGTGAAGGTCCATGTAGCCAATCTCCAATGTCAATCCTCCGTTCACGAGATGTATCATGTAGACAACAAGAAGGAAACAACAATGAAAGAGTGACCCATCCAATATGCAAACTTGAGGATGGCTCAAAGGAAAGGAGGTCACCTTTACGAGTGTCTCAAGGATGATGTAGTTGCGCATCGAGTATGCCTTCTCATAACCAAAATGTCTCGTGATCGTACCGCCTTGTGAATCCTTCAAAACGAAAGAACATGATAAACACTCGGAAAAACAAATGAGGTTAGCGAAAGTGCAAAACCTATCATTCATGTGGTAAGATACCAAACAAGTGTATGCATCATGCTCATCATAAGAAAAGACAAGGGAGCATTTCATAGTATGAAGGCATAAGATGCAAGAAAAACCAAATACAATAGGCTCAAGTAAACAAGCATGCATCACAAGTAAGTTGTCAAAGTCTCTAGAATCAATAAGTATAGTATGGTTGCACTCAATACAAGTGGATATGAAAGAGGCAACTAATGGAGACAAGAGACAATGATCATGACAAATCAAGTGAGAGGCATGAACATATATGTCATCAACCCAAAGAAAGCGAGTAAGAGTGGAACATGGGTGATGCAACATAGCAAGCAATCATAGCGATCAAGTCAAGCATGCTAGTAGTGCTAAGATGCAACATACTAGAAGGAATCATGGCAAGCATGTCATGTGTGCAAATAGAGGGTATGAATAATTCACATGTCATAGTACAAGCATGAAAGCAAGATATGAGGAAAGTAGGTTCATGGTGTTGGCAAGAAGTCCTATGTAAATAGCAATGTAACATCATGACTCTCCCAACACAGGAATCAACAATAGTATGAGGCACATGATAAACATGGCAATAGCAACAAGGATCTCCACCAAGCATGCAAATACACATAGAAGTATCATAATGGTGAATCATGGGTAGATGCAAGCAAGGGTCACAATTGCATGGCAAATGCATAGAAGCAAGTATAACATGCAAAGTGAACACGGGAAAATGAGCATAAGGTGACAAGTGGTAAATAGCCCATAGCCGCGTGAGAGCCAAGTAGAAGAGATGCGCGTAGTCCTTGCGCGAAGGGAACAGTGGTAAGGATAGTCCACGGGATCCCAAATCATCATTGCTCTCAAGAGGTCGTTTCGTCAACTCATGGGATTGTGAGGTTGACGAGTGTTCATAAGTACAAAACAAAGACAAAGAGAAAATTGTGTGTGCACGGTATATGTACACATCATCCATCATGATGCGCATGGGCATGTGTCGGTTAGCACAAAATATCCAATGCTCAAATAAATGAGATGCGTGATATAGAAACATGTCATCCATCATGATAGGTTTGTTATTATGTATGGCATAATGGAGACTCAAATTGTGTAATGCATCACGAGCAATATCTAGAGCATTGTTATTCATGGAATGCATATGATGTACACTATCATGGGAATCATGCAAAGTATGAAATGCATCAAGATCTCCTAATATGTATGAGGAAACTATGGGGGTCTCCTCATGTGCATTAGTGGAAACATCACATGGAGAATATTGACAACATCCAAAACAATGCATATTCGGACCAATGTGATCATGGCATGTATAGGAGATGAATTGCACAAATCATGTAAAGGAAGCATGGCAATATCATCACATGAAAAACAAACGCCAATGACCATCATCTCGTCATCTATGCCATAAGTGCAAATGGGATTGATTTTAATGGGGCATGCATAGTTACTATGTTGAGATTGAAATGATGCAATATGGGAGATCTCACTCATAGCATATGACAAGTTCAATGGGTTGTCAAACATGGTGTGACCAAAATAATTTTCACATGATATCCTATGAAGCATAGCATCACAACTAGGCAACTCAACATGCTCATCATCATATTCATCATAAATAGGTAAGTCAAGGCATGAAGAAGTCTCACTAGCATGAAGCATGGTAATAGGTGGGTCAACATCATGGGAGCAATCGATGGTAAGAGAGTCCACTAGTGGGACAAGAGAAGCACCATCACCTATGTTACCATTGGAGCGTCGCTCATGTGCTGTAGGTGAGGTGTTGAAGATCGTCTCGTTGTCATCTTCATCTTGATGGAACCATGTGGGGGGTGCATCATCGTCCACCATGGCCATCGGTTTTCCCTTTGGAGGGATGGACTCGTCAAGGATAGGCATGTCGTCATGTAGGAGACCTAGCACCAAAGAAGAAAACACACTAGGAGTAGAGGTTAAGTCGTTAGGAATCATAGTGGCCTCACGTGCCGTGTCAACTACCTCACTCACTAAGTGTTGTGGCTCACTCACTCCCTCAAGGATGCTCTCACTCATATGGTTGGTGGAGTCACTCAAATGGCGCTCAACCTCATATAGGATGTGTGGCATGCTCTGATGTGTGGGGCTAGTGGTGGTCACACTCATCCTCTCATAGGAAATGCTCTCAATGTCACGTATGGTGGAGTCACTCATGTCACTCATGTGGTGGTGGCTCTCCTCACATGACAAATGGGGCATCTCAACATATGTGTGTGTCGGAGAGATGTTGGTGCAAATGTCTCCATGCGCGGTCGCGTAGCTTGACTCGGAGTAGGAGTCCAATGTGGGCGTCGTCTTCATGTTGTTGAAGAGGTTCGCGCTCGTCGCCGTGGTCGAAGGGAATGGCCCTTGCTCGACCGTCTTGTCGCCGTCTTGTTGTTAGAGGCCCATATGATGTGGCACCTCGTAGCTCGTCTCCATGACCGAAGGGAGTGTCCCATGCTCGGCCATCTTCCTTGGGGGGCTTCCAAAGATGGAAGTGGCGCCCTCACTTGTAGGTGGTAGCCTTGGACTTGATGAAGTCGATGTAGGCGTACTCGTGGGAAGTAGGCGAAGATACCGTACGTCCAAAGGCGAAGATGCCTTGATAGCACTTGGCGAAGATGCCAAAGTGGTTGTTGTAGCCGTAGCACCGTCTTGGTGGTGGTTGTCTCGCGGTCTTCTTTTGTGCTCATGAAGCTTGGACTTGGCGTGTTGGGACTTGTTCATTTGTGCTTGTGGAGCATCTTCATGATGATGGTGTCGTTGTCGCGCTTGAGCTTGAAGGCGTTCGTCGTCGTCGTGCACATGATGCTTGGAGGTGACTTGCCCTTCATGACGATGTGGATCACGAACATGATGGTGGTCGCCATGTAGATGTTGACTTGGACGACTTGTGCTTGCATCTTGTTTGCGCTCCGAAGATGATCGACTTGGTCGCCGCTGCCTTGACGATGACGAAGGGGAAGTAGACTTGATCAAGGCTCTAATCTCCTCCGTCCTTGCATCTTGCTCCTCTTTATATGCAGAAAGCTTCTTCTCGATGTGCTCTCGCAATCTTGATTGTGCGCCTTGCACTTGTCGTTGTAGATCGAAGATAGACGCTTTGGTGATGTAGTTATTCACGCCGTCGTTGTTGTCGAGGACCAGAGAGGAAATGCCTTGCCTATCCATCACAAGACTCGAGCAAATATGAGTGGGAGAAAGAGAAGAACTTATACCAATGTACCTTGACCGATGTTGACAATGAATCAAGTTCACTCAAATGCGGACAATGAAATAGTACTATTGGTACCAATCCTTGTCGGTTCTCACACCTACACAAGTAAAGCTTTTGGTGGAGCTCGATGAGGATAGTGGCACCAAAATTTAATGCAAAATGTTAGCAAGAGTCAATAATGTTGAAAGAGATTCACAAATTCGCAAGTGAAACAAATGGACCAATAGCAATATGTGGCACACGGAAACACACACACGGATAGATAAATGGGGTCGTGCAACCAAGGAATGAGCACAAAATGTGGAATCCACGGAAAACGCTCGTGTTGCACAACTCAAGAGAGACTCTAGCACGATTGCTCTATAGGCGGATACGACACTTGTGCACAACCTATAAGATGCAAAATGGATATACTTTCTATCCCAAGTATGCTATGTATGTATGGTTCCCGGTGTTTCTCTCAAGATGATCCAAGATGATCGGATATGACAATCTTATGCGCAATGTGGTATGATGCTATGGCACTTGATTACAAGCTTCTTTGCTCTCTTTCTTTTGCTTAAAAGCTTTATTTCTTTTTTTTTCTATGGCAACTTTTGCACAATGCACAAACCAAGATAGCAATTGTGTATATGCGGGAACAAACTTGTGACACAAGATATGATACCAATATATGCACCACAATGGTATGGTATGTATGCTATGGGAAGTATGATCACTAATGTGCACAAGTAACGTTGCCGGCAATACTCAAATGGCTAGTCTCGATAGGCAAGTAACGCAAAATGGGCTAGGGGTTATCAATGCAATTTGCAAGGGGAATATACAATGGTGTCGTCGAGGTTACTGTCCTTTGCGATGATGAGTGGCGGTGTCTTTGATGTAGATACCAAGATGATGGAGACTCGTCCCTAAGTAGCCGAAACACCTTAGGAAACAGAAAAACCGCGAACTCAAAATCTCAAATGACAAATGTCAAATGGTGGTAGCGGAGAGCGGTGGTGGTTTGCACTTGGAAATGTGTGGTGGAATTATGGGCTATACACGTGTCGGAGTTGAAGTTGTCGTCCCTAAGTAGCCGAAACACCTTAGGAGACACAAGCCACGACTTAGACAAGCTCAAACAACTATTGGGTTAAGTTGGGGGTGGCGAAATGTATGGTGGGCATGCCTATGCAGAAGATATGGTGGTGGTGGTTGATGAAGAAGCGATCGTCCCTAAGTAGCCGAAACACCTTAGGAGACTCGAATCACTACTCAAGCAACCACATATACAATGGGGAACAAAATTGGTTAGGTTGCGGAAGTCGGTGGTGGCTATGCGGATTATATGGTGGAAGGCCTAGACAAAGATGCCAAAGTTCCAAAAATTTGACGGATTCAAATGATGTTGGTGGTATTTTTGTGGGAAGGGGATGTCAAGATCTTCAAAACGAGCTAAAGAACGTCAAAATCGGAGTTTCGATGAATTAGTTATGGACAAAACAAAAATCAGCCGAAGTCTGAAACTACAGGTTACGGACGTCCGTAAAGGTCGGATGTCCGGGGCGTCGGACGTCCGGGAAAGTCGGAAATCCGTAAATTTGGTTCGTGTTAGGGGTTCCGGTCGTCCGGAAAAGGTCGGACGTCCGGTTGTTCCTGGGGCTCCGGACGTCCGTAAAACTCTGGTCGTCCCGTGGGTTGGGGTCAACGCGAGATGCGAGTTCGGGGGCGCGATTTTGAGCGGAAAATGGAGATTTCGGGGTCAAAATTGATGAGATTTTGTGGATGAAATATGGGGAAACTTGGGGAGATGCTAGATCCACTTGAAACCAAGCAAATCCATGGATCAAAATCAACAAAACACCATCAAACCAACAAATCAAAAAAAAAATTGTGGGCTATTTTTGGTGGGGATTTTCGGATTTAGGACGAAAACAACACAATCAAGCTGGAAAACATGGGGTAGGGGATCCAAAAACGTGATCAACGTGGCTCATGATACCAAGATGATGTAGGATGGAACCCTATGGTGACAATCTTTCATGTTTGGAGTGGATCCTACGAGGAATCACGAAGAACACGCGGAAGCACAAAGGGGAACACGGAGGAAACGAGAGAGAAATCACTCAACCAACAAGGAATCAATCACACAAGTGCTAGATCACCGAACACAAAGAGATACATATGATCCACAATCAACAAATTTAAGGATACAAAGGTAACCGATCTTCTCCGTGAGGAGGTCTTGAATCCACAAGGGGATCTTCCCACGAGGGGGTCTTGAATCCGATAGGATCTTCTCCGAGGAGGCCGCGGTCTCTCACGAGGAGGAGATCCGATGGATGAGCGAAGCTCTATGTCTAACTTGAGCTAAATCAACACTAACCCTAACTAGGAGGAGGTGGAGGAATATATATAGTCTAGGGCCACGAAGGGGTAAGTGAAGGGGGACATGGGCTGCGGCCCAACACATGGCAGCGCACAGGCGTCGGTCGTCCGACGGGTACCGGACGTCCAGTGGCTCGCGAGGGTCCGGTCGTCCGGTACTTGTCGGACGTCCGGCGATTTGGCTTGGGTGTGGATTTGTCGGATTTTCGGACATTGTCGGTCGTCCGGTGGCTGATGGTCGTCGGACGTCCGGCCTTGGTCGGTCGTTCGGAGCCTGGGAGTCGTCGGACGTCCGGTCCTGGTCGGACGTCCGGCCGCTGTAGCTTCGGGCAGCTTCTTCTCTTGGTACTTGTACTTGGTATCCTCGCCGTCTTGTCCATGGTCTTCCTCCTTGTTCCTGGTCATGCATAGCACATATATTTGAGGTAGTAACCATGTCTCACATGTGGGAAGTGAAGGTTCGGAGAGGAGCGAGTTCACCTTGTGTCCAATGGCGTTTGTTCGAGGTCTCGTCATATGTCCACTTGGGGCTTGGGGAGTAGTGGGAGTGTACATGGGGATGAACGTGGGATGCTCTGCATGACCAATATATAAATAGCTTCACCAAGGTCTTTCATTGAAAAATTCTTATTCAAATATCTTTTTATGCTATCCAGAAATTATATATAATTTACAATCAGTAATATGTCATCCATATATAACACCAGAAATGCTACAGAGCTCCCACTCATTTTCTTGTAAATGCAGGCTTCTCTGCAAGTCTATATAAAACCATATTCTTTGATCACATAATCAAAGTGTATATTCCAACTCCGAGATGCTTGCACCAGTCCATAAATGGATAGTTGGAGCTTGCACACTTTGTTAGCACCTTTAGGATCGACAAAACCTTCTGGTTGCATCATATACAACTCTTCTTTAAGAAACCCGTTAAGGAATGCAGTTTTGATGTCCATTTGCCAGATTTCATAATCATAAAATACGACAATTGCTAACATGATTCTGACCAACTTAATCATCACTACGAGTGAGAAAGTCTCATCATAGTCAACCCCTTGAACTTGTCGAAAACCTTTTGCAACAAGTCGAGCTTTGTAGACAGTGATATTACCATCAGCGTCCATCTTATTCTCGAAGATCCATTTATTCTCAATGGCTTGCCGATCATCGGGCAATTCCACCAAAGTTCACACTTTGTTCTCATACATGGATCCTATCTCAGATTTCATGGCCTCTAGCCATTTGTCAGAATCTGGGCTCATCATAGCTTCTTCATAGTTCGTAGGTTTGTCGTTTTCTAACAACATGACCTCGAGGACAGTATTACCATACCACTCTGGTGTGAAACGTGTTCTGGTCGACCTACAAAATTCAGTAGTAACTTGATCTAAAGTTTCATGATCATTATCATTTGCTTCCTCTCTAGTTGGTGTAGACATCATGGGAACGGTTTTCTCTGATGTGCTACTTTCCAATTTGAGAGAAGTTACAACTACCTCATCAAGTTCTACTTTCCTCCCACTCACTTCTTTCAAGAGAAACTCCTCAAGAAAGGATCAATTCTTAGCAACAATGATCTTGCCTCCGGATTGTGGTAGAGGGTGTACCCAATAGTTTCTTTAGGGTATCCTATGAATATGCACTTCTCCACTTTGGGTTCCCTCACGCTTGCGCAACACAGAGAGCACCATAGGATAGCACCAATAATAAAACATGCAACTCAAACCAATCACGATCATCAATCAACCCATAGGACAAATGGATCTACTCAAACATCATAGGATAGCCTTACATCATTGGGAAATAATATATTGTATTGAGCACCATGTTCAAGTAGAGATTACAACAGGGAGAAGAGGTGTTACACCGCTGCATAGAGGGGGGAGTTGGTGATGACGGCGGTGAAGTTGTTGGTGTAGATCGTCGGCACGGTGATGGCCCCGGCGACATTCCGGCGGCACTCAAGAGAGGGGAGAGAGCCCCTTCTTCTTCTTCTTCTTCTTCTTCTTCTTCTTCTTCTTCTTCTTCTTCTTCTTCTTCTTCTTCTTCTTCTTCTTCTTCTTCTT
>NC_041389.1:65833155-65847682 GCF_002162155.2 Triticum dicoccoides
TGTGTGTATGTGTGTGTGTTTCCTTCTGTTTCTGCACTTCCAGATTCTGTCCTTTCACCGTTTCTTAAATTCCTGGAGATTTGTAACTCCGATTGGGTTGAAACTTTAACACGATTTCTATCTGGATATTAGCTTTCTTGCGGCGAAAGAAGGGCACCAACCGCCTCGGTGGCCTCCCGCACCGCCTCTTTGCTCTATAAATACCCCGATATTCCAGAAACCCTAGGAGAGTCAACGAAAATCAATTTCAGCCGCCGCAAGTTCCAGAAACACCAGATCCAATCTAGACACCATCATGGAGGGGTTCATCATGTCCATTGGCGCCTCTCCGATGATGCGTGAGTAGTTCTTTGTATACCTGCAGGTCCGTAGTTAGTAGCTAGATGACTTCCTCTCTCTCTCTCTCTCTTGATTCTCAATACAATGGTCTCTTGGAGATCCATATGATGTAAGTCTTTTTGCGGTGTGTTTGTTGGGATCCGATGAACTTTGAGTTTATAACCAGATCTATGTTTTTATCCATGCAAGTTATTTGAGTCTTCTTTGATCTCTTATATGCATGATTGATTATAGCCTCGTATTTCTTCTATGATATTTGGGTTTTGTTTGGCCAACTTGATATATTTATCTTGTGATTGGTTCAAGCTTACGATGCTTGATCCCAGTGACAGAAGGGGAAACGACACGTATGTATCGTTGCTATTAAGGATAACAAGATAGGGTCTATTTCAAGATAAATAGATCTTGCCTACATCATGTCATCGTTCTTATTGCATTACTCTGTTTTTCCATGAACTTAATACACTAGATACATGCTGGATAGCGGTCAATGTGTTGAGTAATAGTAGTAGATGCAGGCAGGAGCCAGTCTACTAATCTTGGATGTGATGCCTATATAATGATCATTGCCTGGATATCGTCTTGATTATTTGAAGTTCTATCAATTGCTCAATAGTAATTGTTTTCCCACCGTTTTCTATTTTTCTTGAGAGAAGCCACTAGTGAAACCTACGCCCCCCGGGTCTCTTCTTTAATATATTTGCCTTCGCGACTTATTTTCCTTTGCTTTTATTTTTAGTTCTATTAAACCAAAAATACCAAAAATACCTTTCTGCACTTTATTTTATTTGTGATCCATCTATCCAATCTATTACAACTTTACCCCGTCTCCGTGCCAATTTATGGCGCCGTTACCCGAAAGCAATTCACAACCCCTTTAACACCTTGGTTGAGAGTATTTGTTATTTGTGTGCATGGGCTGTTTACATTGTGTTGCATGGTTCTTCTACTGGTTTGATAACCTTGGTCTCATCACTGAGGGAAATACCTACCGTTGTTGTGCTGCATCATCCCTTCCTCTTTGGGGAAATACCGACGTAGTTCTAGCAGACATCACTGTCTCAACCGCTTCTGCCCAAAGTGTTTTGGCATCTTGTACCCGTCAAGCATCTTTATCGCCATCTCAATAAGAGTCCGGTTCTTCCTCTCAACAACTCCATTTTGCTGAGGTGTGTACATAGCCGAGAACTCATGTAAAATCCCTTCTTCGTCAAGAAAGGTGTCCACATTGGCGTTCTTGAACTCCGTTCCGTTGTCGCTGCAAACCTTCTTGATCTTCACTTCAAATTGGTTTTGGGCCTTCCTAGCGAAGTTCTTGAAGATCTTTTGGACCTGCGATTTATCATCAAGAAAGAACACCCACGTAAATATTGAAAAATCATCAACAATGATCAATCCGAATGAGTTACCACCGAGACTCTTGTAGGCATTGGTACCAAAAAGATCCATGTGAAGTAGCTCGAGTGGTCTTCTCGTGGTCATGATGTTCTTCACGGGATGACTTCCTCCAACTTGTTTTCCTGCTTGACAAGCACTGCAAAGTCTATCCTTGTCAAATATAACATCTTTAACATCAAGGATATGATCACCTTTAATAGCTTATCAAGATTTCGCATGCCCACATGACCTAACCGTATATGCCACAACCAGCCTTTAGAAGATATAGCAATTAAGCAAGTTCTAGGTTGAGCCTTTTTAGTGAAATCAACAATGTATAGATCACCTCTACGTATGCCGGTAAAGACCATATTATGATTATCTCTTCGAGACACTTGGCAATTGATACGTCTATTTTGCATCATGTTTTCCTACTGTTATTTATGTTGTTTTATTGTACAATAATGATTTTTGGAGTAATTCTAATGCCTTTTCTCTCATAATATGCAAGGTATGCACCAAGGGGGAGAATTGTGGCAGCTGGAAATCTGGACCTAGAAAAGCTACGTCAAGCCACCTATTCTGCACACCTCCAAATGAGTTAAAACTCCCCGAGGATTTTTTTATGGAATATTTAATAAATATTGGAGCAAATAAGTACAAGAGGAGGGCCACCAGGTGGGCACAACCCACCTGGGCGCGCCAGGAGGCCCAGGCGCGCCTTGGTGGGTGCTGCCCTCCTCGGCCCACCTACCGTGCCCATCTTCTGGTATATAAGTCATTTTGACCTAGAAAAAACAAGGAGAGGACATTCGGGACGAAGTGCCACTGCCTCAAGGCGGAACTTGGGCAGGAGCACTTTTGCCCTCCGGTGGAGCGATTCCGTCGGAGGAATTTCCCTCCCGGAGGGGAAAATCATCGTCATCATCATCACCAACAACTCTCCCATCTTGGGGAGGTCTACCTTCATCAAGATCTTCATAGCACCAACTCCTCTCAAACCCTAGTTCATCTCTTGCATTCAATCTTTGTGTCAAAACTATAGATTGGTGCCCGTGGGTGACTAGTAGTGTTGATTACATCTTGTAGTTGATTACTATATGGTTTATTTGGTGGAAGATTATATGTTCAGATCCATTATGCTATTCAATACTCCTCTGATCTTGAGCATGTTTATCATTTTGGAGTAGTTACTTTCGTTCTTGAGGTCACAGGAGAAATCATGTTGCAAGTAATCATGTGAACTTGATATGTGTTTGATATTTTGATGGTATGTATGTTGCCATTCTCTTAGTGGTGTCATGTGAATGTCGACTACATGACACTTCACCATATTTGGGCCTAAGGGAATGCATTGTGGAGTAGTTATTAGATGGTGGGTCGCGAGAGTGACATAAGCTTAAACCCCAGTTTATGCGCTATTCCGTAAGGGATCGATTGGATCCAAAAGTTTAATGCTATGGTTAGAATTTATTCTTAATACTTTTATCGTAGTTGCGGATGCTTGCGAGAGGGTTAACCATAAGTAGGAGGTTTTTTCAAGTAAGAACAGCACCTAAGCACCGTTCCACCCACATATCAAATTATCAAAGTACCGAACACGAATTAGGCCAACATGATGAAAGTGACTAGATGAATTCCCGTGTACCCTCAATAACACTTTGCTTATCATAAGAAACCGTTTTGGCCCGTCCTTTGCCTCAAAAGGATTGGGCTACCTTGCTGCACTTTTTTTACTACTATTGTTACTTGCTCGTTACAAATTATCTTGCTACCAAACTACTCCACTACTTACAATTTTAGCACTTGCAGGCATTACCTTGCTGAAAACCACTTGTCATTTCCTTCTGCTCCTCGTTGGGTTCGACACTTTTACTTATCGAAAAGGGCTACAATTGACCCCATACACTTGTGGGTCATCAAGGCAATTTTCTGGCGCCGTTGCCGGGGAGTGAAGCGCTCTTGGTAAGTGGAAATTGGTAGGGAAACATTATTACTATGTGCTGAAATTATTGTCACTTGCTACTATGGAAAACAATCCATTGAGGGTTTTGTTCAGGGTATCTCCACCTCGACCGGAACCACAATTAGTTACTCCTCAACCTACTGCACCTACTGAAAATATTGAATATGAAATTCCTTCGGGTATGTTAGAACAATTGCTAGCTAATCTTTATGCAGGAAATGGAACCGAACATCCTGATATGCACCTGATATATGTGGATGAAAATTTTGGATTATTTAAGCTTGCAGGTTGATACGTTTCCAACATATCTACTTTTCCAAACACTTTTGCCATTTTTTTGGACTCTAACATGCATGATTTGAATGGAACTAACCCGGACTGACGTTGTTTTCAGTAGAATTGCCATGGTGTTATTTTTGTGCAGAAATAAAAGTTCTCGGAATGACCTGAAAATCCATGGAGACATGTTTTGGAATTAATAAAAAATATTGGCGAAAGAATCAGCATAAGGGGGCCCACACCCTGTCCACGAGGGTGCAGGGCGCGCCCCCTGCCTCGTGGCCCCCCTGGACCTCCACTGACCTCAACTCCAACTCCATATATTCACGTTCGGGGAGAAAAAAATCAGAGAGAAGGATTCATTGCATTTTATGATACGGAGCCACCGCCAAACCCTAATCTTCCTTGGGAGGACCGATCTAGAGTCCGTTCGGGGCTCCGGAGAGGGGAATCCGTCGCCATCGTCATCATCAACCATCCTCCATCACCAATTTCATGATGCTCACCGCCATGCGCGAGTAATACCATCATAGGCTTGCTGGACGGTGATGGGTTGGATGAGATTTATCATGTAATCGAGTTAGTTTTGTTAGGGTTTGATCCCTAGTATCCATTATGTTCTAAGATTGATGTTGCTATGACTTTGCCATGCTTAATGCTTGTCACTAGGGCTCGAGTGCCATGACTTCAGATCTGCACCTATTATGTTTTCATGAATATATGGTGTTATGATCCGGCAACTGTCGGTGTCAAAACCGGCGTATTTCGGGTAGGGGGTCCCAAGCAGTGCGTCTTAGGATCAATGGTAACATGAACATGGGATTTTACCCAGCTTCGGGCTCTCTTGATGAGATAATACCCTACATGCTGCTTGATTGACTATAATGAATAGAGGGGTTACAAGAGTTGATCTACCTCGAGATCATATGTTGTGGTCTAAACCCTAGAGGTATGATGAGCAATTTCATAATAATGATCCTCTATCGACTAGCCTAGCCTCGGTTTGCATAATGTACCAGAGGCCTAGGATAACAAGAGTCCTAGCCGAATACGCCGGTGGGGGAGGAGTCCTTGTCTTGATCACCAAGTCTTGTGGAATCTTCCTTGTATGCGGCAACTGTCCGAACTGGCCCATGAGTATACGGCCATGGGGGTCCTCGGCCTAATCTAACTGATCGGGGGACGACGTGGTGAGTACCCCCTAGTCCAGGACACCGTCAGCAACCCCGAAGTGACAATAATCGGGACCACTCCCGGTGATGACCATAGTTTGAGGAGTTCATGTATTCACTAAGTGCTAATGCTTTGGTCTGGTACTCTATTAAGAGGAGGCCTTAATATCCCTTAGTTTCCAATAGGACCCCGCTGCCACGGGAGGGTAGGACAAAAGATGTCATGCAAGTTCTTTTCCATAATCATGTATGACTATATTCGGAATACATTCCTACATTACATTGATGAACTGGAGCTAGTTTTTTATCATCCTATGTTATAACTGTTGCATGATAAATTGCATCCGACATAATTATCAATCATTGATCTATTGCCTATGAGCTTTTCATATATTGAGCTTTGCTTAGTTACTTCTCCGTTGCCACTGTTATGATTGCTACAAAACTGTTACTGTTACTTTTGCCACCGTTACCATTACTTCCATACTACTTTGCTACTAAATACTTTGCTGCAGATATTAAGTCTTTCAGGTGTGGTTGAATTGACAACTCAGTTGCTAATACTTGAGAATATTTGGCGCCCCTTGTGTCGAATCAATAAATTTGGGTTGAATACTCTACCCTTGAAAATTGTTGCGATCCCCTATACTTGTGGGTTATCATAGGTTTGCCCGGAGATGAAGCTAAGAAGAAGGTTTTCTCTTTATCGTTGAAGGGAAAAGCATTGACATGGTATAGGCTATGCGGTGATATTGGATCTTGGAACTGGAACCATTTGAAATTGGAATTTCATCAGAAATTCTATCCTATGCATCTAGTTCATCGTGATGAGAATTATATATATATAATGTTTGGCCTCGTGAAGGAGAAAGCATCGCTCTAGCTTGGGGGAGGCTTAAGTCAATGTTATATTCATGCCCCAATCATGAGTTCTCGAGAGAAATTATTATTCAGAATTTTTATGCTCGGCTTTCTCGTAATGATCAATCCATGCTCGATACTTCTTGTACTGGTTCTTTTATGAAGAAGACTATTGAATTCCGGTGGGATCTTTTAGAAAGAATTAAACACAACTCTGAAGATTGGGAACTCGACAAAGGTAAAGAGTCAGGTATTGAACCTACGTTTGATTGTGTTAAATCTTTTATGAATACCGATGCTTTTTGAAAGTTTAGCACTAAATATGGACTTGAGTTTGAGATAGTAGCTTCCTTCTATGAATATTTTGCTACTCATGTTGATCTCCCTAAGGAGAAGTGGTTTAAATATCACCCACCAATTAAAGAAGAAACTAAAGAACCGGTAAAATCTAAAGAAGAAACTATCATTTACAATGTTGATCCAGTTGTTCCCACTGCTTATATTGAAAAACCACCTTTTCCTGTTAGGATGAAGGAACATGCTAAAGCTTCAACTGTGGTTAACAAAAGTTATGTTAGAACTCCCAAACCATCTGAACAAATCAAAGATGAACCTAGTTTTGCTATGGTTAAATATCTCTTAGTGATAATATTGATGGGCATGTTATTTACTTCTATGGTGAAGCTTCTAGAATTGCTAAACCTGAAGGAAAAGATAAAGATAGACCAGTTGTTGGCATGCCTATTGTCTCAGTTAAGATAGGAGATCACTGTTATCATGGGTTATGTGACCTAGGTGCTAGTGTAAGTGTTATTCCTTTCTCCTTATATCAAGAAATAAAATATGAAATAGCACCTACTGAGATAGAAGACATAAATGTTACTATTAAACTTGCTAATAGAGATACTATATCACCAATTGGGATTCTTAGAGATGTTGAAGTCTTGTGTGGAAAAATAAAATACCCTACTGATTTTCTTATTCTTAGCACCCCACAAGATGACTTTTGTCCCATTGTATTTGGTAGACCTTTCTTGAACACCGTCAATGCTAAAATAGATTGTAAGAAACAAACTGTTGGTGTTAGCTTTGGTGATGAATCTCATGAGTTAAATTTTTCCAAGTTTAGTAAACAACCCCATAAGAAGATTTGCCTAGTAAGGATGAAATTATTGGTGTTGCTTCTATTGATGTGCCTCCTACTGATCCTTTGGAACAATATTTGCTAGACCATGAAAATGATTTGCATATGCGTGAAAGAAATGAAATAGATAGAATCTTTTTCGAACAACAACCTCTGCTTAAACACAATTTGCCTATTGAAACTCTAGGAGGTCCTCGTCCACCTAAAGGTGATCCTGTGTTAAACAATTACCAGACACATTGCAATATGCTTATCTTGATGAAAAGAAGATATATCCTATTATTATTAGTGCTAACCTTTCAGAATATGAAGAAGAAAGATTATTGAAAGTTCTAAGGAAGCATAGGGCTGCTATTGGATATACACTTGATGATCTTAAGGGCATTAGTCCCGCTCTATGTCAGCACAAGATTAATATGGAACCTGATGCTTAACCCGTTGTTGATCACCAACGTCGGTTAAATCCGAAAATGAAAGAAGCAGTAAGGACGGAAATATTGAAACTTCTGGAAGCATGTATAATCTATCCTATAGCTGATAGTAGATGGGTAAGTCATGTTCATTGTGTCCCTAAGAAGGGAGGTATTACTGTTGTTCCTAATGATAAGAATGAGCTTATTCCACAAAGAATTGTCACAGGCTATAGAATAGTAATTGATTATAGAAAATTAAATAAAGCTACTAGAAAAGATCATTACCCTCTGGCCTTTATTGATCAAATGTTAGAAAAATTATCTAAGCACACACATTTTTGCTTCCTTGATGGATACTCTGGCTTTTCACAAATACCTGTTTTACAATCTGATCAAGAAAATACCACTTTTACTTGTCCTTTTGGAACATTTGCTTATAGACGTATGCCTTTAGGTTTATGTAATGCACCTGGTACCTTTCAAAGATGTATGACTACTATCTTCTCTGATTTTTGTGAAAAGATTGTTGAGGTTTTCATGGATGACTTTTTTGTTTATGGCAAGTCCTTTGATGATTGTTTAAGCAATCTTGATCGAGTTTTGTAGAGATGTGAACAAACAAATCTTGTCTTGAATTGGGAGAAGTGCCACTTTATGGTTAATGAAGGTATTGTCTTGGGCCATAAAATTTCTGAAAGAGGCATTGAGGTGGACAAAGCCAAGGTTGATGCAATTGAGAAAACGCCATGTCCTGAAGATATCAAAGGTATTCATAGTTTCCTTGGTCATGCTGGGTTCAATAGGAGGTTTATCAAAGACTTTTCTAAAATTTCTAGGCCTCTTACTAATATTTTGCAAAAGGATATTCCCTTTGTGTTTGATGATGATTGTATGGAAGCCTTTGAAATACTAAACAAAGCCTTAATCACTGCACCTATTGTTCAGCCACCTGATTGGAACTTGCCTTTTGAGATTATGTGTGATGCTAGTGATTATGCTATTGGTGTTGTTCTATGATAAAGAGTTGATAAGAAACTAAATGTTATTCATTATGCTAGTAAAACTCTAGACAGTGCTCAACAAAACTATGCTACTACTGAGAAAGAATTCTTAGCAGGGGTGTTTGCTTATGATAAATTCAGATCTTACATTGTTGATTCTAAAGTAATTGTCCACACCGATCATGCTGCTATAAAATATCTTGGGACAATTGCATTTTTACCCCTAGTTGGTTCCTACCCACGGGTTTTGCCCTTACTTTTCGAGCTTGCTCAGTTTTGCCCTTACTTTTTCCATCGAGATCCCTCGAATGCCCTTTGACCGTTTGACCAAAACTTTGAAAATTCATAACTAATTCATATGAACTCAGAAAAATGCAAATAAGATATCAAAATGTTCAGATAAACATTACCTTTATGGGCATATCATTTGCATTCAGGACAAAAGCATCGTTTAAACTACCCGAGATCATTAATGTTATTAACATTATTAAAAATAAATAGTTATAAACAATATTTTTTTTCGTGAATAAAAATTATATGCAAATGTAGGTGATGTTTTCTGAACATCCTGATACCTTATTTGCATTTTCCTGAGTTCATATCAACTTGTTATGAAGTTTCCAAATAATGGTCAAAGTCATTAGAACATTCATAACAAGTTGATACAAACTCAGAAAAATGCAAATAAGTTATCAGGATGTTCAGAAAACATCACCTACATTTGCATGTAATTTTTATTCATGAAAAATATATTTTTTATACCTATTTATTTTTAATAATGTTAATAACATTAATTACCTCGGGTAGTGTAAATGATGATTTTGTCCTGAATGCAAATGATATGCCCATAAAGGTAATGTTTATCTGAACATTTTGATATCTTATTTGCATTTTTCTAAGTTCATATGAATTAGTTATGAATTTTCAAAGTTTTGGTCAAACGGTCAAAGGGCATTCGAGGGACCTTGATGGAAAAAGTAAGGGCAAAACCCGCGGGTAGGAACCAACTAGGGGTAAAAATGCAATTGTCCCAAATATCTTATGGAAAAGAAAGATGCTAAACCTAGACTCATTAGGTGGGTTCTTCTGCTACAAGAATTTGATTTGCATATGAGTGATAGGAAAGGAGCAGAGAACCCCGTAGCTGATAACTTGTCTAGACTTGTAAATATTCTCGATGACCCACAACCAATTAATGATAGCTTCCCTGATGAACAACTAGCTGCAATAAATGTTTCTCATAGTACACCTTGGTATGCTGACTATGCTAATTATATTGTTGCTAAATAAATACCACCTAGCTTCACATACCAAAAAAATAAAAAATTCTTCTATGATTTAAGACATTACTTTCGGGATGACCCGCATCTTTATAAAGGAGTAGATGGTATTATTAGACGTTGTGTACATGAGCATAAAGAGGAACAATTCCTACGGAAATGTCACTCCGAAGCTTATGGAGGACATCATGCGGGAGACAGAATCGCTCATAAGGTATTGCAATCTAGTTTTTATTGGCCCACTCTCTTCAAGGATGCCTGTAAGTTCGTCTCATCATGTGATGAATGCCAAAGAATAGGTAATATTGGTAAGCGTCAAGAAATGCCTATGAATGTTTCACTTGCTGTTGAACCATTTGATGTTTGGGGATTTGACTTTATGGGACCTTTTCCTTCCTCTAATGGGTATACACTTATTTTGGTTACTGTTGATTATGTTACTAAATGGGTAGAAGCTATTCCAACTAGTGGTGGTGATCACCACACCTCTATTAAAATGCTTAAGGAAGTTATTTTCCCAAGGTTTGGAGTCCCCAAATATTTAATGACTAATGGTGGTTCACACTTTATTCATGGTGCTTTCCGTAAGATGCTTGCTAAGTATGATGTTAACCATAGAATTGCGTCACCTTATCATCCTTAGTCTAGTGGTCAAGTTGAACTTAGCAGTAGAGAAATAAAACTAATCTTACAAAAGACTGTTAATAGGTCCCAGAAGAATTGGTCTAAGGAACTAGATGATGCACTTTGGGCTTATAGAACAACTTATAAAAATCCTATGGTTATGTCTCCATATAAAATGGTTTATGGAAAAGCTTGTCATTTGCCTCTTGAGTTAGAACACAAAGCATTTTGGGCAACAAAAGAATTCAACTATGATTTCAAACTTGCTGGAGAAAAGAGGTTATTTGATATTAGCTCATTAGATGAATGGGGAACCCAGGCTTATGAAAATGCTAAGTTATTCATAGAAGAAGTTAAAAGATAGCTTGACAAAAGAATCCAAAAGCGCGAGTTCAAAGTTGGAGAATATGTTGTTTTGTACAACTGTCGTTTCAGATTCTTTGCAGGAAAACTCCTCTCCAAATGGGAAGGTGTCACGCCCAATATGTGACCCTATCCAAAAGGAACTCGAAGGTCCCACCAAGGATAGACCCGCATATTGAAACACTTTTGCAAGGTGGATATCATTACATCAACATTACATAATAGATGGGGATACATACATAAGGCATACAATGCCACACGAATATAACATCACAATACATAAGAGCATCATCCGACTACGGATGAAGCACAAACAAAAACTGAAACGACATCCACCCTGCTAGTCCAGGATGCCGACCTGGAACCTATCCCCTGATCGAAGAAGAAGCAGAAGAAGAACTCCAAACAAGCAAGCATCGCTCTCGCGTCATGAACATCGCATAAACCTGTACCTGCAACTATTGTTGTAGTAATCTGTGAGCCACGAGGACTCAGCAATCCCATTACCATGGGTATCAAGACTAGCAAAGCTTAAAGGGAGAGGAAGGGGGTAAAGAGGTGAGGTTGCAGCAGCGGCTAAGCATATATGGTGGCTAACATACGCAAATAAGAGCGAGAAGAGAGCAAACGGAATGGTCGTGAAGCTAGCAATGATCAAGAAGTGATCCTGAACTCCTACATACGTCAAACATAACCCAAAGACTGTGTTCACTTCCCGGACTCCGCCGAAAAGAGACCATCACGGCTACACACACGGTTGATGCGTTTTAATTCAGATCTGGTGTCAAGTTATCTACAACCGGACATTAACAAATTCCCATCTTCCTATAACCGCAGGCACGACTTTCGAAAGATTATACCCTGCAGGGGTGTCCCAACTTAGCCCATGATAAGCTCTCGCGATCAACGAAGGATATACCTTCTCCCAGGAAGACCCGATCAGACTCGGAATCCCGGTTTACAAGACATTTCGACAATGGTAAAACAAGACCAGCAAAGCCGCCCAATGAGCCGACAATCCCGATAGGAGCTGCACATATCTCGTTCTCAGGGCAACACCAGATAGGCCCGCCTACGAGTAAAACCAGACCTCGAGTTGCCCCGAGGTGGCCCCGCAGTCTGCCCGGTTCAGACCAACACTTAGACAAGCACTGGCCCGGGGGGGCTAAAATAAAGATGACCCTCGGGTTGGCCGACCCAAGGGAAAAGGTATAGGTGGTGGTGAGGCAAGTTGTTCTATAAACCAAGGTTGGGCCTTGCTGGAGGAGTTTTATTCAAAGCGAACTGTCAAGGGGGTCCCATAAATCACCCGAACGCGTAAGGAACGCAAAATCTAGGAACATAACACCGGTATGACGGAAACTAGGGTGGCAAGAGTGGAACAAAACACCAGGCATAAGGCCGAGTCTTCCACCCTTTACCAAGTATATAGATGCATTAATAAAATAAGAGATATTGTGATATCCCAACCAAAATCCTGTCCACCATGGAGCAATCTTCAACTTCACTTGCAACTAGCAACGCTATAAGAGGGCTGAGCAAAGCGGTAACATAGCCAAGCAACGGTTTGCATAGGAAAGGTGTCAAAGGTTAGAAGTTCATGGCAATATGGGAGGCTTGATAAACAGGTGATAGGTAGCGCATCATAGCGATAGAACGAAGCAACTAGCATAGCAATGATAGTAGTGAGATCTAGGGTAGCGGTCATCTTGCCTGAAATCCCGCAAGGAAGAAGAACGAGTCCATGAAGAAGATGAAGCCATGAAGACGAACCAAGCGTGGACGAACGAATCCTCATGATCGCAACGAAACGGGAACTATCGAGAAGAAGCACACAACATGGTAAACACACCACACAAGAACAAGACATGATGCTCAACCAAGTATGATGCATGACAAAGCTACATGAAGCTACTCATGGCAAGAGATGATGCAAACAAGAGCAACACATCAAGGCAAGTTTAAATGAGGCCGGGAACAACATATAACAATTCTGGTAAGTCCTCATATGCATATTTCGAAATTGGTCCAGATCTGAATAAACCTTATGTTCAAGTTGTTAAACAGAAAGTTAAGATGCACCAAGATGATCTACACGAGATTCTAGTCAAGTTACATATAAAGTTCATTTAGTTCTGAGCTACGACCTAGAAGATATGAGCAAAACAAGTTAAACATGGCATTGATGCAAAATGCACCCAAACATCAAGCAAACACCTCAAAACAAGGATGCAACGTGATAATATGGAACTACATGCAATTCTAAGCAAGTTCATATAGAGCACACTCAAAACGGAGCAACGGTTCAACACACACACACACTATACAAGTTATAGCAACAATCTATCCAAAACAGCAACTAGGCATATTGCAAGCATCAAAACAACATGCTACAGGATCTCAACATGAAAACAGAAGACATGGGCATGATGTACAGGTAAAGCATAACAAAACATGAACACTGAGCTAACTCCAGATATCACTAGACATGCTCAAACACACATGGCAAGATTGCAAATAATATTAGTTCAGACTTTGCAGAAAATAACATCAGGTTGCAATGTTTAGAGCTATCAAACAACATGTTACAGGAACTCATCATAGAAAACAAAGACATGGAATGAATCTACTAATTGCATAGAACAAAAGTCCCTTACTGACCATGAGCCAAAAAGGATCAGAAAATATGATGGCACCCATGTAAACATGGCAAGTTATATTACAGATTCAAACATGGCAGAAACAGAATTATGAAGGCATGTAGATGAGCTTGTGCAACTCACTACAGAGCAATACATGGCATGGCAAGGCATCCAACATAAAGAAGGCATGTTTATGAAACAAACCAAGGCAAGAACAAGTTCATAGCATGCAAGGATCAACTACAACAACCTCGGCAAAATTGAATAACATGTAAACAATCTGCCAGGAAACATTTTGAAGCAAAAGTAGAGCACGAAAATGACATGCTAGGCTACTCCATAATTGCAACCAAGGGTAGGGATGGATATAGCATAACCATATGTTCAAAACACCCTTACTGAAGTATCTCAAAATATGCATGGATCTCTCTGTAGCATCAAGTTTACATGGCATCAAAATAACAGCAGAACAGGGACTAAAATCAGCAATATCACGAAGCCTAGTTTGCAACCTTGTGCTAGTCACCACATTGATCACAAAAATGCATGGTAAGCACCTCTGTAAAGAATACATAGCATAGATCAAAACACATGTAGACATCAACCTTATAGGATGCACACATCAATCATGGCAAAAATGACAAAAGAGCTTGTTCTAATAACAGACAACGGAAAACATTATGAGGCACTCTAGCAACGATGATTCAGGAATTTAGATGAGCTCAAATGAATATGATCCAATGGAATGAAATGATGTACTCGTTGAGATGAACAATTTGACATATTACACGCACGAAATAGGGCTACGGATGCAGAGATACGGCATGACGAACATGGCATGATAATGTTAAAAAAACCAGGGACTTGGGGATTTCGGGGTCAACCTCCAGTTTTGCACGGACTTCGAGGCGGCAGAGGATCTCGCCGGATCTTCGCCGGAGATGGAGAGGAAGGGGGCCGGAGAGGCGGGGAGGCCGGATCCGAGGCACTCCTCGCCGGATCCGGTTGAAGGAGGCGAGGGGAGGCCGGGCGGCGCCGCAGGAGGACGCGCGCGGCGCGGCGGCGG
>NC_041389.1:65848035-65854839 GCF_002162155.2 Triticum dicoccoides
GGCGGGGCGAGCCCGGCCGACGGCGGCGCGGGGAGGCGGTCGGGCGGCGGCGCCACGGGCGCGGAGGCGGCGGCGGGCGGGCCGCGCGGGCCCAGCTCGGGCCCCGTGGGCCGGCGGCGGTGGGAGGCGGCGAACGCCACGTGGCAAGCTGCGGTTGGGCGAGGGCGAGGGCGGACATGTCCGGCCGGGGACAGACATGTCCGGCGCGGCGCGAAGGGGAAAACTAGGGTTTCGGGGGGGATTAGACCGCGAATTTCGGGGGAGGGTCATATTTATAGGTAGAAGGAGTTAGGAGACTCGAAATGAGGTGCGGTTTTCGCCCACACGATCGTGATCGAACGACCGAGAGCATGGAGGAGAGTTTTCTGGGTTTTGGGCCACTTTGGAGGGGGTGTTGGGCTGCAAACAAAAGAGGCTTTTGCGGTTACCCGGTTAACCGTTGGAGTACCAAACGACCTCCAAATGACACGAAACTTGGCAGGCGGTCTACCGGTGCTATACCAAGGCCGCTTGGCAAGACTCGGTCCATTCCGAGAAAGTTTAACACCCGCACAAAACAGGAGACAAAAGGGTAATGCCGGAGGGCATAGGAGTGCCGGATTGCAAAACGGACAACGGGGAAAAGGCTCGGATGCATGAGACGAACACGTATGCAAAATGAAATGCACATGATGACATGATAAAATGCAACACGCAAGCAAATGACATGGCAACAACGGCGAATAACTGGCAGACACCTGGCGCATCGAATCCGGGGCGTTACAACACTCCTCCACTAACAAGAGATCTCGTCCCGAGATCTTAGGACCGAGACGAAAGGGAAAAGGGATGAGGTGAAACAAGAACTCAAGAGAAGAAGCAAAGAATCGAGAGCACTCGAGAAGAAGAGAGGAACGACGAGAATGACGAGAATCGAAAGCTCACGGAATCAGATAGACTACGAAACCACTCCGGTTAGAACGAGATAAGAAACGAATAAGACTGAAAGGATTTAGGCAGCACTCCGGCTGAACATGGAAAGAATAGAACATGAACTTAACCCAAAGAGATGGCACTTGACGAGATGACCAATGCAATGCCTCCGGAAGAATTGAAAGAATTGAATGACAAGAACTTAGAAGGAAGGATTGAACGGAGTTGTTGAGAAAATCAACAACGAAAGAATAAGCTTGTTGTGGACTTATAGGTAACATCTCAAAAATTATGAGCTGATAACCTACCACAAACGGAAAAGATTGAATAGCTGAGAAGAACGAAGAAATGCAAAACTGCACTTCAAAAGAATACGGAGAATTAATTGCACTTCGAGATGAGAAGAAAAGATACTTGAACTCCACCAACAAAATCTTGATGAACTCTTGAAGAAAGAATTAAATCATGAAGAACCACCATGAAGAACTCCGGTAACAAAAGGATGACGGGATAAAATGAAGGATGAAAGAATAAGATGAGCGTTGCGATGATTTAGATGGAGATTCCGATGAAATGGCTGAGGAAATTGAACTCCGGAAAAGAAAAGACGAAAAGACTTGGAACTAGAATTTATTCACCAAGAACAAACTCAATAGGAAGGGATTAATCACTTGGATGAAATAAGAATAAGATTTATTGTATGCTTATCCTTCATCAAATTAAATTGATGACAAGCAATGGATTTTGCATACTACTTATTCTTCTTGAAAAGGATTAAGGGTGACATATCGCAAACTTGAGAAGGTCTTCGTGAACCACCGGTAGGATTGAAAGAAGGAATGGATTGATACGATAACAAAGGAAAAAGAATCTGAATGAACCACCATAAGAATTCGAAAATGACTGATTAAAGAGAAAGAATCACCGGGAAGAATTAGAAGAACAAATATTGTAGAGGGGATTTAGTTGCAAAAGGACAAAGAGATCATGAACTGATTAAAGAACACTTGAACGAAGTACCGAGATAATTGGATAGCGATAACTAGAATGATGGCCTCTGGTGAAAGGAAACAGAGATTAGCTCCTGAAAAACTCCGGATGGGTAAGAAAGAATATCTGACAAACGGAATAATTCGCGAGGATAACAAGAAACCAGAACCACGAAACTTCGAGAGAACAGACAAGATTTAGAGGAAAAACTCTTCTTCGGTCTTCAAATGACGACAGGAAACACCATCAAAATTACTGATATACTCCGGGAGAATGAAAAGCAGAGAGGTTGAGCCAACAATGAAAAGAATTTGGAAATGATCTTGGAAAGGCATCTGACTGAAGGGATTCATACTTACGACACATTTGAAAAGAATTGAGAATAAGTCCTGGGAAATTAGAAGAGTCAAGTAAGATCCTGGGAAAAGACCTGTGGGTTAGAGCCCACTAACGAGAAAACACTGTTGGAAAAGATTGTTGAACAGAAAGATGAAGCACTGGAACAATTGAAATATTTGAATGAGGTGATAACCTTGAATTAATTGGAACACTGATGAATCTCCTGAGATGTCCTGAGCACTCCGGAAGGATAAACTGGTGAGAGGCAAACGAGCAAGGAGAACACTTGATCCGAGGGAAAGAATATGATCAACACCGAATACTTGAATTGGGTCCGCTGGAAAAAGAAAGGGATGAAGAATGACGAACAAGACGAGAATTCACCGGTTGAAATGATTGAGGGAAGACTGAAGAGGCTCCGTATGAATGAAAATTGATGCTCGAAAGAGACTCAGGCTCCGGGAAGAAAAAGGGTGGGAGGGGGGAAAACAAAATCAACTTGGAAGGGGGAACCGACGAATATCTTGAAGAGAAAACACCGGTTGAAATCATTGAGGAAAGAAATCAAAGACTACGCAAGAGTAGGATGGATACTCGATTACGGACTCCGGTTCCGAGAAGAAGAAGGGTGGGCAGGCGGAAAAAGAAAACAACTGAGGATTGAACTCAAAGATGAAGAGGCTCGAGTCAACTTGACGAGAAATGCACTAGATACAAAGAGCTGGGGAACAACGATCGGAAAACTAACTGCGTGATCCTAAAGAAAAAATTTGAAGGGGAAGAGGAGTAATTTAAAACACCTACGTCAAGATTCCTCACCGGAGCGATGAAGGTGCTGAGGAGTAAAAGGAATTCCTACTCTCCGATATAACTAGACTCCGAAAACAGTTTTCTTCTAGACTCAACAACGGCCAAACTACACGATCAATCAAGGGGGGGCTCCTAGGGTCGGTCGAGGCTTTGATACCAACTTGTCATGCCCAATATGTGACCCTATCCAAAAGGAACTCGAAGATCCCACCAAGGATAGACCCGCATATTGAAACGCTTTTGCAAGGTGGATATCATTACATCAACATTACATAATAGATGGGGATACATACATAAGGCATACAATGCCACACGAATACAACATCACAATACATAAGAGCATCATCTGACTATGGATGAAACACAAATAGAAACTCAAACGACATCCACCCTGCTAGCCCAGGCTGCTGACCTGGAACCTATCCCCTGATCGAAGAAGAAGCAGAAGAAGAACTCCAAACAAGCAAGCATCGCTCTCGCGTCATGAACATCGCATAAACCTGTACCTGCAACTGTTGTTGTAGTAATCTGTGAGCCACGAGGACTCAGCAATCCCATTACCATGGGTATCAAGACTAGCAAAGCTTAAAGGGAGAGGAAGGGGGTAAAGTGGTGAGGTTGCAGCAGCGGCTAAGCATATATGGTGGCTAACATACGCAAATAAGAGCGAGAAGAGAGCAAACAGGACGGTCGTGAAGCTAGCAATGATCAAGAAGTGATCCTTAACTCCTACTTACGTCAAACATAACCCAAAGACCGTGTTCACTTCCCGGACTCCGCCGAAAAGAGACCATCACGGCTACACACGCGGTTGATGCGTTTTAATTCGGATCTGGTGTCAAGTTATCTACAACCAGACATTAACAAATTCCCATCTTCCTATAACCGCAGGCACGGCTTTCGAAAGATTATACCCTGCAGGGGTGTCCCAACTTAGCCCATGATAAGCTCTCGCGATCAACGAAGGATATACCTTCTCCCAGGAAGACCCGATCAGACTCGGAATCCCGGTTTACAAGACATTTCGACAATGGTAAAACAAGACCAGCAAAGCCGCCCGATGCGCCGACAATCCCGATAGGAGCTGCACATATCTCGTTCTCAGGGCAACACCGGATAGGTCAGCCTACGAGTAAAACCAGACCTCGAGTTGCCCCGAGGTGGCCCCGTAGTCTGCCCGGTTCGGACCAACACTTAGACAAGCACTGGCCCGGGGGGGCTAAAATAAAGATGACCCTCAGGTTGGCCAACCCAAGGGAAAAGGTATAGGTGGTGGTGAGGCAAATGGTAAAACCAAGGTTGGGCCTTGCTGGAGGAGTTTTATTCAAAGCGAACTGTCAAGGGGGTCCCATAAATCACCCGACCGCGTAAGGAACACAAAATCCGGGAACATAACACTGGTATGACGGAAACTAGGGTGGCAAGAGTGGAACAAAACACCAGGCATAAGGCCGAGTCTTCCACCCTTTACCAAGTATATAGATGCATTAATAAAATAAGAGATATTGTGATATCCCAACCAAAATCCTGTCCACCATGGAGCAATCTTCAACTTCACCTGCAACTAGCAACGCTATAAGAGGGCTGAGCAAAGCGGTAACATAGCCAAGCAACGGTTTGCATAGGAAAGGTGTCAAAGGTTAGAGGTTCATGGCAATATGGGAGGCTTGATAAACAGGTGATAGGTAGCGCAGCATAGCGATAGAACGAAGCAACTAGCATAGCAATGATAGTAGTGAGGTCTAGGGTAGCGGTCATCTTGCCTGAAATCCCGCAAGGAAGAATAACGAGTCCATGAAGAAGATGAAGCCACGAAGACGAACCAAGCGTAGACGAACGAATCCTCATGATCGCAACGAAACGGGAACTATCGAGAAGAAGCACACAACATGGTAAACACACCACACAAGAACAAGACATGATTGTCAACCAAGTATGATGCATGACAAAGCTACATGAAGCTACTCATGGCAAGAGATGATGCAAACAAGAGCAACACATCAAGGCAAGTTTAAATGAGGCCGGGAACAATATATAACAATTCCGGTAAGTCCTCATATGCATATTTTGAAATTGGTCAAGATCTGAATAAACCTTATGTTCAAGTTGTTAAATAGCAAGTTAAGATGCACCAAGATGATCTACACGAGATTCTAGTCAAGTTACATATAAAGTTCATTTAGTTCGGAGGTACGGCCTAGAAGATATGAGCAAAACAAGTTAAACATGGCATTGATGCAAAATGCACCCAAACATCAAGCAAACACCTCAAAAAAGGATGCAACATGATAATATGAAACTACATGCAATTCTAAGCAAGTTCATATAGAGCACACTCAAAACGGAGCAACGGTTCAACACACACACACACACACTATACAAGTTATAGCAACAATCTGTCCAAAACAGCAACTAGGCATATTGCAAGCATCAAAATAACATGCTACATGATCTCAACATGAAAACAAAAGACATGGGCATGATGTACAGATAAAGCATAACAAAACATGAACACTGAGCTAACTCCAGAAATCACTAGAACATGCTCAAACACACATGGCAAGATTGCAAATAATATCAGTTCAGACTTTGCAGAAAATAACATCAGGTTGCAATGTTTAGAGCTATCAAACAACATGTTACAGGAACTCATGATAGCAAAAAAAGACATGGCATGAATCTATTAATTGCATAGAACAAAAGTCCCTTACTGACCATGAGCCAAAAAGGATCAGAAAATATGATGGCACCCATGTAAACATGGCAAGTTATATTACAGATTCAAACATGGCAGAAACAGAATTATGAAGGCATGTAGATGAGCTTGTGCAACTCACTACAAAGCAATACATGGCATGCCAAGACACCCAACAGTAATAAGGCATGTTTATGAAACAAACCAAGGCAAAAACAAGTTCATAGCATGCAAGGATCAACTACAACAACCTCGACAAAATTGAATATGTAAACAATCTGCCAGGAAACATTTTGAAGAAAAAGTAGAGCACGGAAATGACATGCTAGGCTACTCCATATTTGCAACAAAGGGCAGGCATGGATAGAGCATAACCATATGTTCAAAACACCCTTACTGAAGTATCTCAAAATATGCATGGATCTCTCTGTAGAATCAAGTTTACATGGCATCAAAATAACAGCAGAACAAGGACTAAAATCAGCAATATCACGAAGCCTAGTTTGCAAGCTTGTGCTAGTCACCACATTGATCACAAAAATACATGGTAAGCACCTTTGTAAAGAAGACATAGCATAAATCAAAACACATGTAGACATCAACCTCATAGGATGCACACATCAATCATGGCAAAAATGACAAAAGAGCTTGTTCTGATAACAGACAGCAGAAAACGTTATGAGGCACTCTCGCAATGATGATTCAGGCATCTAGATTAGTTCAAATGAATATGATGCAATGGAATGAAATGATGTACTCGTTGAGACGAACAATTTCACATATTACACGCACGAAACGGAGATACGGATGCAGAGATACGGCATGACGAACATGGCATGATAATGTTAAAAAACCAGGGACTTGGGGATTTCGGGGTCAACCTCCAGTTTTGCACGGACTTCGAGGCGGGAGCGGATCTCGCCGGATCTTCGCCGGAGATGGAGAGGAAGGGGGCCGGAGAGGCGGGGAGGCCGGATCCGAGGCGCTCCTCGCCGGATCCGGTTGGAGGAGGCGAGGGGAGGCCGGGCGGCGCGACAAGAGGACGCGCGCGGCGCGGC
>NC_041389.1:65855394-65862074 GCF_002162155.2 Triticum dicoccoides
ACCGCGAATTTCGGGGGAGGGGCATATATATAGGTAGAAGGAGTTAGGAGAGTCCAAATGAGGTGCGGTTTTCGCCCACACGATCGTGATCGAACGACCGAGAGCATGGAGGAGAGTTTTCTGGGTTTTGGACAACTTTGGAGGGGGTGTTGGGCTGCAAACAAAAGAGGATTTTGCGTTACCCGGTTAACCGTTGGAGTACCAAACGACCTCCAAATGACACGAAACTTGGCAGGCGGTCTACCGGTGCTATACCAAGGCTGCTTGGCAAGACTCGGTCCATTCCGAGAAAGTTTAACACCCGCACACAACAGGAGACAAAAGGGGAACGCCAGAGGGCATAGGAGTGCCGGATTGCAAAACGGACAACGGGGAAAAGACTCGGATGCATGAGACGAACACGTAGGCAAAATGAAATGCACATGATGACATGATAAAGTGCAACACGCAAGCAAATGACATGGCAACGACGGCGAATAACTGGCAGACACCTGGCGCATCGAATCCGAGGCGTTACAACACTCCTCCACTAACAAGAGATCTCGTCCCGAGATCTTAGGACCGAGACGGAAGGGAAAAGGGATGAGGTGAAACAAGAACTCAAGAGAAGAAGCAAAGAATCGAGAGCACTCGAGAAGAAGAGAGGAACGACGAGAATGATGAGAATCGAAAGCTCACGGAATCAGATAGACTACGAAACCACTCCGGTTAGAACGAGATAAGAAACGAATAAGACTGAAAGGATTTAGGCAGCACTCCGGCTGAACATGGAAAGAATAGAACATGAACTTAACCCAAAGAGATGGCACTTGACGAGATGACCAACGCAATGCCTCCGGAAGAATTGAAAGAATTGAATGACAAGAACTTAGAAGGAAGGATTGAACGGAGTTGTTGAGAAAATCAACAACGACAGAATAAGCTTGTTGTGGACTTATAGGTAACATCTCAAAAATTATGAGCTGATAACCTACCACAAACGGAAAAGATTGAATAGCTGAGAAGAACGAAGAAATGCAAAACTGCACTTCAAAAGAATACGGAGAATTAATTGCACTTCGAGATGAGAAGAAAAGATACTTGAACTCCACCAACAAAATCTTGATGAACTCTTGAAGAAAGAATTAAATCATGAAGAACCACCATGAAGAACTCCGGTAACAAAAGGATGACGGGATAAAATGAAGGATGAAAGAACAAGATGAGCATTGCGATGATTTAGATGGAGGTTCCGCCGAAATGGCTGAGGAAATTGAACTCCGGAAAAGAAAAGACGAAAAGACTTGGAACTAGAATTTATTCACCAAGAACAAACTCCGAAGGAAGGGATTAATCACTTGGATGAAATAAGAATAAGATTTATTGTATGCTTATCCTTCATCAAATTAAATTGATGACAAGCAATGGATTTTGCATACTACTTATTCTTCTTGAAAAGGATTAAGGGTGACATATCGCAAACTTGAGAAGGTCTTCGTGAACCACCGGTAGGATTGAAAGAAGGAATGAATTGATACGACAACAAAGGAAAAAGAATCTGAATGAACCACCGTAAGAATTCAAAAATGACTGATGAAAGAGAAAGAATCACCGGGAAGAATTAGAAGAACAAATATTGTAGAGGGGATTTAGATGCAAAAGGACAAAGAGATCATGAACTGATTAAAGAACACTTGAACGAAGCACCGGGATAATTGGATAACGATAACTGGAATGATGGCCTCTGGTGAAAGGAAACAGAAATTAGCTCCTAAAAAACTCCGGATGGGTAAGAAAGAATATCTGACAAACGGAATAATTCGCGAGGATAACAAGAAACCAGAACCACAAAACTTCGAGAGAACAGACAAGATTTAGAGGAAAAACTCTTCTTCGGTCTTCAAATGACGACGGGAAACACCATCAAAATTACTGAGATACTCCGGGAGAATGAAAAGCAGAGAGGTTGAGCCAACAATGAAAAGAATTTGGAAACGATCTTGGAAAGGCATCTGACTGAAGGGATTCATACTTACGACACATTTGAAAAGAATTGAGAATAAGTCCTGGGAAATTAGGAGAGTTAGGTAAGATCCTCGGAAAAGACCTGTGGGTTAGGGCCCACTAACGAGAAAACACCGTTGGAAAAGATTGTTGAACAGAAAGATGAAGCACCAGAAAAATTGAAATATTTGAATGAGGTGATAACCTCGAATTAATTGGAACACTGATGAATCTCCTGAGATGTCCTGAGCACTCCGGAAGGATAAACTGGTGAGAGGCAAACGAGCAAGGAGAACACTTGATCCGAGGGAAAGAATATGATCAACACCGAATACTTGAATTGGGTCCGCTGGAAAAAGAAAGGGATGAAGAATGACGAACAAGACGAGAATTCACCGGTTGAAATGATTGAGGGAAGACTGAAGAGGCTCCGTATGAATGAAAATTGATGCTCGAAAGAGACTCAGGCTCCGGGAAGAAAAAGGGTGGGAGGGGGGAAAACAAAATCAACTTGGAAGGGGGAACCGACGAATATCTTGAAGAGAAAACACCGGTTGAAATCATTGAGGAAAGAAATCAAAGACTACGCATGAGTAGGATGGATACTCGATTACGGACTCCGGTTCCGAGAAGAAGAAGGGTGGGCAGGCGGAAAAAGAAAACAACTGAGGATTGAACTCAAAGATGAAGAGGCTCGAGTCAACTTGACGAGAAATGCACTGGATACAAAGAGCCGGGGAACAACGATCGGAAAACTAACTGCGTGATCCTAAAGAAAAAATTTGAAGGGGAAGAGGAGTAATTCAAAACACCTACATCAAGATTCCTCACCGGAGCGATGAAGGGGCTGAGGAGTAAAAAGAATTCCTACTCTCCGATATAACTAGACTCCGAAAACAGTTTTCTTCTAGACTCAACAACGGCCAAAATACACGATCAATCAAGGGGGGGCTCCTAGGGTCGGTCGAGGCTCTGATACCAACTTGTCACGCCCAATATGTGACCCTATCCAAAAGGAACTCGAAGGTCCCACCAAGGATAGACCCGCATATTGAAACACTTTTGCAAGGTGGATATCATTACATCAACATTACATAATAGATGGGGATACATACATAAGGCATACAATGCCACACGAATACAACATCACAATACATAAGAGCATCATCCAACTACGGATGAAACACAAACAGAAACTCAAACAACATCCACCCTGCTAGCCCAGGCTGCCGACCTGGAACCTATCCCCTGATTGAAGAAGCAGAAGAAGAACTCCAAACAAGCAAGCATCGCTCTCGCGTCATGAACATCGCATAAACCTGTACCTGCAACTGTTGTTGTGGTAATCTGTGAGCCACGAGGACTCAGCAATCCCATTACCATGGGTATCAAGACTAGCAAAGCTTAAAGGGAGAGGAAGGGGGTAAAGTGGTGAGGTTGCAGCAGCGGCTAAGCATATATGGTGGCTAACATACGCAAATAAGAGCGAGAAGAGAGCAAACGAAACGGTTGTGAAGCTAGCAATGATCAAGAAGTGATCCTGAACTCCTACTTACGTCAATCATAACCCAAAGACCGTGTTCACTTCCCGGACTCCGCCGAAAAGAGACCATCACGGCTACACACGCGGTTGATGCATTTTAATTCGGATCTGGTGTCAAGTTATCTACAACCGGACATTAACAAATTCCCATCTTCCTATAACCGCAGGCACGGCTTTCGAAAGATTATACCCTGCAGGGGTGTCCCAACTTAGCCCATGATAAGCTCTCGCGATCAACGAAGGATATACCTTCTCCCAGGAAGACCCGATCAGACTCGGAATCCCGGTTTACAAGACATTTCGACAATGGTAAAACAAGACCAGCAAAGCCACCCGATGCACCGACAATCCCGATAGGAGCTGCACATATCTCGTTCTCAGGGCAACACCGGATAGGTCAGCCTATGAGTAAAACCAGACCTCGAGTTGCCCCGAGGTGGCCCTGCAGTCTGCCCTGTTCGGACCAACACTTAGACAAGCACTGGCCCGGGGGGGCTAAAATAAAGATGACCCTCGGGTTGGCCGACCCAAGGGAAAAGGTATAGGTGGTGGTGAGGCAAATGGTAAAACCAAGGTTGGGCCTTGCTGGAGGAGTTTTATTCAAAGCAAACTGTCAAGGGGGTCCCATAAATCCGGGAACATAACACCGGTATAACGGAAACTAGGGTGGCAAGAGTGGAACAAAACACCAGGCATAAGGCCGAGTCTTCCACCCTTTACCAAGTATATAGATGCATTAATAAAATAAGAGATATTGTGATATCCCAACCAAAATCCTGTCCACCATGGAGCAATCTTCAACTTCACCTGCAACTAGCAACGCTATAAGAGGGCTGAGCAAAGCGGTAACATAGCCAAGCAACGGTTTGCATAGGTAAGGTGTCAAAGGTTAGAGGTTCATGGCAATATGGGAGGCAGGATAAACAGGTGATAGGTGCGCAGCATAGCGATAGAACGAAGCAACTAGCATAGCAATGATAGTAGTGAGATCCAGGGTAGCGGTCATCTTGCCTGAAATCCCGCAAGGAAGAAGAACGAGTCCATGAAGAAGATGAAGCCACGGAGACGAACCAAGCGTAGACGAACGAATCCTCACGATCGCAACGAAACGGGAACTATTGAGAAGAAGCACACAACATGGTAAACACACCACACAAGAACAAGACATGATGCTCAACCAAGTATGATGCATGACAAAGCTACATGAAGCTACTCATGGCAAGAGATGATGCAAACAAGAGCAACACATCAAGGCAAGTTTAAATGAGGCCGGGAACAACATATAACAATTCCGATAAGTCCTCATATGCATATTTCGAAATCGGTCCAGATCTGAATAAACCTTATGTTCAAGTTGTTAAACAACAAGTTAATATGCACCAAGATGATCTACACGAGATTCTAGTCAAGTTACATATAAAGTTCATTTAGTTCGGAGCTACGGCCTAGAAGATATGAGCAAAACAAGTTAAACATGGCATTGATGCAAAATGCACCCAAACATCAAGCAAACACCTCAAAACAAGGATGCAACATGATAATATGAAACTACATGCAATTCTAAGCAAGTTCATATAGAGCACACTCAAAACGGAGCAACGGTTCAACACACACACACTATACAAGTTATATCAACAATCTGTCCAAAACAGCAACTAGGCATATTGCAAGCATCAAAACAACATGCTACAGGATCTCAACATGAAAACAAAAGATATGGGCATGATGTACAGGTAAAGCATAACAAAACATGAACACTGAGCTAACTCCAGAAATCACCAGAACATGCTCAAACACACATGGCAAGATTGCAAATAATATCAGTTCAGACTTTGCAGAAAATAACATCAGGTTGCAATGTTTAGAGCTATCAAACAACATGTTACAGGAACTCATCATAGCAAACAAAGACATGGCATGAATCTACTAATTGCATAGAACAAAAGTCCCTTACTGACCATGAGCCAAAAAGGATCAGAAAATATGATGGCACCCATGTAAACATGGCAAGTTATATTACAGATTCAAACATGGCAGAAACAGAATTATGAAGGCATGTAGATGAGCTTGTGCAACTCACTACAGAGCAATACATGGCATGGCAAGGCATCCAACAGTAAGAAGGCATGTTTATGAAACAAACCAAGGCAAGAACAAGTTCATAGCATGCAAGGATCAACTACAACAACCTCGGCAAAATTGAATAACATGTAAACAATTTGCCAGGAAACATTTTGAAGCAAAAGTAGAGCACGAAAATGATACGCTAGGCTACTCCATAATTGCAACCAAGGGCAGGGATGGATAGAGCATAACCATATGTTCAAAACACCCTTACTGAAGTATCTCAAAATATGCATGGATCTCTCTGTAGCATCAAGTTTACATGGCATCAAAATAACAGTAGAACAGGGACTAAAATCAGCAATATCACGAAGCCTAGTTTGCAAGCTTGTGCTAGTCACCACATTGATCACAAAAATACATGGTAAGCACCTCTGTAAAGAAGACATAGCATAGATCAAAACACATGTAGACATCAACCTCATAGGATGCACACATCAATCATGGCAAAAATGACAAAAGAGCTTGTTCTGATAAGAGACAGCAGAAAACATTAAGAGGCACTCTAGCAACGATGATTTAGGCATCTAGATGAGTTCAAATTAATATGATGCAATGGAATGAAATGGTGTACTTGTTGAGACAAACAATTTGACATATTACACGCACGAAACGGAGCTACGGATGCAGAGATACGGCATGACGAACATGGCATGATAATGTTAAAAAAACCAGGGACAGGGATTTCGGGGTCAACCTCCAGTTTTGCATGGACTTCGAGGCGGCAGCGGATCTCGCCGGATCTTCGCCGGAGATGGAGAGGAAGGGGGCCGGAGAGGCTGGGAGGCCGGATCCGAGGCGCTCCTCGCCGGATCCGGTTGGAGGAGGAGAGGGGAGGCCGGGCGGCGCGGCAGGAGGACGCATGCGGCACGGCGGCCGGCGGCAGGCGGGGGAGGCCGGGCGCGGGACGGTGCTGGGGTCGGGGAGGCGCGGAGATGGCAGCGGGGTCGACGGCGGCCGGCGCAGGACGGCGCGCGGCCGGGCTGGGCAGCGGCGCAGCCGGGCGGCGGCAGGGCGAGCCCGGCCGACG
>NC_041389.1:65862479-65891346 GCF_002162155.2 Triticum dicoccoides
GGGAGGGGCATATTTATAGGTAGAAGGAGTTAGGAGAGTCCAAATGAGGTGCGGTTTTTGCCCACACGATCGTGATCGAACGACCGAGAGCATGGAGGGGAGTTTGCTGGGTTTTGGGCCACTTTGGAGGGGGTGTTGGGCTGCAAACAAAAGAGGCTTTTGCGGTTACCCGGTTAACCGTTGGAGTACCAAACGACCTCCAAATGACACGAAACTTGGCAGGCGGTCTACCGGTGCTATACCAAGGCCGCTTGGCAAGACTCGGTCCATTCCGAGAAAGTTTAACACCCGCACACAACAGGAGACAAAAGGGGAACGCCGGAGGGCATAGGAGTGCCGGATTGCAAAACGGATAACGGGGAAAAGGCTCGGATGCATGAGACGAACACGTATGCAAAATGAAATGCACATGATGACATGATAAAGTGCAACACGCAAGGAAATGACATGGCAATGATGGCGAATAACTGGCAGACACCTGGCGCATCGAATCCGGGGCGTTACAGAAGGACCCTATGTCATCGAGGAGGCCTATCGATCCGGAGCTATCAAAATAAATAATGCCGAAGGGACTAACCCGAAGGTTGTCAATGGGCAACGAATAAAACACTATATCTCAGGTATGCCAATCAATGTTGAAAGCAATGTTGTCCAAACTTTGATACTGGAAGAACACATAAAAGAGTCCTTCCGGAACACTCCAGAATCGTGAAAATAAGGAGGTACATGATACGGTAAGTAAACGGACTCCGAAAAATCCTCAAAAATATTTTTTGTCAGTTTTGGAATATTTAGAAAATTAGGAAAGTAAGAAACTTCCAGGAAAAGTGACCCTGGTGGGCATGATACACCAGGGCGCGCCAGGCTTGCCTAGCGCGCCCAGGTGGGTTGTGCCCACCTCGGGTACTTTTCGGTCTCCGTTTTTCTTCTGTTCTGCTTGTTCCCCAAGATAAAAAATCTATATATACCTCCGGAACCTATTAACCTCCGTATCATGGAGAAATCTCCTATTTTCTTTTCTTGTTGTTTTCTGTCAGATTCAATCCACCATGGCCTCTTCAAGCTCCTCCAAGGACAGGTTCTTCGACAACGTCATCAACCCATATCTGCGGGAGGTGATGCAGCAACCTCAAGCTATCTAGATGCGCGATGGGGTGCTGCACATCCACGATGTGCAAGGACCCAGGGGGACTAGATCCGTGGAGACCAGGCTTGGAGCCATGGAGCAGGACATCTTCAAGTGCAAGGGGATGGTGGAACATGGGCTCAATACCAATCACCTCATGATCACGGACTATACCCGTGTTCTCAAGCTGGATGGCAAGCCCATAAAGGACATCATCTTCTCCCTTAACGAGCAAATCAACTTCCTCCATAACCAGATCCACGATCTTCAAAGCCAGGTCTTTGAACATGAGGCCAGGTTTAAAGGTATGAGTTTGGCTGCCAGTTGCAAGATCCGGGAGACTCACTCCTCCTCTTACGATGGTGAGCCTTTGTCGTGGAAACCCGAGGACAAGAAACCTTCTACTTCATCACCACCACCAAAAGAAAACTGAGTATTGGGTATGGGCACTCCCCTTGGCTTTCGCCAAGCTTGGGGGAGGTGCCCCGGTATCGTATCAACCTCCACTATCTTTTTCCTTTATTTTCTTAGTTTGATCCGTGGCTATCTTTTGCTATTAGATGAATAAAAGTTTAATTCGATCCTTTCTTTGTATGAGTTTGCTTAGTGATCAATCCTTGTAATCGTGTGTGAGATATAATAAAGTTAGTTTGAGTTTAGCCTTCTTTACTTTCTTGCTGCAATAAAAGAAAGGAAATAAAAGAAAAAGATCATATGCTAATCTTATGGTAAGTGATGACATTACACAAGGAAAAGTATAAGTAGAAATTTTGATTGTAGATTGACAAACATAGCATTGGTCAATGATGCAACGCATTAAAGCATTAATAAGGGAAGAGAATATTCACATATAAATATATTATCATGGAAATCTTTTGTGATTGTGAGCACCCATCAAAATATTATATGCCAAAATTGTTGACTTTTGACAAGGAAGACAACCTAATGATTTATATTTGTTCATATTCACATAGAAGTCATATTGTCATAGATCCTTCAACATGTGGTGCTTGCCCCTATCTTTGCTAGCCAAAAATTCCACACTAAGTAGAGATGCTACTTGTCCATCCAAAACCCTTAAACCCTATATTGTTTGAGAGTCCACCATACCTACGTATGGATTGAGTAAGATCCTTCAAGTAAGTTGTCATCGGTGCAAAAGGTGAAGGAAATATGCCCTCGAGGCAATAATAAAGTTGTTATTTATATTTCCTTATATCATGATACATGTTTATTATTCATGCTAGAATTGTATTAATCGGAAACTTAGTAAATGTGTGAATACATAGACAAACATAGTGTCACTAGTATCCCTCTACTTGACTAGCTCGTTGATCAAAGATGGTTAAAGTTTCCTAGCCATTGACATGAGTTGTCATTTGATGAATGGGATCAAATCATTAGAGAATGATGTGATTGACTTGACCCATCCATTAGCTTAGCACTATGATCGTTTAGTTTGTTTCTATTTCTTTCTTCATAATTTATACATGTTCCTATGACTATAAGATTATGCAACTGCCAAATACCGGAGTAACACTTAGTGTGCTATCAAATGTCACAACGTAACTGTGTGATTATAAAGATGCTCTATAGGTGTCTCTGATGGTGTTTATTGGGTTGGCATAGATCGAGATTAGGATTTGTCACTCCGTGTTTCGGAGAGGTATCTCTGGGCCCTCTCGGTGATGCACATCACTATAAGCCTTGCAAGCAATGTGACTAATGAGTTAGTTGCAGGATGATGCATTACAGAACGAGTAAAGAGACTTGCCGGTAACGAGATTGAACTAGGTATTGAGATACCGATGATAGAATCTCGGGCAAGTAACATACCGATGACAAAGGGAACAACGTATGTTGTTATGCAGTTTGACCGACAAAAGATCTTCATAATATATGTAGGAACCAATATGAGCATCCAGGTTCCGCTATTGGTTATTGACCGGAAGTGAGTCTCGGTCATGTCTACATAGTTCTCGAACCCGTAGGGTCCGCACGCTTAACGTTCGATGACAATCGATATTATGAGTTTATGTGTTTTGATGTACCGAAGGTTGTTCGGAGTCCTGGATGTGATCACGGACATGAAGAGGAGTCTCGAGACATAAAGATTGATATATTGGAAGGCTATGTTTGGACACCAGAAAGGTTCCGAGTGGTTCGGGCATTTTTCCGGAGTATCGGGAGGTTACCGGAACCCCCCAGGGAGTTAATGGGCCTTAATGGGCCATGGTGGAAGAGAGGAGGAGGAGGCCAAGGTGGGGGTGCGCCCCCCAAGCCCAATCCGAATTGGGAAGGGGGCCGCCCCCCTTTCCTTCTCTCCCTCTCCCTCTTCCTTCTTCTCCTACTCCAACTAGGGAAGGGGGGAAACCTACTCCTACTGGGAGTAGGACTCCCCCCTTCGGCGCGCCATAGAGAGGGCCGGCCCTCCCTGAGGGAGTTCTGGATTAGGGGGTATTCGGACAGCCGGACTATGTACTTTTGCCGGACTGTTGGACTATGAAGACACAAGATTGAAGACTTCGTCCCGTGTCCGGATGGGACTCTCCTTTACGTGGAAGGCAAGCTTGGCGATTCAGATATGTGGATCTCCTTCTCTATAACCGACTTGGTGTAACCCTAGATCCCTCCGGTGTCTATATAAACCGGAGGGTTTAGTCCGTAGGACACATAATCATCTTAGGCTAGCTTCTAGGGTTTAGCCTCTACGATCTCGTGGTAGATCAACTCTTGTAATACTCATATCATCAAGATCAATCAAGTAGGAAGTAGGGTATTACCTCCATCGAGAGGGCCCGAACCTGGGTAAACATCATGTCCCCAGCCTCTTGTTACCATTAGCCTTAGACGCACAGTTCGGGACCCCCTACCCGAGATCCGCCGGTTTTGACACCGACATTGGTGCTTTTATTGAGAGTTCCACTGTGTCGTCCTTATAAGGCTCGATGGCTCCACCAATCATCAGCAACGATGCGATCCAGGGTGAGACTTTTCTCCCTGGACATATCTTCGTATTCGGTGGCTTCGCACCGCGGGCCAACTCGCTTGGCCATCTGGAGCAGATCAACAGCTACGCCCTGGCCATCAGGTCAGGTTCAGAAATTTGAACTACACGCCCGACATCCGCGGGGACTTGATCTTCGCCAGATTCGGGCCTGCGTCAGGAGCGCCGAATAGCCACGACGGACATGACTTAGATCTGCCCTCGGACGGTATTCGGGCCATCGCACCTGCAGCTGCCCCGGCCTTTAATCTGGAGCAGGTCGCGCCATCCGAGGACGGGTGGATGGACCCTGCCATGGAGGCCGCACACTCATCAACGTTGGAGCCAAACACAGACTCCACCACTAAGGAAATCTGTGTCACCGGACCTCCGGACTTGTCTTTGGTCTTAGGTTCCGGAACGCGTGCATCCGTGCTTATCAAATCCGATTGGGCACCGATCATGGATTTTACCTCCACGGATATCTTTCAGCACTCACCCTTGGGTGACGTGCTAAAATCATTGAGATCTCTCTCTGTATCAGGAGACTCTTGGCCGAACTACGTCCGGCTCAAGTGGGAAGTGGACGATGAATAAATTCGTTACCCACCCACCACCCACTTAATAGCCATTGTCAATGACCCAACCGACGTGCTCGACTTCGACTTCGAAGACATCAACGGTATGGACGAAGATGCAGCAGAAGAACAGGAACCGCCGCCCACCGGGCGCTGGACAGACACCTCATCATATCATATATATATGGTGGATACCCCCAAAGAAAACAATGGTGATGAGGCAATACAGGATAATCCCTCAGGGAAGCAGTCAAAGCATGGGCGTCATCGGCGCCGCTCTAAGCCCCGCCACAGCAACGCCGACACAGGAGATAATAGCAATCCAGATGGTGCCAACGACGAATATAACCCCGACCAGCCTAACTTCAAGAAGGCCGAGAAGGAGGATGGGAAAGCTAGCCTAGATGAACAGGCAACAGACGGAGACTTGGAGGACGACTATTATATGCCTCTCTCCGAAGATGAGGTGAGCCTCAGCAACGATGAATTTGTCGTGCCTGAGGATCCCGTCGAGCAGGAGCGCTTCAAGCGCCGGCTTATAGCAACTGCAAAAAGCCTGAAGAAGAAACAACAACAGCTCCAAGCTGATCAAGATCTGCTAACAGACAGATGGACTGAGGTCCTGGAAGCCTAGGAATACAGACTCGAGAGCCAAACCAAAAGTTAGCCGAAGCGCAGGTTGCTACCTCAACTTGAAGAGGAGGCGCTAGAGCCTACAATACCAGCGTAGGACAAGGCGGACCGGCCACCTCGCGGCCAAAACAAAGCAGCATATCAGCCCGAACAACCGCCTGCACCCTGCCGCACATCAAACAAAAACGCTAACGCCCGGGGCAATACGCAGGATCTGCGAGACATATTGGAAAACAAAGCAGGATAGCCAAGATCGATCTACGGATCACGGGGGCACGCCACAACGCGTGATGATAACCATCATGCCGGATACACTAGTAGCAAGTCCGACCGGGCCGAACACAACAGACCAGACTCATTCGAACTGCATCGTGACATAGCCCAGCATAGAGGCGCTGCACACCCCCTCTATTTCATTGATGAAGTAATGGATCACAAATTCCCAGAAGGGTTTAAACCCGTAAACATCAAATCATACGATGGCACAATAGATCCCGTGGTATGGATTGAAGATTTCCTTCTCCACATTCACATGGCCCACGGTGATGATCTACATGCTATCAAGTATCTTTCCCTTAAGCTCAAAGGACCGTCTCGACATTGGCTGAATAGCCTGCCGGCGAACTCCTTTGGCAGTTGGGAAAACCTGGAGGACGCATTCCTTGACAACTTCTAGGGCACTTATGTGCGACCACCGGACGCTGATGACTTAAGTCACATAACCCAACAGCCCGAAGAGTCAGCCAGAAAATTCTGGACTCTGTTCCTAACTAAAAAGAACCAAATCATCGACTGTCCAGATGTCGAAGCCCTAGCGGCCTTTAAGCATAACATCCGCGACAAATGGCTCGTCCGACACCTCGGCCAAGAAAAGCCGAAATCCATGGCAGCCCTCACAACACTCATGACCCGCTTTTGTGCGGGCGAAGATAGCTGGTTGGCTCATAGCAACAACACAGCAAGCAATCCTGGCACATTAGAGGCCAGAGACAGCAACGGCAAACCTCGACGCAACAAACATAAGCGTCACAAAAACAATGATGATGCCAAAGATACGGTAGTCAATGCTGGGTTTCGTGGATCTCAGTCCTGTAAGCGGAAAAAGGCACTTCAAAAGAACAATTCGGGCCCATCCGGCCTGGACCGCATACTTGACCGCCCATGCCAAATTCATGGTACCCAGGAACGGCAGCCAATCATACCAACAGAGAATGCTGAGTCTTTAAACAAGCCGGCAGGTCAGGTGCCGAAAACAAGGAGAAGAGGTCTCAAAGCGATGAAAACGACGAGGAGCCTAGATCACCAAACAATAGAGGGAAAAAGAAAATTCCCCCGCAAATCAAAACGGTGAACATGATAAACACCATCCACATCCCCAAACGGGAACAGACGTGCACTTTTTGGGACGTCGACTTAACGGAGTGAGTCGCCCCACAGTATAAAAATACGGCCGATCACTTTCGATCATACAGACCGTCCGGCCAATACCAACCAGGGCAATTCAGCTGCACTTATCCTCAACCCAATATTTTGCGGGTTCCACCTCACACGAGCCCTTATGGGCGGAGGCAGCAGTCTAAACCTGCTGTATCAGGACACAGTGCGCCAGATGGGTACCGATCGGTCGATGATCAAACCCACTAAAACTTCCTTTAAAGGTACCATACCAGGTGTGGAGGCTGGTCATATAGGATCCATAATTCTGGAGGTAGTCTTCGGATCACCAAACATTTACCGTACCGAAGAGTTAGTCTTCGACATTGTCCCTCTCTGCAGTAATCATCACGCACTGCTGGGGCGAACCACGTTGGCTCGATTCAACACGGTACCACACTATGCCTACGACAAACTCAAGATTCCCGGCCCGCATGGCGTCATCACAATTAAAGGCGAAACCAAACTCCTCCTCGGCGCCGAAGAGCATACCGCCGCTTTAATTGAAGAAGTAGCCAGGGGCACTTGCCAATCGAACCTTGAGTCGACGGCCAGGCTCCCGAACACCGATACAGGATTCCGAATTACTGCGCGGCATGACAGCTCGGCTCGACCAGAGCTAAATTAAAAACTCCGACAAAAGCTGGGAAGGGCCACATCCCGCGGCTCAACCGCTCCGTGGCACACAAATGTTTCTAGCATTTTCTTTGCAGGGTCGCTTTCGCATAGGACAGGACTGGCGACCGGGAATCAGCATGGACGTGCAAGGGAATCCCTAGATATTCCCCTCGACGACAATCCGGATACACTCCGGATCCGCACACAGCTCCTTCCCGCCTGATCTCAGCAGGTTCCGCCGTCACACTTCTTTTTATAAACTTACTCTTACTCGTACGCCTAGACGTATTGCTCGAAATTTATATCACACTTCTCTGCTATCATTTCTTATTGGCACCTTTCGTCATAATGGCATCCGTACATCGTGTCATGCCTTAAATACGCCAGGGGCTTCATTGTACCCATAACATGGCACTAAAGTCCGACCACCTTCTCGGTCATTCGGCACCCCGAACTTATAGCATTATATGCATCAGCTCCGAATCATGTCTTGGGTCAATAGTTGGGTTTGCCCGGCTCCCATGCTTTGGTACCTTACGTTCCGCTATATCAGCTGAGGTAGCGCTAGGAGAACCACTGCGATTGTGTCCCGGTTCTTCCGGACGAGCACCTTAGTAGAGAAAGCCGAAAACTAACTGTCATGATACGGCGAGAGCTGGTCAGCTGTTCGAGAGGTTGTAAAATCTTTAAAGATTTATTCCGCATAATGCCATAACCAATGCAGCATGCGATGGATCGGTTTTTCTCCCGATCAGGTGCTTATAGAGCCCCTCGTGCAGTCTTCCGAACACCAGGGGCTGCACCTACCATACTTTTGACAAACTCCTATGCCTAAGTGAGAGTGATAAAGCCCTATAGTACGATTGCTTGGTGAGGGAGTCCTGGATTAGGGGGTATCCGGATAGCCGGACTATATGCATCATCCGGACTATTGAAGCGTGAAGATACAAGACTCAAGACTTCGGCCTGTGTTCGGATGGGACTCTCCTTTGCGTGGAAGGCAAGCTTGGCGATCTGGATATTGTGTTTCCTTCCTTGTAACCGACTCCGTGTAAACCCTAGCCCTCTCCGGTGTCTATATAAACCGGAGAGGTTGGTCCTTAGAAGGACGATCACAATTACAATCATACCATCATAGGCTAGCTCTTAGGGTTTAGCCTCTACGATCTCGTGGTAGATCTACTCTTGTACTACTCATATCTTCAATATTAATCAAGCAGGAAGTAGGGTTTTACCTCCATCGAGAGGGCCCGAACCTGGGTAAACATTGTGTCCCTCGCTTCCTGTTACCATCATCCTAAGACGCACAGATCGGGACCCCCTACCCGAGATCCGCCGGTTTTGACACCGACATTGGTGCTTTCACTGAGAGTTCCTCTGTGTCGTTGCTGCAAGGCTTGATGGCACCTTCAATCATCAACAATACGGTCCAGAGGGAGACTTTTCTCCCTGGACAGATCTTTGTGTTCGGCGGCTTCGCACTGCGGGCCAATTCGCTTGGCCATCTGGAGCAGATCGACAGTTACACCCCTGGCCACTAGGTCAGGTTCAGAAACTTGGACTACACGGCGGATATTCGCGGAGACTTGATCTTCGACGGATTTGGGCCTGTGCCAGGAGCACCGAACAGTCCCGATGAGCACGGCTTAGACCTGCCGTCGGACGATGCTCGGGATATCACCCCTTCAGTAAAAGCCTCGGATCTAAATCCAGAGTAGGTTGCGTTGCCAAAGGACGGAGGGGTGGACCCCACCCCGCAGGCCGCACACTCATCGGCGGTGGAGCCGAATACAGGTCTCACCTATGTGGAAGCCTGTAACCCCGGGCCCCTGGACTCGTATCCGGTTGTTGGTTCCGGTCCGCATACCCTCGAGCCAGCTGAGCCTGGTTGGGCTACGGTAATGGAGTTTACCGCGGCGGATATCTTCCAGCACTCGCCCTTTGGCGACATGTTGTACTCATTAAAGTCTCTCTCGTTGTCAGGAGGCTCTGGGTCGAACTATGTCCGGCTTGAGTGGGAAGCAGGCGACGAAGGAATTTGCTGCCCACCCACCACCCACTTCATTGCCACGGTCGACGATTTAACCGACATGCTTGACTTCAACTCCGAAGACATCGACGGTATGGACGGCGATGCAGGAGAAGCACAGGAGCCACCTCTCACAGGGCGGTGGACGACCACCTCCTCATACAATATATACATGGTGGACACTCCGAAGGAAACCAATGGCAATGAGGCAACGGAGGATAACCCCCCAGGGAGAAAAGCAAAGCATGAGCGTCGTCGGTGCCGCTCCAAGCCCCGCCATAACAATACCGCCCCGGAGTTGAAATCAACCCGGATGATGCCGAAGAGGAATACAACCCTGACCAGCCCGCCTTCGAGCATGCCGAACAGGAAGATGAGCAGGCCATCCCAGACGAACAGTCGACTGACGGATATCCGGAGGAGGACAACTATACGCCCCCCTTCGAAGACGAGATTAGCCTCGGCGACGACGAGTTCGGCGTGCCTGAGGATCCCGTGGAGCAGGAGCGCTTCAAGCCCCGGCTTATTGCCTCTGCGAGGAGCCTGAAGAAGAAGCAGCAGCAACTCCAGGGTGATCAAGACCTGCTCACAGATAGATGGACTGAAGTCCTGGCAGCCGAGGAATATGGACTCAAGCGCCAAACGGCTGACCGGCCACCCCATGGCCGGGATAAAACAGGATATCATGCCGAATACCAGCCCGCACCCCCACGCTAATACACTACGGCCCGGGGCAAAATGCAAGACCTGCAAGATATACTGGAAAACAAAGCAGGACAGCCAAGATCGATCTACGGATCGCGGGGGCGCGCCTGAGCGCGCGATGATGATCGTCACGCCGGATACACTATCAACAAGTCCGGCCGGGCCGAACACAGCAACCCAGACCAATTCGACCTGCGTAGCCACATAGCCCGGCACAGAGGCGCCGCACACCCCCTCTGCTTCACTGATGAAGTGATGGGTCATGAATTCCCAAAAGGGTTCAAACCCGTATACATCGAATCATATGATGGCACAACAGACCCCGCAGTGTGGATCAAAGATTTCCTTCTCCACATTCACATGGCCCGCGGAGACGATCTACACGCCATCAAGTATCTTCCCCTTAAGCTCAAAGGACCAGCCCGGCACTGGCTAAACAGCCTGCCGGCAAATTCCATTGGCAGTTGGGAAAACCTGGAAGACGCATTCCTCGACAACTTCCAGGGCACATATGTGCGACCACCGGACGCCGATGACTTGAGCCACATTACTCAACAACCCGGAGAGTAAGCCAGGAAATTCTGGACTCGGTTCCTAACTAAAAAGAACCAAATAGTTGACTGTCCGGACGACGAAGCCCTGGCGGCTTTTAAGCATAATATCCGTGACGAGTGGCTCGCTCGACACCTCGGTCAGGAAAAACCCAAGACCATGGCAGCTCTCACAACATTAATGACCCGCTTTTGCGCGGGTGAGGACAGCTGGTTGGCTCACAGAGGCACCACGCCACATTCCGGCACTTCTGATGTCTGCGACAGTAACGGCAAGCCACAACGCAACAGACATAAGCGACGGAACAACGACGACAACACTCAAGACACGACAGTAAACGCCGGATTCAGCGGATCCGAATCCGGTTAGCGGAAGAAGCCGTTCAAAAGAAACAATTAGGGACCATCCAGTCTGGACCGTATACTGGAGCGCTTGTGCCAAATTCATGGCACCCCGGACAAGCCAGCTAACCACACCAACAGAGACTGCTGGGTATTCAAACATGCCGGCAAAATAAATGCCGAAAACATGGACAAGGGGCTGCACAGCGATGATGACGAGGAGCCCCGGCGTCCGAACACGGGGGGACAGAAGAAATCCCCCCCAGGTGAAAACAGGCAACATGATCTACGCCACTCACATCCCCAAGCGGGAACAGAAGCGAGCACTACGGGACGTCTACACGATGGAGCCAGTCGCCCCCAAGTTCAACCCATGGTCAGCTTGTCCGATCACCTTTGATCATAGCGATCATCCTACTAGCATCCGTCACGGCGGCTCAGCCGCATTGGTCCTAGACCCAATCATCGACGGATTCCACCTCACACGAGTCCTTATGGACGGCGGCAGCAGCCTGAACATGCTTTATCAGGACACAGTGCGCAAAATGGGCATCAACCCCTCAAGGATCAAGCCCACCAAAACCACCTTTAAAGGTGTAATTCCTGGGGTAGAGGCCCGCTGCACGGGCTCTATAACATTGGAAGTAGTCTTCGGATCTCCGGACAACTTCCGTAGCAAAGAATTAATCTTCGATATCATCCCTTTCCGTAGTGGTTACCACGCACTGCTCGGACGAACTGCATTCACTAGATTCAATGCGGTATCACACTATGCATACCTCAAGCTCAAGATGCCAGGCCCGCGCGGGGTCATAACAGTCAATGGAAACAGGGACCTCTCTCTTCGTACAGAATAGCATACTGCAACCCTCACGGCAGAGGTACAATGCGGCCTCCTCCGGCAAACCATCAATCTGGCGACGATAACCTGCCCCTGGATAGGACATGTCAAATAGTCCTATTTATCTCCGCTTAATGCATTCATTGTAAACATACGCTTAAACATATTATTCATCAATGGGAGATCACATATAGCGTCAGCTTATCAGTCTCATTTGAGCATTTTTTCTCGCAAAAGTTTATTTGATATTGCATCCGTACACCTTGGTACGCTCAGTTTGCCAGGGGCTTCTGATGGCGCCCCATAATATGGCAAGTCAAGTCCGAACACTTTCAACAGTGCGGCACCCCGAACTTATAGCACTATATTCATCAGCTCCGAATCATGTCTTGGGTCTACAGTTGGGTTAGCCCGGCTCCCTTGTTTTGGTACCTTACGTTCTGTTATATCGGCTAAGGTAGCACAGGGAGAACTACTGCGATTGTGTCCCGGTTCTTTCGGACGAGCACCTCAGTAGAGAAAGCCGAAACTGACCGGCATGATGTGGCGAGAGCTGGTCGCTATTCGAGAGGTCTTAGAATCCTTAAAGATTCTTCCGCTTTAGGCGATAAATCGGCTTTGTCCAATCTAGGTGTATATAGCGCCCCAATTGAGCCTTCCGGATTCTAGGGGCTTCGCTGAAATTTAAAATTGTAGACTTCTATGGCTAAGTGAAAGTTATAAAGCCGCGTAGTCCGATTGCCTTGTTCGCTGCGCCGGACACCTCCTTAAGGGACCAAACATTTGGATAAAGAGTGTCCGGGTTTCCACGAACACCCCAGTACTAGTTACATGGGGGCGGAAGCCGACGACTGGCCTACTTTCAGAATTTTATAAACAGCCGCACAGAAGGTAATATTTTAAATAACAAAAGCGCTACATAGCGCAAGTAACTTCGTCCTTAAATTACAAACATGACAGAAGTGAATTCATTCTAAAATTGTGTCCTTGGTACATTCATCAGCCACGAGACGAGCGCCCTTCATAACGCCATCGTAATACTTCTCTGGATAGCGATGCACCTTGCCCTCCGGCGGCCTGTCCTTCACCAGCTTCTCCGCATCCAGCTTGCCCCAATGCACCTTCGCGCGGGCAAAGGCCTGGCGGGCACCCTTAATGCAAACGGATCGCTTGATGACTTCGAGCCGCGGACAGGCATTCACCATCCGCTTGATCAGGTCAAAGTAGCTAGCTGGAAGGGGCTCACCAGGCCACATCCGGACTATGAAATCTTTCATAGCCATTTCGGCCGCCCTGTGGAGTTCGACCAACTGCTTCAGTTGGTCACTCAGAGGCATTGGATGTTCGGCCCCAGCATACTGGGACCAGAACAGCTTCTCCGTTGAGCTCCCCTCCTGGGCACGGTAGAATTCCGCAGCATCGGATACGCTGCGTGGCAGATCTATGAATGCCCCTGGAGAGCTCCGAACTCGGGTAAGTAAAAGAAACACCTCCTCCACATGTTTGCTTTGCATAAAGAATTTCTTACCCGCCACTATCTTTTTGGCCTCCTGGATTTCCTGTTGTGCCTTCTCGGCTTCGGCCTTGGCGTCTTTTATACTAGCAAGGACCTTCGCAAGCTCGGCCTCTTTCGCCTTAAGCTCATGCTCCACGGACTCGAACTTTTTGCCGAGCTCCTGGAGCTCTTGTTGTACGTCACCCACTCTGGCATCTTGCCTCTCGCGCTCTGTGCATTCCAAGGCCGCCTTGTCTTCGGCCTCGGACAACGCTTTCTTCAGAGAGGCCACTTCGGTGGTGGCCCCTGTTACAAAATCACGACGCTTCATCGTTAGAATAACTAATTTTGTATACCCTTCATTATGTGGGAGCGGGGAATTACTCACCTTTGCTCTCTTCGAGCTGCCTCTTCGTGAGGTCGAGCTCTCCCTGCACCTTCTCCAGATCCCGTTTTAGTCCGGTGATCTCGACTGTGCGGACAGCAGCGGCGAGCAGCACAGCCTGCTTATTCACATTAACACTTATTATTAGACTCCTGCGGATTATAATTGACCCTCCATTTGGTTTTTCTTTCCAAACACCAAACAGAGTATCAGGGGCTACTACCTATCGGATGGTAATCTCACATATTTTTTACTTACCTCAAAGCCTGTCAGGAGGCTGGTGCAAGCTTCGGTTAGCCCTCTCTTGACGGACGAAACCTTCTGAATCACCGCACTCATAAGAGTACAGTGCTCTTCATCCATGGAAGCATCGCGAAGCGCTTCCAACAGACAATCCGGCGCCTCAGGCGCAACGGAAGTCCTCGACACAGACGGCTCACCCTCCCTAACGAGGGGCTGCCCGCCTGAGTCCGGAACAACTAAAGGCTTCGGAACAGTGTTCGGCTGAGAGCCCGGCCTACTGTGGCTCTCACTGACACGATCCGCGGGGATCTTGAACCCCACATGTCCGACATCTGGAATTCCGCCTTGGGGCATCTCCAGAATCACCTCCCCCCACTCTGAGAGCCTTCGGGACAACACCTCCGTGTCATCCGTGGGTTGAGGAGTGGTGGCTGTCAAGAGCGAGTTCATCTCCAAATCGCTCAGGGATCCATCCAAAGAAGATACCTTGGGATGAGCCCTGGCTGGACTGCATATACGTTCGGCGTTATAAAAAGACTGTGAAGTAAAGTCATTACAGGGTGCAGATACTTACGATCGCGCTAGGGGCTTCCCCCTAGGCAGCCACGCCTCCTCGCTATGGGCGGCCGTGGCGGAGTAGTCCGGAAGGGACACCTTTCCCTTCTTGGACGACCCAGCCTCCCCCTCCGGGGATGCTTTCCTCTTTTTCTCCTCCCCAGTGCGGGGAGGTAGAGTTTCTTCTTGCTTCCCCCCGCCTCCATGGGAGGAATCTGTCTCGTCATCATCAGACAACTTGGGTATGACGGCCTTGAACCGAGGGCCTTTTTCGGCCCCCTGGTCCACCTTCTCGGGCCCCTCACCCTCTCCGGGTGGGGCGGTCCCTTCTTCTTCTTCATCCCCTTCGGGGGAGGAGTGTGCCTTATCGTCTTCGGACGAGGCTTCTGGCGCATCCTTACGTCGGAGACCCTTTCGGATCCCCGGGGCCTCTTATCGGCCTTCTTCTCCAGCACCTTGTAAGGCGCCGGGACCAACATCTCCGTCAGGAGAGCATTAGCTGGGCTTTCTGGCGGTGGAGCCGGACAGTCAATCTGCTCCGCTGTCTCCACATAATCCTGAACAAATATGCATAATTACTTAAGGCTCCCCCATGAATATATTGGGAAGAACCGAATCCGGTGGTACCCGAGAACTCACCTGACTAGGAGGCCGTGCGGCGTGGAGCCCACGGTCCTCGGATGTGGGAGGATGTACTTCGGAGGCCTTGAACAACGCCTTCCACGCGTTTTTGTGCTTCATGCCATAGAGCCTCTGAAGCGTCTGGTGTTTGGCCGGGACGAACTCCCATAGATTGAATGCCCGCCTTTGGCGCGACAGAATTCGGCGAACGAGCATGACCTGGATCACGTTGACAAGCTTGATATTCTTGTCCTTCATGCTCTTGATGCAGTTTTGGAGTCCGGTCAGCTCTGTAGATTCGCCCTAGGACAGACCCTTCTTTTCCCAGGAGGTGAGCCGCATGGGGGTTCCGGATCGGAACTCGGGGGCCGCCGCCCAGTTGGCGTCGCACGGCTCGGTGATGTTGAACCACCCCGACTGCCACCCCTTTACGGTTTCCGCAAAGGAGCCGTCAAGCCAGGTGACATTAGGCATATTGCCCACCATGGCTCCTCTGCACTCCGCTTGCTGGCCGCTCACAATCTTCGGCTTCACGCAGAAGATTTGCAGCCACAAGCCGAAATGAGGCTTGATGCGGAGGAAGGCCTCGCATACGACGATAAACGCCGAGATGTTGAGGACAAAGTTCGGGGCTAGATCATGGAAGTCTAGCCCGTAGTAGAACATGAGCCCGCGGATGAAGGGGTGAAGTGGAAACCCCAGTCCACAGATGAAGTGGGCGAGAAACACGACCCTCTCATGGGGTCCTGGGGTTGGAATGAAGTGGAAACCCCAGTCCATCGTCTGCTAGCCGGTGCGCTATGTCTGCGGCCAAGTATCCGGCCGCCCGAAGATTCACGATATTCTTCTCCTTCATGGTGGAAGCCACCCACTTGCCTCCTGCTCCGGACATGTTTAGCTGTGCGGAGAAGACTTGGACTAGGGCGCTGGAGCTCGAGGGGGCAAGAGTGGGAAAAGGAGGAAGAAGGTGTGGGTAAAAATGGGGAACTCTTATCCCTTTATAGAGGCGACGAAAGCGGTGCGCCTCCCCACTTGCCCGTTGGGAATCGCTCACCTCCCAAGCGCCACGATTGATGGCATGGTGGGATTACCTAGACCTGTATTGATGAGAATCCCGTGATAAGGGGACACGATCTCTGCTTTGACAAGACGTGTCAAGGAAACCGCCTCGCAATATGCGCGGTGGCTGGTTGTAGGAAAATAGTTCGGATAATGACCCGACTTTGATGACATGTCACGCTGTCTAGAAAGTTGCTAGCAGATTGCGTTTGTGAAATATCATTCTCTCTACGGCGATATGTGAGGATCATTTTGCGATCCGGACACGGTTGAAGTGTTCGATAATTACCTTGGAGTATTCGAAGAAGGAACCCTCCTTGCAATGCCAAAGAAGAGACTGCGCGCCGGACTCATCGTCATTGAAGCCTGGTTCAGGGGCTACTGAGGGAGTCCTGGATTAGGGGGTATCCGGACAGCCGGACTGTATGCATCGTCCGGACTATTGAAGCGTGAACATACAAGACTCAAGACTTTGGCCCGTGTCCGGATGGGACTCTCCTTTGCATGTGAGGCAAGCTTGGCGATCCAGATACTGTGTTTCCTTCCTTGTAACCGACTTCTGTAAACCCTAGCCCTCTCCGGTGTCTATATAAACCGGAGAGGTTGGTCCTTAGAAGGACGATCACAATTACAATCATACCATCATAGGCTAGCTCTTAGGGTTTAGCCTCGACGATCTCGTGGTCGATCTACTCTTGTACTACTCATATCTTCAATATTAATCAAACATGAAGTAGGGTTTTACCTCCATCAAGAGGGCCCGAACCTGGGTAAACATTGTGTCCCTCGCTTCCTGTTATCATCAGGCTAAGACGCACAGATCGGGACCCCCTACCCGAGATCTGCCAGTTTTGACACCGACACCTGGTTCGTTGTGTTGAATACCTCCTTCAAGGACCCAAAAATGGGAGAAAGAGTGCTCAGGTTTATCCCGAACACCCCCGTACTTCCTACGTGAGGAGCCGAAGCTGACGACTGGCCAACTCTCAGGATTAATATATTTCAAAACGGCCGCACAGGATGAAAAACTTTTACATAAACAGGCAATAAACAATAGAAATGACCTTGTTTAGCATTACAAAGGACAAGCATGACCGTACTCATGGAAACACAATGTCCTTAGTGCATTTCTCTGCCACAAGGTGGGCTCCTTTCAGGACACTATCATAATACAGTTTGGGTTTGCGGTGCTCCTTCCCCTCCGGCGGTCCCTCGGTCATCAGCTTCTCCGCGTCTAGCTTTCCCCAGTGCACTTTTGCGCGGGCGAAGGCCATCCGCGCACCCTCCATACAGACCGACCGCTTGACGACTTCGAGTTGTGGGCAGGCGTTCACTAGCCGCTTCACGAGCCCGAAATAACTGCTTGGAATCGGCTCGGCAGGCCATAGCCGGACAATCACATCCTTCATGGCTAGTTCGGCCGCCTTGTGCAGTTTGATCAGCTGCTTCAACTAATCGATAAATGGCACCGGATAATTCGGCACCAAATACTACGACCAGAAGAGCTTCTCCACAGTCTTCTTTTCTTCGGCTCGGTAGAATTGGGCGGCATCAGATATGCTGGGTGGCAGCTCCACAAACACCTCTGGAGAAATTAGAATTCAATTTACCAACTTGATTTTCTCCTTTCACAAAATAAAGACCACTTTGTATGAGCAAAAGCCTTACCAGCCGCAATCTTCCTCGCCTCCTGAATTTCCTTCAGAGCACCTTGGGCTTCTTCCCGAGCATCATTTGCGGTTTGGAGAGCTTGGGCGAGTTCGTATTCTTTCCCTGATAACCTCTGCTGCTCCAAAGTCTCGCTTTTCTTCACGACATTCTGAAGCTCTCTCTCAGCTTCAATGACCCTGGCCTCGTGTTTCTCGCGAAGAGCCTGCTCCGCGGCTGCCTTCTTTTCGGCTTTGGCCACAACCTTCTTAAGCGCCTCAATTTTGGCCATCGCCCCTAGAGCGCATAATACGATACTTTCATCAGGCACACTTATTCATTTGTGCTGAACGGAACAAGGTTTCGGCATACCTCAGTTGTCCTCCAACTGCTTCTTCACTAGTCCAAGTTCTTCTTCGGCCCGCTCTAGACTTTGCTTCAGTCTGGATACTTCCGCAATATGAGAGCCGGCAGTCGCTACAGACGCCTGCTTATAAAGGAAGAGATATATGTCATCAACTGAGTCTCCTGCGATCGGAAATTTGATCCTCCGTCTGGTTCTTTCTTTCACCGAATAGTGTATCAGGGGCTACTATCCATACTATGACAATCTTCAAAACCTCATAAAACATACCTCAAAGCCTTTTATAAGGCTGATGTAGGATTCATTCAGTCGACTTTCAGCGGACTGAATCTTCTCAATCACCGCACCCATAAGGGCGCGATGTTCATCGATGATGGAAGCACTGTTTAGCACTGTCGATAAGCTGCCCTGCACCTCTGGTTGGACAGAGGTTGTCGGCGGAGCAGGCATGCCCCCTCCAGCCGAGGGAGGCTACGTGCCTGCTCTGGAGCCTTAAAGGTCTATAGGACTATGTCCGGCTGTGGGCCAAATTCAAGATCGCCCCCGCCCTAGACGCGCATAGGAGCTGTCACTCCCATATATCCGGCCCCGGAAGTTTGGCCTCCCTGGTCTGGGTCCTTCTGGGATGACACCTCGGTGTCATTCCTATGTTTAGGGGAAGGGGCCTTCAGGGGTGTCTCGCTCTCTATGGCATCCGAACTCAACGAGTCCTCCAACGAGGATTGTTCGGTGCGGGACCTCGCCGGACTGCAAAAATTAGGGCGCAAATGAAAATATTATGCCTTAATAATCCTGGACGCATAGGCGTGTTCGGATTTCATGTACTCATGAGTTCACCAGGGGTTGGGCCCTGGGATCCCACTCCGGGCTGCTATCGGCAGCAGTGGTGGATGCCTCTGGAAGGGTTTTTCCCCTCTTAGGCGATTCGGCCTCCAAGGATGAGGAGGCCATCCTTTTCTTTCTTCCCTTTACGGGGGATTCATCTTCCTCCTCCTCCTCGTCCTCCTCGGAGGAGTAATGGGCATTGGAGTCTTTGGATTTTGTGTCCGAAGTGCCACGGCAATGAAGGCCGCCCCTGGTCTCCTTGGCCTCCTCCTCAGCCTTCTTGTCCGGCGCCTTGTAAGGCATCGGGACCAGCATCTTCGTTAGAAGCGGGCAGGCCGGTTCTTCCGGCAATGGGGCCGGACAGTGGATCCACCCCACCTTCTTTGTCCAGCCCTAGGAGAATTATTGGAAGCATATTAATCATCTTCCTCAGGATATGCGAATGAAGCGTATGAATTGTCAGACATGGTGATGACTTACTGGACTTGCAGGGCGGGACAGTTTCTACCCGCGGTCCTCGGCAGAGTCCGGCCACGATTTGCCAGACTTAAAGAACACCTTCCAAATGTCCTCATGCGAGGAACCATAGAGCGCCCGCAGGGTCTGGTGCTCGGCCAGGTTGTACTACCATAAATTGCAAGCCCGGTTCTGACAGGGAAGAATCCGGCAAACTAACATCACCTGGACTACATTGATGAGCTTGATGTTCTTGTGTTCCATACCTTTGACGTGTGTCTGGAGTACCGATAGTTTGTCGGACGAAGACCAGTTCAGGCCCTTCTTGGGCCAGGACGCAAGCCGCAGGGGAGCTCCGCATCGGAATCCGGGAGCAGCGGCCCACTTTTTGCCACGCGGCTCAGTGATGTAAAACCACTGCTGCTGCCACTCCTTGACGGAATCATTGAAAGTGCATGTTGGCCATATGACCTTGGGCATCTTCCTCACCATTGCGCCTCCGCACTCGGCGTGTTCGCCATTTACTACCTTGGGCTTTATATTGAAATTCTTTAGCCATAAGCCGAAGTGTGGCGAGATGCGGAGAAAGGCCTCGCACACGACAATAAACGTCGAGATATTGAGGAAGGAATTGGGGGACAGATCATGAAAATCGATCCCATAATAATACATGATGCTGCTAATGAATGGGTGAAGGGGAACCCTAGCCCGCGGACAAAATGAGGAAGGAATACAACCCTCTCATGGGGTTCCGGAGTGGGGACGATCTGTCCCGCCGTCGGAAGACGGTGGCCGATTTTCTTGGCCAGGTACCCGGCCTCCCGAAGCTTTTTGATATCCTTCTCCTGGACGGTAGAGGCCATCCATTTGCCTCCTGCTCCGGATCCGGACATTTCTGGAAGACCTCTTTGGGTGGAGAAAATGAACGCTTGGGCGCTAGAGCTCGAGCGAAAGGGAAAGTATGAGAAGAAGGCGTGGGTGAGAAAGAGGGGTCCTTATCTCTTTATAGAGGCGGCAGGAGCCATGCGCCTCCCTACTTGCCTGGTAAAACTCACTCGTTCTCCAAGCGCCACGATTGATGGCGCGGTTGGTTTACCCGCACCCGTATTGATGAGAATCCCGTGATAAGGGAACACGATCTCCGCTTCGACAAGACGCGCCAAAGAAAACCGCCTCGCAATATGCGCAACAGCTGGTTGAGAAAAACGGTTAGAATAATGACTAGGCTATGATATGATGCCATGTCGTGAGAAATTGTCAGCAGATTCGATTTGTGAAATATTATGCTCTCTACGGTGGTATGTGGAATTTATTTTGCAGAGTCGGACACGATTCATGTGGTCGAAATTTACCTTGGAGTATTCGTAGATGGAACCCGCCTTGCAATGCCGAAGAAAATCTGTGCGCCGGACTCATCGTCATTGAAGCCTGGTTCAGGGGCTACTGAGGGAGTTCTGGATTAGGGGGTGTTCAGATAGCCGGACTATATACTTTTGCCGGACTGCTGGACTATGAAGACACAAGATTGAAGACTTCGTCCCGTGTCAGGATGGGACTCTCCTTTGCGTGGAAGGCAAGCTTGGCGTTTCGGATATGTAGATCTCCTTCTCTTTAACCGACTTGTGTAACCCTAGCCCCCTCCCGTGTCTATATAAACCGGAGGGTTTAGTCCGTAGGACAAGAACAATCATAATCATCATAGGCTAGCTTCTAGGGTTTAGCCTCTACGATCTCGTGGTAGATCAACTCTTGTAATACTCATATCATCAAGATCAATCAAGCCGGAAGTAGGGTATTACCTCCATCGAGAGGGCCCGAACCTAGGTAAACATCGTGTCCCCAGCCTCCTGTTACCATTAGCCTTAGACGCACAGTTCGGGACCCCCTACCCGAGATCCGCCGGTTTTGACACTGACACTCCCCTCCTCCACTCCTTTATATACGGGGGAGGGGCACTATTGGGGAACGTAGTAATAATTCAAAATTTTCCTACGTATCACCAAGATCCATCTAGGAGATTCTATCAACAAGAGAGAGAGAGAGGAAGTGCATCCTCATACCTTTTAAGATCGCTAAGCGAAATCGTTACAAGAACGTGGATGATGGAGTCATACTCGCGGCGATTCAAATCGCGGAAGATTTGATCTAGCGCCGAACAGACAGCGCCTCTGCGTTCAACAGACGTATAGCCCGGGGACGTCTCCTCCTTGATCCAGAAAGGGGAGAGGAGAAGTTGAGGGAGAGCTCTGGCAGTATGACAGCATGGTGGTGGATCTTGTGGTATTTCTGCAGGGCTTCGCCAAGCTCTACGGAGGAGGAAGAGGTGTTGGGGAGGGAGGGCCTGCACCAACGAAGGAGTGCGGTTTCCCTCTCTCTCCCTCACTATATATAGGGGGAACGGGGGAGGTGGAGGCGCCCTAGGGTTTCCCTAGGGGAGGGGTGGCGGCCACAGGGGAAACCCTAGATGGGTTTGGGCGCCCCCACCCCTAGGAAATTTGCCCCCCAAGCCGGGAGGGGCTGCTGCCCTAGGGGAGACGTCCCCACCTCTCCAGGTTACGTGAGATGGGGTGGGAGGGGCGCACAACCCCTTAGTGGGCTGGTGTGCCCCCTCCCCTTGGCCCATAAGGCCCCCAACGCTTGTCGGGGCCTCCGAAACTCCTTTCGGTCACACTGGTCGTCACCCGGTACCCCCAGAACAATTCCGGACTCCAATACCCTTTGTCCAATATATCGATCTTCACGTCCGAACCGTTCTGGAGTTCCTCGTCACATCTGAGATCTCATCCGGGACTCCGAACAACCTTTGGTAACCACATATTATGCCCATTACAACTCTAGCATCACCGAACCTTAAGTGTGTAGACCTTATGGGTTCGGGAACCATGCAGACATGACCGAGATACCTCTCTGGCCAATAACCAATAGCAGGATCTGGATACCCATATGTTGGCTCCCACATGTTCCGCGATTATCTCATCGGATGAACCATGATGTCGGGGATTCAATCAATCCCGTATACAATTCCCTTTGTCCATCGGTATGTTACTTGCCCGAGATTCGATTGTCGGTATCCCTATACCTTGTTCAATCTCGTTACCGGCAAGTCTCTTTACTCGTTCTGTAACGCATGATCCCGTGGCTAACTCATTAGTCACACTGAGCTCATTATGATGATGCATTACCGAGTGGGCCCAGAGATACCTCTCCGTCATATGGAGTGACAAATCCTAGTCTCTATTCATGCCAACCCAATAGACACTTTCGGAGATACCTGTAGTGCACCTTTATAGCCACCCAGTTATGTTGTGATGTTTGGTACACCCAAAGCATTCCTACTGTATTCGGGAGTTGCACAATCTCATGGTCTAAGGAAATGATACTTGACATTAGAAAAGCTCTTGACAAACGAACTGCATGATCTTATGCTATGCTTAGGATTGGGTCTTGTCCATCACATCATTCTCCTAATGATGTGATCCCGTTATCAACGACATCCAATGTCCATGGTCAGGAAATCATAACCATCTATTGGTCAACGAGCTAGTCAACTAGAGGCTTACTAGGGACATGTTGTGGTCTATGTATTCACACATGTATTACGGTTTCCGGTTAATACAATTATAGCATGAACAATAGACAATTATCATGAACAAGGAAATATAATAATCATCATTTTATTATTGCCTCTAAGGCATATTTCCGACAAGCACCCCATAGACACACAAGTTGATCAAGTTGATCTTTTAGCCGTGTGCGGTGACCCCCTCCATAGATTTCCACCTCGGTCATATCATCGTAGTGCTTAGGCGAAGCCCTGCGCTGGTAACTTCATCATCACCATCACCACGCCGTCGTGTTGACAAAACTCTCCCTCGACCTCAGCTGGATCTAGAGTTCGTGGGACGTCATCGAGCTGAACGTGTGCAGATCGCGGAGGTGCCGTACCTTCGGTGCTAGGATCAGTCGGATCATGAAGATATAAGACTACATCAACCGCGTTGTCGTAACGCTTCTGCTTTCGGTCTACAAGGGTACGTAGACAACACTCTCCCCTCCCGTTGCTATGCATCACCTAGATAGATCTTGCGTGATCGTAGGATTTTTTTTGAAATTACTGCATTCCCCAATAGTGGCATCTGAGCCAGGTCTATGCGTAGATGTTATATGCACGAGTAGGACACAAAGAGTTGTGGGCGATAATAGTCATACTGCTTACCAGCATGTCATACTTTGATTCGGCGGTATTGTTGGATGAAGCGGCTCAGACCGACATTACGCATACGCTTACGCAAGACTGGTTCCACCGACGTGCTTCACACATAGGTGGCTAGTGAGTGTCTGTTTGTCCAACTTTAGTTGAATCGAGTGTGGCTATGTCCGGTCCTTGTTGAAGGCTAAAACAACACACTTGACGAAAAATCATTGTGGTTTTGATGCGTAGGTAAGAACAGTTCTTGCTAGAAGCCCATAGCAGGCAGGTAAAACTTGCAACAACAAAGTAGAGGACGTCTAACCTGTTTTTGCAGGGCTTGCTGTGATGTGATATGGTCAAGGCATGATGTGATATAAATTTTTGTATGAGATGATCATGTTTTGTAACAAAGTTATCGGCAACTGGCAGGAGCCATATGGTTGTCGCTTTATTGTATGCAATGCAATCGCCATGTAATTGTTTTACTTTTTCACTAAGCGGTAGCGATAGTCGTAGTAACAATAGTTGGCAAGACAACAACGATGCTACGATGGAGATCAAGGTCTCGCACCGGTGACGATGGAGATCATGACGATGCTTCGGTGATGGAGGTCACACTACTAGGAAAAGGCCTACTAATGGCGCACCGGTTTTGCCTACTAATGGCGCACTACCGGTGCGCCATTAGTAGCACGCCACTAGTATTTTTTACTAATGGTGCACCACTGGTGCGCCATTAGTATCTGGTATACTAATGGGGCACCACGGAGTGCGCCATTAGTTTTGCCCACAGTGCGCCACTAGAGTCTGCTATACTAATGGCGCACCACATGGTAGTGCGCCATTAGTAACAATTTTTTAAATTTTTTTTCTTATTCTCAGGTCACTATTTCACATATGAGATATCCAACACATATATATACAACAAGCATCCATATAACAATCATAGCCAACACACAAGTTCCATCATATATACATACATAGCCAACACATAGTTCGATCGTTACATATTACAAAAGTTTCACATTGTTCATCCAACACCATTATCCATCAATTCACAAAAGTTTCACATTGATACAAAATAAAAACACAAATGGAAAAGAAGCACTCCATCCATGCAAGCTTCCGTGAATTAAATCAAATCTGCACAATGATAAACAAGAAGTTAGAAGAAGAAGAAGAAGATTAGAAGAATACTAGAAGAAGAAGAACACTAGAAGAAGAATAAGAAGAATTTTCGAAAAGAAGAAGAATAAGAAGAAGACTATAAGCTTATTATGTAAACTTGATCATTTTGTGCTAACATAAGTAATTCTAGAGCTAACCTATAGGGAACTAAGCATATAAGCTCTAAGTTAGCATATTAGAGCCAACTTAGGTAAAATGAAGCTAACCTATGTCATTTTGGAAAAGAAGAAGAATAAGAAGAAGACTATAAGCTTATTATGTAAACTTGATCATTTTGTGCTACCATAAGTTATTTTGGAGCTAACCTATAGGAAACTAAGCATATAAGCTCTAAGTTAGTATATTAGAGCCGACTTAGGTAAAATGAAGCTAACCTATGTCATTTTGGAAAAGAAGAATAAGAAAAAGACTATAAGCTTATTATGTAAACTTGGTCATTTTGTGCTAACATAAGTTATTTTGGAGCTAACCTATAGGAAACTAAGCATATAAGCTCTAAGTTAGCATATTAGAGCCCACTTAGGTAAAATGAAGCTAACCTATAGGAAACTAAGCATATTAGAGATAACATAGGTAACTAAGTATATATATATATATATATATCATTTTGGAGATCTGACATACCTGACAAAGTTCAATTCTCATGCATTGTTCTTCTCCTTCTCCTTCCTCAGCCTGATGCGCCAAGAGCGGCGAGGCGGTGGAGGCAGTGGAGGCAGTGGGATGTAGTCTTCTACCACAATTGGCGTGGTCATGTCACCCAGCTGTGGGATCGCCGGCGCCACCACCGGTGCGTGGTCATTGTCAGGACCACCACCATCGCGAGGCCACCTTCAGGCACGACCATCGCTAGGTCATCCTCAGCCACCTCCATCTCTTGCCCATGGTCAGCCACCACCATCTCTTGCCCATTGTCAGCCACCACCATCTCTTGCCCTTGGTCAGCCACCACCAGCGCTAGGTCATCCTCAGCCTGATGCCCATCGTCATCCTGCAGCTCCTCATCCCCACTCAGCTCCTCTTCTCCCGCACTCCAGTCCGGATCATCCTTCTTGTTGTCTATGCTGCTGCCAGAATCGCTGCTGCTTTCGCTACAGCAAGAATCGCTGCTGCTTTCGCTATAGCCATAGTCGCTGCTACTTTGGTTGTAGCCAGTGTCGCTGCTGCTGCTCCCATTACCTGTCCAAATGCAACAATGACCGTTAACAATCGATGTGAGACAAAGCCAAATGTAGAGGAATAAGAAGAGGAAGAACGTACCGGCATCATCATCGTTAGCGTAGCGCATGCGACACATAGTCGCGTTGAACACCTTCACGATGAGCATGGTGGCGTTGTCGTCGTACCTGAAGAGAAGGAAGTACCCCAGCCGCAGGTCGTAGGCATGGTAGAACTTATCCCACCCACGAGACAAGTACATGTGGCCCTCCTTGATAACCAACTCCACATCCCACTGCCTGCGAAACCCGCTGCCGGCCTGTCGCAGCTTCACATTATTTGGCGGATCTTCACCCATCAGCATGTTCATAAAACTGTTAGGCAACCTCTGCAGTTTGGGACAATGAGTGATGTAGCAAACAACAGATATCATAATGAGATGGGTGAAGGGGAGATCTCTCGTTTTATATACCTGCGTCATGGATGATACTGAAGTCTCAAGTATGATAGTGAAGAACTCGGAAGCATCCAACTCGTACTGCGGTGTCGCAGAGCGGCGGTGGCTGCTTCCCGCCATCTCTGATAAGCAGCAGAAGAGACCAATTAGTACCCTTACAACAGATCATAAAACATGCATTAGTCGCAAGTACCCCATATGTCCTATTTTTAGCAAAGTCATGCTAAAATTCACGGAAAATTTCAGCATGACCTTTTGCTGAAAATAGGACATATGGAGTGCCCAAATTTGCCGAAACAGAAGATAATCGACATTCCGGCAAACTCGAGGGCCTCTCGGCAAACTCAAGTTAATCGACATCACAATAAAGCAACACCCTGCACTAGCCTAAAAACAAGTGAAGTTTCACCCATATAAGAACAACTTTATAAAATCAGAGAAGTTGCTAAATTTTTTGTATCCTTCATACACACTGGAGTACAATGCTTTATAATGTTCCATCATCATTACAGAAATCCAAGACCATGTGTTCCATCATCATCATCATTACAGAAATCCAAGAAACATCATGCTTTTTAATAGTTTTCAGTTTGGACAGAATACTGAAAACTACAGTTTGGACAGAATTCCTAACACTTTGGTCTTCTACTTACAAAACAAAGCTGACATAATTACATAAAAAGTATCCCAGGTTTCCATTTTAATATAACAATATAACACCATCTTAATATATGAACCCAGCTGATTTCTCTGAATTTACAACAGCAACCACCAACGGACAGAAAACAATAATATGATCTACATCATCTAGATGATGAACCAAATCATAGCTCCTGACTAAACTTAAAATTAACATCTTTACTAATAGTAAATTGGCAGTACTCATCTTCAGCAACAACAACTACTACAAACGGCAACATAAAACTACTACAACAACAACTTCAACTACAATAACATCCTACAACTACTACAACAACATAAAACTACTTTGCATCATCTTCCTACAACTACTCATCTTCAGCAGCAACAACATAAAATTCCTGTTTAGTTAAATTCATGTTGATAGACTGATCTAACCACTCAAACAGAACAAGAGCAAGAAACCCAGAAATGAATCATGAATTGTTATTCATAGCTGAGGCAAATGAGGGCCCCATCTGTACAACAATCTGTTACAATTTGCATTTATTAACAAATAAAATGAAATGAACTGTCTTTTTACAACATGATGATGATGGTTACACTAAACATTGCTGTCAAACTAAACCCGAGTCGAGGTTAACTATGATGTACAATTTACAAATGAATGAAGGAATGCAAATATGAATGAATTGGGTGGATTAACGGATCAGAACTACAATTAAGCTGTGCAACAATCAGCGGTGAGATGAGATGATTGATTGTATCATCATCACCATCTCATCTGATGATGGCCCTCGAGTGCCTCAGGATCATGCTGAACGGCGGCACGGGCGGCCACACCTGGAGCGGACGGCTGCAGGCCAGGGTGCGGCCCCGTGACCAGGGAATAGACAGGGGCGGGGTGAGCGCGGTCTGGTGCGGCCGAGTGACAGCTGGAGGCGAGGTCAGGCAGTGGGCAGCACGGTGCATCCGCACGCGGAGCAAGGCCCGACCATGGCGGATAGTGGTGCGGCAAAATCACAGGGGCGGCGCTAGGGTTTGCAGGGGAGGGGGTGGAGGAGAAGGGAGGAATCAGCTGGGGAGGTGATGGAGGAATGGAGGAAGACGCCGGCGTTGAAGCTTCGGCAGCGGCTGAGCGTTGAAGCTCCGGTGACACGCGGCGGGCTCCTCCACTTGCCTGTCTCTGTGTCTCGCCCGATCCGTTCCACGCGGGTGCCCTCGAGGCTTGGGCGGGAGGACGTTGAGGGCGCGGGCGCGGGCGAAGGGGGGATGGCGAGGGAGGCGGTGCTCGGCTCGGCTGGGCGTTGGGGACGGTGGTGGTCGGGTGCAGGCGCGGCGGCGGCGTACGGTTGGGGATCTAGCGAGGGAGGGGAATAGGTGGACTGGGGGAAGCTTACTAATGGCGCACCACGCAGAGGTGCGCCATTAGAATGTTTTTTTTATTACAGTTCGAGCACTCAGGTTATATTCCACCTAACCCAATCCACATCAGAACCCGCCCACTAGCCCGACTGGTCAGCACGCAGCACACACACCAGGAGGTCCTGGGTTCGATTCCCAGGCTCCCCAATATTTTTTATGCATTTTAAATGTTGTTTGATATTTATTTGTGTTTAAATATGTTCAAATTTGTTTAAATCATAACAGTAATATTTTTTTATAAAAACAGTAATAATTTTTTAAAAAATATGTTCAAATTTGTTACTTGAAAATATCATCGGCGGCGATGGTGGAGCG
>NC_041389.1:65891524-65892173 GCF_002162155.2 Triticum dicoccoides
GGGGTCAGGTGCTCGTCAGCGGCGGTGGAGCGGGGGAGGGTTGCGGTGGGTCATCGGCGGCGGTGGAGCTAGCGGGGGAGGGTGCGGGTGGACAATTCTGTGAAGTACAAACATTCATATTTATATGTTGCCACTATCTGAAGCCAGCACAAAGGAGCGAACGGATCCTATGCTTCAGATGATAGATACTGCAGCGCAGAGCCAAAATCCTCTTCGGTTTCAGTGTGGCATCTATGGCCTTAGGAAGCCGTGGTTGATGAATTCTTGCAACGACAACCGGAGGGGAGGGAGGAGAGGGAATGGGGAAGGGTGGAGAGGGAGGAAGGAGGAAGGAGGAGAGGTACCATTAGAATGGTTTTTTTATTACTCAGGTTATATTCCACCTTGGTGCAATTCCCAGGCTCCCCAATATTTTTTATGCATTTTAAATGCTGTTTGATATTTATTTGTGTTTAAATATGTTCAAACTTGTATAAATCATAACAGTAATATTTTTTTATAAAAATAGTAATAATTTTTTTAAAAAATATGTTCAAATTTGTTATTTGAAAATATTTATGAATATGAAAAAGGTGGAGTGGAGGGTGCGGTGGCAACGGTGGAGTGGGGGAGGGTGCGGGCCGGGGGTCGGCGGCGGCGGCCGGTGGAG
>NC_041389.1:65892474-65932998 GCF_002162155.2 Triticum dicoccoides
GGATCATTTCTCGATTGTATAAAATGTTGTTTGATATTTATGTGTGTTTAAATATGTTCAAACTTGTTTAAATCATAATAGTAATATTTTTTTATAAAAACAGTAATAATTTTTTTAAAATATGTTCAAATTAGTTATTTGAAAATATTTATGAATATGAAAAAGGTGGAGTGGAGGGTGCGGTGGGTCATCGGCGACGGTGGAGTGGGGGAGGGTGCGGGCCGGGGGTTGGCGGCGGCGGCCGGTGGAGCAGGGGAGGGTGCGGTTGATCGTCGGCGGCGGTGGAGCGGGGGAGGATGCGGTTGATGCGGTGAGTGGGACGTCGATGTCCCATGAACATGGTTTTCGAAGACCCGGGATCTCTATCTAGTTGGCGATACGTTGTGTCATCCATGCACCTTACGCATCCAGAAAATCCGTGGACTACCTGCCCCGCGAGATATCCGTAACCGAGATAGTCGTGTAGTAGTGCAAAATATATATATACTAATGGCGCACCGCGTAGTAGTGCGCCATTACTAGTTTAAACTAGTAATGGCGCACTGTGACATGATGCGCCATTAGTAGTTTTGCAAAAAAAAAGAATAAAAAAAATACAGTACTGGCACACTCCTTGTCTGGTGCGCCATTACTAGTTAGAACTAGTAATGGCGGACTTCGGTCGGATGCGCCATTAGTATGTATGTAAAAATGAAAAAAAATTATCACTAGTGGCGCAGCTTTTGTCTGGTGCGCCATTAGTGTCTTCCACACTAATGGCGCATCACCAACTAGTGCGCCATTAGTATATAGTAGTGGCGCACTACATCCCTGGTGCGCCATTAGTGTCAATCCTATCTATAGCCCTTTTCCTAGTAGTGTCATAAGCACAAGAAGATGATGGCCATATCATGTCACATATTTTGATTGCATGTGATGTTTATCTTTTATGCATCTTATTTTGCTTAGTACGGCGGTAGCATTATAACTTACTAAATTTCAAGGTATAAGTGTTCTCCCTGAGTATGCACCATTGCTATAGTTCGCCGTGCCGAGACACCACGTGATGATCTGGTGTGATAAGCTCTACGTTCACATACAACGGGTGCAAGCCAGTTTTGCACACATAGAATACTCGGGTTAAACTTGACGAGCCTAGCATATGCAGATATGTCCTCGGAACACTCAGACCGAAAGGTCGAGCGTGAATCATATAGTAGATATGATCAACATAGTGATGTTCACCATTGAAAACTACTCATCTCACGTGATGATCGGACATGGTTTAGTTGATTTGGGTCACGTGATCACTTAGATGATTAGAGGGATGTCTATCTAAGTGGGAGTTCTTAAGTAATATGATTAATTGAACTTTAATTTATCATGAACTTAGTACCTGATAGTATTTTGCATGTCTATGTTGTTGTAGATCAATGGCCCGTGCTACCGTTCCTTTGAATTTTAATACGTTCCTAGAAAAAGCTAAGTTGAAAGATGATGGCAGCAACTACACGGACTGGGTACGTAACTTGAGGATTATCCTCATTGCTGCATAGAAGAATTACGTCCTGGAAGCACCGCTGGGTGCCAAGCCTACTGCAGATGCTACTGATGACATTAAGAACGTCTGGTAGAGCAAAGATGATGACTACTTGATAGTTCAGTGTGCCATGCTTTATGGCTTAGAACCGGGACTTCAACGACGTTTAGAACATCATGGAGCATATGAGGTGTTCCAGGAGTCCAAGTTAATATTTCAAGCAAATGCCCGGATTGAGAGATATGAAGTCTCCAATAAGTTCTATAGCTGCAAGATGGAGGAGAATAGTTCTGTCAGTGAACATATACTCAGAATGTTTGGGTACCACAACCACTTGACTCAACTGGGAGTTAATCTTTCTGATGATAGTGTCATTGACAGAGTTCTTCAATCAATGCCACCAAGCTACAAAAGCTTCATGATGAACTATAATATGCAAGGAGTGGATAAGACAATTCCCGAGCTCTTCGCGATGCTAAAAGCTGCAGAGGTAGAAATCAAGAAGGAGCATCAAGTGTTGATGATCAACAAGACCACCAGTTTCAAGAAGCAGAGCAAAGGGGAGAAGGGGAACTTCAAGAAGAACGGTAAGCAAGTTGCTGCTCAAGTGAAGAAGCCCAAGTCTAGACCTAAGCCTGAGACTGAGTGCTTCTACTGCAAAGGGACTGGTCATTGGAAGCGGAACTACCCCAAGTTTTTGGCAGATAAGAAGGATGGCAAAGTGAAAGGTATATTTTATATACATGTTATTGATTCGTACTTAACTAATGCTCGCAGTAGCGCCTGGGTATTTGATACTGGTTCTGTTGCTCATATTTGCAACTCGAAATAGGGGCTACGGATTAAGCGAGGATTAGCTAAGGACGAGGTGACGATGCGTGCGGGAAATGGTTCCAAGGTCGATGTGATTGCCGTCGGCACGCTACCTCTACATCTACCATCGGGATTAGTTTTAGACCTGAATAATTGTTGTTTGGTGCCAGCATTGAGCATGAACATTATATCTGGATCTTGTTTAATGCGATATGGTTATTCATTTAAATCAGAGAATAATGGTTGTTCTATTTATATGAGTAATATCTTTTATGGTCATGCACCCCTGTTGAGTGGTCTATTTTTGATGAATCTTGAGAGTGATGATACACATATTCATAGTATTGAAGCCAAAAGATGCAAAGTTAATAATGATAGTGCAACTTATTTGTGGCACTGTTGTTTGAGTCATATCGGTGTAAAGCGCATGAAGAAACTCCATGATGATGGACTTTTGGAATCACTTGATTATGAATCACTTGGTGCTTGTGAACCGTGCTTATGGGCAAGATGACTAAAACTTCGTTCTCTGGAACAATGGAACGAGCTACTGACTTGTTGGAAATAATACATACCGATGTATGCGGTCCAATGAGTATTGGGGCTCGTGGTGGGTATCATTATTTTCTTACCTTCACAGATGATTTGAGTAGATATGGTTATATCTACTTAATGAAGCATAAGTCTGAAACATTTGAAAAATTCAAAGAATTTTAGAGTGAAGTGGAAAATCATCGTAACAAGAAACTAAAATGTCTATGATTTGATCGTGGAGGAGAATATTTGAGTTACGAGCTTGGTCTTCATTTGAAACAACATGGGATAGTTTAACAAATTAACGGCACCTGGAACACCACAACGAAATGGTGTGTCCGAACATCATAACCGTACTTTATTAGATATGGTGCGATCTATGATGTCTCTTACTGATTTACCGCTATCATTTTGGGGTTATGCTTTAGAGACGGCTGCATTCACTTTAAATAGGGCACCATCAAAATCCGTTGAGACGACGCCTTATGAACTGTGGTTTGGCAAGAAACCAAAGTTGTCATTTCTTAAAGTTTGGGGCTGCCATGCTTATGTGAGAAAGCTTCAACCTGATAAGCTCGAACCCAAATCGGAGAAGTGCGTCTTCATAGGATGCCCAAAGGAAACTGTTGGGTACACCTTCTATCACAGATCCGAAGGCAAAGTATTTGTTGCTAAGAATGGATCCTTTCTAGAGAAGGAGTTTCTCTCGAAAGAAGTGAGTGGGAGGAAAGTAGAACTTGATCAGGTAGTTGTATCTTCTCCCTTATTGGAAAGTAGTTCATCACAGAAATCAGTTCCTGTGATTCCTACAGCAATTAGTGAGGAAGCTAATGATGATGATCATGAAGCTTTAGATCAAGTTACTACTGAACCTCGTAGGTCTTCCAGAGTAAGATCCGCACTAGAGTGGTACAGTAATCATGTTCTAGAAGTCATGTTACTAGACCATGATGAACCTACGAACTATGAGGAAGCGATGATGAGCCCAGATTCCGCAAAATGGCTTGAAGCCGTGAAATCTGAGATGGGATCCATGTATGAGAACAAAGTGTGGACTTTTGTGGACTTGCCCAATGATCGGTAAGCCATAGAAAATAAATGGATCTTTAAGAAGAAGACTGATGCAGACGGTAGTGTTACTGTTTAGAAAGCTTGACTTGTTGCAACAGGTTTTCGACAAGTTCAAGGAGTTGACTATGATGAGAATTTCTCACCCATAGTGATACTTAAGTCTGTTCGAATCATGTTAGCAATTGCTGCATTTTATGATTATGAAATTTTGCAAATGGATGTCAAAACTGCATTCCTGAATGGATTTCTGGAAGAAGAGTTGTATATGATGCAACCAGAAGGTTTTGTCAATCCAAAGGGTGCTAACAAAGTGCGCAAGCTCTAGCGATCCATTTACGGACTGGTGCAAGCCTCTCAGAGTTGGAATAAACACTTTGATAGTGTGATCAAAGCATATGGTTTTATACAAACTTTTGGAGAAGCCTGTATTTACAAGAAAGTGAGTGGGAGCTCTGTAGCATTTCTAATATTATATGTGGATGACATATTGTTGATTGGAAATGATATAGAGTTTCTGGATAACATAAAAGGATAATTGAATAAGAGTTTTTTAATGAAAGACCTCGGTGAAGTTGCTTATATATTGGGCATCAAGATCCATAGAGATAGATCAAGACGCTTAATTGGACTTTCACAGAGCACATACCTTGATAAGATTTTGAAGAAGTTCAAAATGGATCAGTCAAAGAAAGGGTTCTTGCCTATGTTACAAGGTGTTGATACGTCCATTTTGCATCATGCTTTTATATCAATAATTATTGCATTATGGGCTGTTATTACACATTATATCTCAATACTTATGGCTATTCTCTCTTATTTTACAAGGTTTACCATGAAGAGGGGGAATGTGGCAGCTGGAATTCTGGCTGGAAAAGGAGCAAATGTTGGAAACCTATTCTGGACAACCCCAAAAGTCCTGAAACTCCACGAAACAACTTTTTGGAATTAATAAGAATTTTTTAGCGAAAGAAATACACCAGGGGGCCCACACCCTCTCCAGGAGACAGGGGGCGCGCCCCCCCTATAGGGAGCGCCCCTATCTCCTGGGCCCCCTGATGGGCCTCTGGTGTCCATCTTCTGCTATATCATCGCGTTTACCCTGGAAAAAATCAGGGGCAAGCTTACGGGACGAAACTCCGCCGCCATGAGGCGGTACCTTGGTGGAACCAATCTAGGGCTCTGGCAGAGCTATTATGCCGGGGACACTTCCCTCCGGGATGGGGAAATCATCACCAACGTCATCACCAACGATCCTCTCATCGGGAGGGGGTCAATCTCCATCAACATCTTCACCAGCACCATCTCCTCTCAAACCCTAGTTCATCTCTTGTATCCAATCTTGTATCCAAAACCACAAATTGGTACCTGTGGATTGCTAGTAGTGTTGATTACTCCTTGTAGTTGATACTTATTGGTTTACTTGGTGGAAGATCATATGTTCAGATCCTTAATGCATATTATTACACCTCTAATTATGAACATGAATATGCTTTGTGAATAGTTACGTTTGTTCCTGAGGACATGGGTGAAGTCTCGCTATTAGTAGTTGTTGGGGATATTACCACTGGGCGTGAACCAGCCTACCTGGGCCGGGTTAACTTCATTAGTAGTGTAAAGGTGATTAAGCAGATGAAGGCCCAAGGCCTGTAGTCGGTTTAGAACCTGTAGCCGTAAACCGGCTTGGTATGTAAACTTGTATTGTAAGTTAGGAATAGAGAGAGACCAACCGGGATACGAGTATGAACCGGTGCGGGACTCTATGGACCGACGGGCGTCACCCGTGTATATAAGGGGACGACCCGGCGGCGGTTCAAGGACAGACAACAACAACTCGAGCCTAGGTGAAGCTTGTTTGCTCCCTAGCCATAGAAACCACATCAATTCCATCACAACTAGACGTAGGCTTTTACCTTCATTGAAGGGGACGAACTAGTATAAACCCTTGTGTCTTTGTGTCCGCTTTAACCCCTTCAAGTTAACCCGTAGCGATGGCTCCACGACTAAGTCCTTTCATGAGGACATCTGCCGTGAAAAATCCACGACAATTGGCGCCCACCATGGGGCTATCGCACGACGGTTTGATGATCTTGGAGGGCAAGCTCAAAGGACTCGAAGGCTATGCTGTGGGCCGGATGACCAAGAGTCGTCGCGGAAAGCTCTACATTGATGATGCAGGATGGGGTCCCGAAGCCGGCTCGATCGAGTACGGGTACTGGGTCCCCTTTGGTGGCATACACGTTTTTATCGGCAAGATCGGTGAGCCTGGGCCTGAGTCGGACATCCGCACCGACCTCGTCGAGACGGCTCAGCGTGCGAGATCTACCCAGGTTAAACCGGCCGTGAGGCATGCCTTTGTGGGAGTCATCCACGGAGGAGAGCATGGGAACGAATCAGAATACGGTAGCGAGACCGTAGTCTATTCCGGTGACAAATCCTCAACCGGAGAGACCAAATCATTGTACCAGTTGCAAGACAACCAGATTAGGGGCTGTTCCGATGGCGACAGCATTCTGGACCCCCCTGAGCAGATCAACCGGGTTGGAATATTCATGGCCGGTACACAAGAGGCGAATCACTCTTCGACTGCAGCAGCAATGCTCTCCGGATCAGCAGCGGCAGCGGCAGCAGGGGCAGGAGGCCTTGTGCGCCCACGGGTTCAAGTTCTGTCTGACCTGTTTGACGCACTAGCCGTACTCATGGCAGAGGCCAATCCGGCGGATCAGGAGGCCCATGATGCATAAATTGCAAAAGTGAGAGAGCAGATCAGACAAGACAAAGCCGACTTGGCAGCAAAAAAGGACAGGATGGCCACAGAGCGGGCCGCTTTGGACGCCCAGGCCTATAAACTTATGCTCGACCAGAACGCATCACAAGAAGTCTTGAAGCGGAAGCACAGATCACGCCTACCGTTAGGGTTCGACCCTCGAAATCTATTTCACACTCCGGGAGCGGGACCAGTAATCTGCCGGGGCACCTGGAGGTAAACCGGGTCGAGGCACCATGGCCAGGAGCAACGGTCCAACCCCGCCTGATAGAACCTCCTCGGCAGAACATTGTGATTCCTCCGCCGGTCCAGACACCTCCGGGTCATTATTCCAATCCTATGGACAATCTTGTCGCATCTGCTGCGCGACTAGAAGCTATCCCGGTCGAAGGAGACTCTCCGCAAGCAATAGAGACGCGCCGGGTTAAGGAACTTCTCCGGACCGCTTTGATACAACAGGAGGCATATTCATACAGCCGCGATCGGATTCATTCCACACCTCGTCCAAGACGGAGCTATAGTAGGTGCCTGGATGAACCGGCCATATCAAGCAATGCGCGGGGCCGTGAAGCGGCCCGTGGCAATAACCCGGCCGGTGGAGTTCACGATGCTCAGGATGTCGTGGATCGGGCCCGGGCACGAAGAGAGGCTCAGTTAGCAGCACAGAATGCGGCGGATCAGCTTGCACCGGTTCGTCCTACCACCTCTGCCGGACCAGGGGTCACATCTAGCTTGGGAGTACCCTGTTTAGTCCCCGCTTTACGCAATGTACGCCTGCCCAAGGACTTCAAGGGCCCGCGCAAGGTGCCGAACTACACCGCTGATTTATCTCCAGAAGCGTGGGTACAGAGTTATGAGATGGCAATGGAGATGCTGGATGTGGATGAGATCGCGTGTGCAAAGTACTTCACCATGATGCTTGAAGGCACAACCCGTACTTGGTTGAAGGGCCTGCCGCCTAATTCTATCAGTTCATGGGCCCAGTTGCGGACCCGGTTTATCCAGAATTTCAAAGATATGTGTAAGAAGCCTAAATCCATAGTAGACTTGGCAGCTTGTGTTCAGGAGGATGGAGAGTCAACAACCCATTGGGTACGCCGTGTTTTTGAAGTCTTGCACTCGTCTGACAGGATCAATGCTGACTCTGCGATCTTAACCCTGGAGGGCAATTGCCGGTTTAAGCCTCTAAAGCAAAAGCTAGGGCGTATGAAGCGGTTCTGTAATGACATGGGAACTCTCATGGCCGCTTTAGTGAAGTATGCTGATTCTGATAGTACCAAGGATCCTGATACCGACGATGACGAAGCAGGGAAGGGAAAGAAGAATAGCAGCTCTAAGGGGCATCAATACAAACCGGCGGGCCATGGAAACGGAGGCAAACGTAAGGCAGATGGCAGCCTAGAATTTGTGGCTAACACTAATGCACAGGACAAGGGTCAGCGGCGCAGAGGTAAAGCGGCGAATCGTAATGGGGCTCCAAATCCTAACCCGGATCGCTTAAACTATTTGCTGAATCAGCCTTGCCCAAAACACGGGACGAAGGAGGCGCCGGCTAACCACTTTTGGAAGAATTGTTTCATTATGCAGGAATTTAAAAACTCTAATGCCTTCCGGTATGACCGTGGATCAGGTGGTGGCTCAGGATCCGGTTTCCATGGGCCGGGTCACGATGGAGTTTCCGGTTCAGGTTTCAATCAGGGAGGTAATAATGACCAGGATAATCAGAACGGTCAAGGGGGTTACAACCAACAGCAGCAGCAGCAGCGATCGGGTTATCAGAGCCAGCCAAAACAGTTGAACAATGGGCAGTATCACGTTTTTACAACTCGCTCGGATAAGCGCGACCGGAAACTTCATAAGCGAGCAGTAAACTCTGTTGAACCGGCCGTACCGCGTTATTTACGCTGGTCAGAGCAGCCTATTGTGTGGAGCAGGGAGGATCACCCCCCCCCCCCGGGTTGACAATCTGGGCCAGTTGGCATTAGTGGTAGACCCTCAGGTGGGAGGTTATAAATTCACCAAGGTACTCATGGACGGAGGGAGCAGTATTAACATCCTTTACTATGAGACATTCCGCCGCATGGGGCTAACAGACAAGGATCTCAGACCGTCTAATACGGTGTTCCATGGTGTGGTGCCTGGCAAATCAGCATATCCTGTTGGTAAGATAGCCCTGGAGGTGGCTTTTGGGGAAGAGCATGATTCCCGATCCGAGACACTAACCTTTGAGGTGGTGAAGATCCGGAGCCCGTATCACGCCTTGTTTGGGCGGCCGGCTTATGCCAAGTTCATGGCACGGCCTTGTTATATCTATTTGCAGCTCAAGATGCCGGGTCACAAAGGGACAATAACGGTTCATGGAGCCGCAAGGTTGCTTTGGAATGTGAGGAAGGTGATGCGGCTTATGTAGAGTCGGTTTGTGCCACGGAGGAGTTAAAATATTATAGGGACAATGTTGATCCGGCGGACATGACCCCTTTGAAGAAGCCAACTACGGAGCATGATTCAGATCTGAAGTTCAAATCAGCGGCTGAGACCAAGCTTATTGACTTCGTACCCGGCGATTCGTCCAAGCAGTTCACTGTCAGTGCCAACTTGGACCCTAAATAGGAAAGTGCGCTCATCGAGTTCATCCGTGAGAACCGGGACATTTTTGCATGGAAGCCTTCTGACATGCCAGGTGTACCGAGGGAACTCGCGGAGCACACTCTTAATGTTGATCCCAAGTATAAACCGCTAAAGCAATTTCTCCGCCGGTTCAATGAAGAGAGGCGCAAAGCTATTGGGGAGGAGGTGGCCAGGCTCTTAGCAGCTGGCTTTATCGTTGAAGTGTTCCATCTAGAGTGGCTTGCTAATCCGGTGCTGGTTCTTACGAAAAATGGCACTTGGCATATGTGTGTGGATTATACGGATCTTAACAAGGCTTGTCCAGCGGATCCTTTTGCTCTCCCCTGCATTGACCAGATTATTGATGCCACGACGGGTTGTGAGCGTTTGAGTTTTTTGGATGCGTATTCTGGGTATCATCAGATCAAAATGGCGGTTAAGGACCAGGAGAAGACGATGTTTATTACTCCCTTTGGAGCCTTCTGCTATGTATCTATGCCTTTTGGGTTCAAGAGCTCCCAAGGCGCTTATCAAAGGTGTGTACAGAATTGCCTGCATAAACAGATCGGCCGCAATGTGCACGCCTATGTGGATGATATTGTAGTCAAGTCAAGGCAGAAGGAGACGCTGGTTGATGATTTAAAGGAAACCTTTGACAACTTGCGGGTTTACAAGATGATGCTTAACCCTGCCAAATGTGTCTTTGGTGTTCTGGCAGGCAAGTTACTGGGCTTTCTTGTGTCCAACAGAGGAATTGAGGCTAATCCGGAGAAGATTACGGCCATCACCTCCCTGGCTAAACCGAAGTGTATCAACGATGTTCAGCGGTTGGCGGGTCGAATCGCCGCACTGAGCCGGTTTATCAGCCGCCTCGGAGAGAAGGCCATCCCTTTATACCAGATGTTGAGAAAGACAGATCAATTCATCTAGAGTCCAGCTGCTGATGAAACGTTGGAGGACTTGAAGCGGCAATTAGCCAATCCGCCCGTTCTTGCAGCTCCGGTCGACAAGGAGCCGTTGTTGTTATATGTAGCGGCCAATGCTCGTGCAGTTAGCGTGGCTATTGTGGTAGAACGCAAGGAGGTAGGCAAGGAATATCCGGTTCAGCGGCCGGTTTACTATATCAGCGAGGTGCTTATTTAATCCAAGCAAAGGTATCCGCATTGGCAGAAGCTGGTGTATGGAGTTTTCATGGCAAGCCGGAAGTTGAAGCAGTATTTCCAAGGGCACCCTATCACAGTGGTCAGTTCAGCTCCCTTGGGCGATATCATACAGAACCGGGAGGCGACCGGCCGGATTGCTAAGTGGGCTATAGAACTCGGGCCGCACGGATTGAAATACGTACCCCGGACGGCGGTGAAGTCTCAGGCACTTGTTGATTTCATCAATGATTGGACTGAGTTGCAAGCACCAGAGGAGAAGCCGGATCACACATATTGGACTATCCATTTTGACGGATCCAGACAATTGGAAGGCTCGGGGGCTGGAGTCGTGTTAACTTCCCCACGAGGTGATAAGTTTTGTTATGTTCACCACTTAATGTTCCCTTGTACTAATAATGCAGCTGAGTATGAAGCCTTGCTCCATGGTCTCCGGATGGCTAAAGAGATGAATCTAAGTCGGTGAAGTGCTTCGATGACTCGGACCTCATAGCTCAACAGGTGTCTAGCACTTGGGATTCTAAAGATCCGCTCATGGCTGCATATCATCGTGAGGTGGATATTGTTGCAGGTCACTTCAAGGGTTATCAGGTGGATCATGTGGATCGTCGAAAAAATGAAGCGGCGGACGCTTTAAGCCGGTTGGGCTCTCAGCGTAAACCGGTACCGCCTAATGTCTTTCTTGATGTGTTGCACAATCCGTCAGTCAAGCTCCTAGGTGAAGTAGATTTGGCTATTCCTGATCCGGAGGCTCAATTGGTGGCAGCCCTGCATGTCATACCGGATTGGACAGTTCCTTATCTTGCGTACATGAACCGGGGAGAGTTGCCAGAGGATGAGACTTTAGCCAGGCAGATAGTCCGGCGGTCCAAATCTATGACAATTATCAATGGAGAATTGCATCATTGCAGTGTATCAGGGGCGTTTCAATGTTGCGTTTCTCCTGAGGAAGGTTGTGAAATTTTGCGCGAAATCCATGAAGGGGATTGTGGTCACCACGCCGGTTCAAAGTCTCTGGTGGCTAAGGCGTTTCGTCACGGGTTCTACTGGTTGACAACTCATGCTGATGCGGAGGACTTGGTTAAACGGTGTGATGGCTGTCAGAAATTTTCAAGGCGTGCTCATGTGCCGGCTCAAGAATTGAGGATGATTCCAATTACTTGGCCGTTTGCAACATGGGGGCTGGATATGGTCGGACCTTTTAAAAGATCCAAGGATAAGAAAACCCACCTTTTGGTGGCAGTGGACAAGTTTACCAAGTGGGTTGAAGCGGAGCCTGTCAGCAAGTGTGATGCAGCTATAGCGGTGCAGTTCATTAAAAAGGTGATTTTCCGGTTTCGCTTTCCACACAGTATCATTACTGAAAATGGTACCAATTTATCCAAGGGTGCTATGAAGGAATTCTGTGAACGTGAGCACATCAGGCTTGATGTATCATCAGTGGCTCACCCCCAGTCCAATGGGCAGGCAGAACGAGCTAATCAAGAGATCTTGCGAGGCATCAAACCCCGGCTTATGGTTCCATTGCAAAGAACACCGGGATGTTGGGTTGAAGAGCTACCATCTGTGTTATGGAGTATTAACACTACTCCCAACCGATCTACAGGATACACACCATTTTTTATGGTCTACGGAGCAGAGGCGGTTCTCCCTAGTGATATCCGGCACGATTCGCCTCGTGTGGTGGCTTATGTTGAAGCGGACAATGAGATAGCACGGCAAGACGCTTTGGACCTATTAGATGAGGAGCATGACATAGCGGCTGCCCGCTCGGCGATTTATCAACAAGATCTTCGTCGCTATCACAGTCGCCGGATCAGAACCAGAACTTTTCAAGAAGGAGATTTGGTGCTTCGGCTCATCCAAGATCAGACGGATATGCACAAGTTATCCCCACCTTGGGAGGGGCCTTTCGTGGTCAGCAAGAATCTGCACAACGGGTCGTACTATCTGATTGATATTTGAGAGCATAAAGACTCACGCACATCAGAGGAGGAGACCAACATGCCGTGGAATATAGCTCATCTTCGGCCTTACTACACTTGAGCCATCGGCTCTATCTATGTACATATTATGGCAGTGTATATATTATCATTGATATAATAAAACTGGAGCCTCAGCTAAAGCGGGGTCTCTGTCCTTTCATATCATGCGTGGTTACATGGAGTGGTTCTATTTTAAAACGGCCTCCGGTTTACCCCTTGAAATTTGCTTTTCAAATAGCTTTGTGATATCACTTGGGGCCTTGGTCGTGTCCGAACCAACGCGACACCTTTTGATAGGCGAAAGCCACCAGATCACTTGGGGACATGGTCAAATCTGAACCAGTCACGCCTCTTGATCGGCCTAAGGCCACAAAATCACTTGGGGGCTTGGTCGAACCCGAACCATTGCCACGCCTTTTGATCGGCATAATTGCCACGGTTTCATTTGGGGACCTGGCTGACTTGAACCATTGTCACTCCTATTGGGGGCTTGGTCCTGTCCGACCATGGTAACACTATCTGATCAGCTCAGTAAAGCATGTTTTTGCAAATGGTTTTTATCATTGCCTTTGCTACCATATTTCTTTTATGACTATTCTTCAATTTTTGTTGTGTTTCCTTTGAACCAACAACACTTTTTACTGGTTCAGCTGACGGAAATTGGTTCATTTGTATTCCGAAGAAATATGCCCGGTTTAACTTTCCTATTAACATCATGAAGTAGCAGGGGGGCTCATAATGACCCAGCATGATTTACATGGGAGTTGTTTTCTCCCCTTTGATGGTAACGGTTTATAAAACTCCGTTTCAAGCCTGGATAAGCCAATTTCATGCCCAGCGATGGCAGGTATTTTGTATCACATATTTGATTATATGTTTTAAATACATTGATATATATATATATATATCAAGGTTATAAACCGGTTGGCGGTATAACCGCCACCGTAGTTCAAGATTTTCTGATTGCAGGAAATATAATTAAGGATTTCAAGCAAAAGCATCAGTACTTATGCACGAAGGCATATTTAAGGCAGAAGTATTGACTATCCTATTACAAGGCAACGCGGTGCCCAAATAAAATCATTGTTGTTCCGGTGGATCATGATAAAGCACCCACTTAAACCGGCTTCTGGTTCAAGTCTGTTCATCAATCCGGTCTGACGGTTGTGGATCGTCCCGCGCCGCTTCAGCTTCCTCATCTCTATCCATTGGCTGGAAATCAACAGTGGTCCAGTCGATTCCCATTAAAGCTTGAAAGACAGCTTCTTCATGGATCAGAGAAGACGGTTCAATATCAGGAGCGTAAGTATGCTTACGGGTTGGAGGAATCAGATTCTCCGCTTCAGGAGTTGGTGCAGGCACTCGTTTGTTCTGATCATTGTACTGGGCTTGATAATGCGACAAGTCTGCCTCTTCAGCCAATTGACAAGCCAGAGGGCGTACTACACGGTTTATTGCCCTCAAATCATCTTCATTGAACTCTGAGCCATCTTCTTTCAAGCTGGGATAGCCTTGAGCTGCTTCAACAGGATCGAAATCCGGCACCCATGCTTTTTCCCGGATCAAGGCATTAATGGCTCCGGTTCGAGCAGCAGATTTCTTTAGTTCTTCAATCCAAGCAGGAAGCATTGACAACCTATTAAGAGTGTCTTGGATTAAGGAAGGTGCCGGATTGTTATGCGATGCAGTGGTGATGATCCATTGCGCTCCGGTATACAGCTGTTCAATTAAAGTGTAGGCAGCCTTCAATTTCTTCCGAACATCTGACCCTAAGTGACCAATGCGTCTACCTGTAACAATACAGGAAAGATCACAAACCGGATCTATCATAAGCAAGCCAGAGTTGTCCAAGAAACCAAAAGGAACTTACCAAAGATAGCAGCGGTCATGGAATGTACTTGCCACTTTACGGCGGTCAGCTCATCTACCACCGGTTTAAGAGCAGCTTCAGCGTTTTCAGCTCTTTTTATTAAATCGGCCTTCTCAGTGGCCCAATCAGTCTGCTCCTTCTCGAAGCCCTCCTTCAGCTGTTCTATCATACTCAAAGCGCTGGTTAATTCTTCCCTTGCCTTGTCGGTTTCAGCTTGCTGGGTTTTCAAACTTTCCTGCAGATCAGTAATCCGGTCTTCTTTTATCCTCCCTTCAGCCTGTATGAAGACAGTGCTTGGCTTTCAACAAATGGTACAAGAATTTGAAGTACCAACCACATAACAAGTTATATGCTTGATACTTGGGGGCTAATGCACCTTCAATTTTCCTCTATTACTAAATCGCAAAAGTCCCAAGCTCAATACAGGTATTCAACTTGGCACTTGGGGGCTAATGGCTATTTGCTCAGTTATGTTCTGATGTTAATCTTTATTGGAGTCCTGGTTTAACTATACTAAGTTGAACTGGCCCTTGGGGGCTACATTGATGGAGTTCAAAGCATTGAGGACTATATTCAAGTCCCGGTTTGAAGAAGATTACAAACCGGCCCTTGGGGGCTAGGAGGATTACTACAATAGCAGTAATTAAAGAAAGAAGAAGCGCAAGGAAGTTACCTCAAATTTGTCTCTCATTATCTTTACCAGGCCAGCTTCACAATCACGACTAGTATATAGCCGGTTCAAATAACCAGAATGAACATCTTGGGCACTCAGAGCAGCATATGTTTCCAGATCAACATCCCATTTGCCTTTGTTCATGCCAGGAGAATCTTCTTTCACACTATGCTTGGCCAAAGCGACGGGATTCCCTGGTTCAAAGCGACCTACGCCGGTAATTACAACGTCATCATCCTTGGACTCGCCGGTTTGCGTTGGCGCGGTCGGTTTATCATCAGGCTTTGAAGGACTGCGAGATCCATCGATCCGGACGGAGCTGGCAGGCTGGTCAACAGGGACTGAGGTATCGATAGGCCTCTTATCAGTAATAGCATCATCTTGCAAAGGAGGATCATTGGGAATATCTTCAGGAACGAACGCTTCAAGATCTGGTGTTTTGTCCTGTTCAAGGGCAGCATCTTCCTCGGCCGCTTTATTCTGGCGGGCTTTCTTGCTCGGTTTAGGTTTAGCCCTGAAAGAGAAACAAAAAGTCAAGGAACAACATAAGTTGTAACATGGTATACCAGAAGCATATGTTCAGACTAGCTTACCCAAGAACCGTTTTAAGTGGTGGCAGCTGAGTGGTCGACGATTCACTAGAGGAAGAATGGGAAGTAACCTGATAATCGGAGTCGGACGGATTAAGAGGTTGACGGATGAAACCCGCTTTAGAACATAAATTAATAAAAAGGTCGGAGACCTCAGAGCGGCGTTTTCGAACCGGACTATTCGGTAAACCGGCGGAGGTAACTACCTGGCCGCTGTGCCGGGTTGTGCGGCGAGCTTCATGTTGCTGAGTCTTCATAAGAAATTTGGGATCCAAATAAGCAAGGGGATGAGAAAATTTAACTTTCCGGTTTGCCTGGTGAAATTTTGGCAAAGGCAAAGGATCCGAATAGGAAGAAAGAGTAATTACCTCAGCGACATCAGCATTACTGGCTTCAGCGTCGTCCTGACAAGTATCATTATCAATAAGGCGTGTAAAAGGTAGGCCTAGTGAATCGAGTTCTACCTCAGGGTCCGAGTTACCCACATCGTCATCAACAGCCGGATCAGATGAAGCAGTGGTTTTCCTCTTTTTGGTAGGCTTCTTGACGACCTTGGTCTTTGGCCGGATTGGCCGATCTGCTTTCTCCGGTTTGTCTTGTGTAAGCTTCTTGCTCCAAAACGGATTATCACCCTGGGTAAGCAGCACTTGATGTCAGACAGAGATAGCAATAACAGGTTCAGTAAAAAGTACAATCAAAATCTTACAGCTGGCTGTTTGTTGGTAGCACAGAAAGGGGGCAGGCCGGTTTGAGCGTAGAGATGCTCCGATTCGTTCAGCATTTTCTTCACAGCCTCTGTGACTTCATCATCGGAGAGCTGGATGTTGGTGTGTCAGAGTGGGTCATCAACACTGCTAGTATATTTGCACATCAAACCGGAGCACCGGCTGAGAGGCAGTATGCTCCATGATATCCAACAGCGTGCGAGATCAACTCCTGTTAAACAATTGGCCATGAAGGCGCGGAGTTTGGATAATTGCGGAGCGTATTTACTCCTCTCCTTGGCACTTAACCTTTGTGGGAAGGGGTGTGTATTGCTGAGCCGTTCCGGACGAAAGCCAGGCAAAGGATTTTCATCACCAGGGGAAGTATCTTTGCAGTAAAACCATGTTGCATTCCATTCCTTGGGGTGACTGTGTAGTTTGGCATGGGGATAAGTGATTTCTTTCCTTTTCTGAATTGCCATATCGCCCAATTCGGTATTGGGACCGTCAGTAAATTCTGTGCGGCGGTTTAAGTGGAAGCAGTCTCTGAACAATTCTACTGTGGGTTTCTCTTGAAGGTACACCTCACAGAGCACTTGGAAGTGACATAGGTTGGTAACGGAATTGGGGCCAATATCTTGCGGGCGAAGTTGAAAATTGGCTAGTACATCCCGGTAAAATTTGGAGCCGGGCAGTTTGAAGCCCCGGGCTAAGTGATCCGCAAAGATCACAACCTCTCCCTCTTGAGGTGTGGGAGGACATTCATTACCAGGAACCCTCCAGTGGATAGTCTCTTTGCTGTCTAAAGCGCCGATCGAGACTAAATCATCCAACTGGGCTTCTGTAACACGAGAAGGAACCCAGTTGCACTCATATACTTGTTTGGCCATGGTGAGATCTACAAGAAATAGGTGATTCCGGTTCAAGAACATGTTGGATAAAAGAGGGCACTGGTATGAACAAGGCTAAACCGGGGGCAGTATACTTAAACCGGATTTTTATGAAGTGGCATCATATGGCCAAAGAGTTCTGGCGGTTCAACAAGGGGACTAATGGTATATACCGGTTTATTAACTTTTTCTATACTAAGTTAAACCGCTTGATCTAAGCATTGAAAGCAATTGAGGATGCGGATGGCTAAGTATGCAGAAACAAGTTTCACAAGGTCCTATTGTAGTAATGGATCTGAAGCAAGTTCAGAAAAACAGAAAATATTCAAAAGATTAAAGCAGAGCGGAAGTGAATCAATGGGCAGGTATGTAGATGAGATCTATGGACTTGAGCGTGAAACTACAGGTGGATGCTACAAGACTACAGCTAATCAGAGCAGGGTTTCACAGATCTATCCAGGAATCTAGGTACAAGCATGAACAAGTGAGGAGCACAGCAAGAACATGAAACCCTAGAACAGATCTATGTTAAGAAGAGTAGAAGGCTTACCGGAATCGAGGAAGATGCGGAAAGATACCGCAGTGCTCTGGAATGTTCAGGTTGATGCAGCGGCCCAAGACGAGGCAGAGGTTAATGGCGACGGCGGAGCTCCGAGGCTGGCGACGCGAGGAAGACGAAGAGAAAGAGACGAAGGGGAGAAAAGGAAATGACCCTTCGGTCCTATTTATAAGGCAAAGGACGTGTGTCAGGCGCGCGAATCCAGGAGCCACAAGATCCGGACGTGGAGTTGCTGCCTTGGGTATCGCAGGTCTATTAATAAAAGAAGGCGTTATAAATGTTAACTTCATGATGACGTCATGCCGGTTTGCAGCAACCAGAGATGATGACGACATGGCGGTTTACCAATTACCAGAAGATGTTGAAGACAAAGATTTTTGTGAAGGATTGACATGAACCAGTTCAAATCAATCTGGGGCCTAATGTTGGGGATATTACCACTGGGCGTGAACCGGCCTACCTGGGCCGGGTTAACTTCATTAGTAGTGTAAAGGTTATTAAGCAGATGAAGGCCCAAGGCCTGTAGTCGGTTAGAACCTGTAGCCGTAAACCGGCTTGGTATGTAAACTTGTATTGTAAGTTAGGAATAGAGAGAGACCAACCGGGATACGAGTATGAACCGGTGCGGGACTCTATGGACAGACGGGCGTCACCCGTGTATATAAGGGGACGACCCGGCGGCGGTTCAAGGACAGACAACAACAACTCGAGCCTAGGTGAAGCTTGTTTGCTCCCTAGCCATCGAAACCACATCAATTCCATCACAACTAGACGTAGGCTTTTACCTTCATCGAAGGGGCCGAACTAGTATAAACCCTTGTGTCTTTGTGTCTGCTTTAACCCCTTCAAGTTAACCCGTAGCGATGGCTCCACGACTAAGTCCTTTCATGAGGACATCTGCCGTGACAAATCCACGACAGTAGTCATGTGTATTTGGTATTCGTTTGATATTTTGATGAGATGTATGTTGTCTTCTCCTCTAGTGGTGTCATGTGAACGTCGACTACATGACACTTCACCATTATTGGGCCTAGAGGAGGGCATAGGGAAGTAATAAGTAGATGATGGGTTGCTAGAGTGACAGAAGCTTAAACCCTAGTTTATGCGTTGCTTCGTTAGGGGCTGATTTAGATCCACATGTCACATGCTATGGTTAGGTTTACCTTAATACTTTTGATGTACTTGCAGAAGCTTGCAATAGGGATTAATCATAAATGGGATGCTTGTCCAAGTAAGGGTAGTACCCAAGCACCAGTCCACCCACATATCAAATTATCAAAGTACCGAACGCGAATCATATGAGCATGATGAAAACTAGCTTGATGATAATTCCCATGTGTCCTCGGGATCTCCTTTATCATTATTAGAAATTGTCCAGGCTTATCCTTTGCTACAAAAAGGATTGGGCCACCTTGCTGCACTTTATTTACTTTGTTTACTTGTTACTCGTTACTATTTATTTTATCACAAAACTATCTATCACCTACAATTTCAGTGCTTGCAGAAAACCTTACTGAAAACCGCTTATCATTTCCTTCTGCTCCTCGTTGGGTTCGACACTCTTACTTATCGAAAGGACTACAATAGATCCCCTACACTTGTGGGTCATCAAGACTCTTTTCTGGCGCCGGTGCCGGGGAGTGCAGCGCTTTTGGTGAGTGGAACTTGGTAAGGAAACATTTATATAGTGTGCTGAAATTTTCTGTTACTTGTCACTATGGAAACTAATCATTTGAGGGGCTTGTTTGGGGCATCTTCGCCCCAACCAGAAGAGCAGAGTTGCTCCTCAACCTACTGAACTTTATGAAAATATTTATTTTGAGATTCCTTCGGGTATGATAGAGAAACTGCAAGCCAATCCATTTGCAGGAGATGGAATGTTGCATCCCTATTTACACCTTATCTTTGTGGATGAAGTTTGTGGATTATTTAAGCTTGCAGGTATCCCCGATGATGTTGTCAAAAGGAAGGTCTTCCCTTTATCTTTGAAGGGAGATGCATTGACATGGTTTAGGCTATGTGATGATATGGGATCTTGGAATTATAAGCGATTGAAGTTGGAATTTCACCAGAAGTTCTATCCTATGCATCTTGTTCATTGTGATCGTAATTACATATATAATTTCTGGCCTCACGAAGGAGAAAGCATCGCTCAAGCTTGGGGGAGGCTTAAGTCAATGTTATATTCATGCCCCAATCATGAGCTCTCTCGGGAAATGATTATTCAAAACATTTATGCTCGACTTTCTCTTGATAATCGCAACCCGCTCGATACTTCCTGTGCTGGTTCTTATATGCTAAAGACTATTGATTTCAAATGGGACTTATTGGAAAGAATTAAACGCAACTCTGAAGATTGGGGTTCCGACAATGGTAAGGAGTCAGGTATGACACCTAAGTTCGATTGTCTTAAATCTTTTATGGATACTGATGTTTTTCGTGGATTTAGCGCTAAGTATGGACTTGACTCTAAGATAGTAGCTTCTTTCTGTGAATCTTTTGCTACTCATGTTGATCTCCCTAAAGAGAAGTGGTTTAGATATAATCCTCCTGTTGAAGATAAAGTAGTTGCACCTATTATAGTTGAAGAAAAGACTATCACTTATAGTGATCCTATTGTTCCTACTACTTATGTTGAGAAACCACCTTTTCCTGTTAGGATAAAGGATCATGCTAAAATTTCGACTGTTGTTCGTAAGAGTAATACTAGGACTTATACACCTCCTGAGCAAATTAATGTTGAACCTAGTATTGCTATAGTTAAAGATCTCTTGGATGACGATTTGGATGGGCATGTTATTTATTCCTGTGGAGAGACTGCTAATATTGCTAGGCCAGATACTAAGACACGTAGACCTGTCGTAGGCATGCCTGTTGTTTCTGTTAAAATAGGAGAACATTTTTATCATGGCTTATGTGATATGGGTGCTAGTGCTAGCGCTATACCTTATGATTTATATAAAGAAATTATGCACGACATTGCACCCCTTGAATTAGAAGACATTGATGTTACTATTAAGCTTGCTAATAGGGATACCATTAAACCTGTTGGGGTTGTTAGAGATGTTGACGTTTTGTGTGGGAAGGTTAAATACCCTGCTAATTTTCTTGTTCTTGGTTCTCCACAAGATGCCTTTTGTCCCATTATATTTGGTAGACCCTTCTTGAACACTGTTAAAGCTACGATTGATTGCAAAAAGGATGTTGTTATGATTGGCTTAGATGATATGACTCATGAGTTTAATTTTGCTAAATTTCGTAGACAACCCCGTGATAAAGAATTATCTAGTAAAGATGAAATAATTGGTCTTGCTTCTATTGCCGTGCCTCCTACTGATCCGTTAGAACAATATTTGCTAGACCATGAAAATGATATGTTTATGAAAGAAAGAAGGGAAATAGATGAATTATTCCTTAAACAGGAACCTATTTTGTAACATAACCTTCCCATTGAAATTCTTGGGGATCCCCCACCACCCAAGGGTGATCCCGTGTTTGAACTCAAACCTCTACCTGATAATCTTAAGTATGCTTATCTCAATGAAAAGAAAATCTATCCTGTTTTTATTAGTGCTAACCTTTCAGAGCAAGAAGAAGAAATATTATTCAAAACTCTGAAGAAGCATCGAGCTGCTATTGGATATACTCTGGATGATCGTAAGGGCGTTAGTCCCACGTTATGCCAACACAAAATTAAATTGGAGGACGATGCCAAACCAGTTAGAGATCCTCAATGACGACTAAATCCTAAAATGAAAGAAATGGTAAGAAAGGAGATACTAAAGCTCCTTGAGGCAGGTATAATTTATCCCGTTGCTGATAGTGATTGGGTAAGCCCTGTCCATTCTGTCCCTAAAAAGGGAGGTATTATTGTTGTTCCTAATGATAAACATGAATTGATCCCGCAAAGAATTATTACAGGTTATAGGATGGTAACTGATTTTCGTAAACTAAATAAAGCTACTAAGAAAGATCATTACCGTTTACCTTTTATTGATCAAATGCTAGAAGACTGTCCAAACACACACATTTCTGCTTTCTAGATGGTTATTCTGGTTTCTCTGAAATACATGTCTCAGCGGGATCAAGCAAAAACTACTTTTACTTGCCCTTTTGGTACTTTCGCTTATAGACGTATGCCTTTTGGTTTATGTAATGCACCTGCTACCTTTCAAAGATGCATGATGGCTATATTCTCTGATTTTTGTGAAAAGATTTGCAAGGTATTCATGGATGACTTCTCTGTTTATGGATCCTCCTTTGATAATTGTTTGAGCAACCTTGATCGAGTTTTGCAGAGATGCGAAGACACTAGTCTCATCCTGAATTGGGAAAAGTGTCACTTTATGGTTAATGAAAGCATTGTCTTGGGGCATAAGATTTCCAAGAGAGGTACTGAAGTTGATAAAGCTAAAGTTGATGCTACTGAAAAGATGCCATGTCCTAAGGACATAAAAGGTATAAGAAGTTTCCTTGGTCATGCCGGTTTTTATAGGAGGTTCATTAAGGACTTTTCTAAGATCTCTAGACCTCTGACTAATTTATTGCAAAAAGATATTCCTTTTGTCTTTGATGATGATTGTGTAGAAGCATTTGAAATACTTAAGAAAGCTTTGATCACTGCACCTATTGTTCAGCCACCTGATTGGAATCTACCTTTTGAAATTATGTGTGACGCTAGTGATTATGCTGTAGGGGCTGTTCTAGGGCAAAGAGTCGATAAGAAATTGAATGTTATCCAGTATGCTAGTAAGACTCTTGATACAACCCAAAGAAATTATGCTACCACTGAAAAAGAATTCTTAGCAGTTGTGTTTGCATGTGATAAGTTTAGACCTTATATTGTTGATTCCAAAGTTACTATTCACACTGATCATGCTACTATTAAATATCTTATGGAAAAGAAAGATGCTAAGCCTAGACTCATTAGATGGGTTCTCCTGCTCCAAGAGTTTGATTTGCACATTATTGATAGGAAGGGAGTTGAGAACCCCATTGCAGATAACTTGTCTAGGTTACAGAATGTTCTTGATGACCCACTACCTATTGATGATAGCTTTCCTGATGAACAATTAGCGGTCATTAATGCTTCTCGCACTGCTCCATGGTATGCTTATTATGCTAATTATATTGTTGCTAAATTTATACCACCTAGTTTCACATACCAGCAAAAGAAAAAGTTCTTTTATGATTTAAGACATTACTTTTGGGATGACCCACACCTTTATAAAGAAGGAGTAGATGGTGTTATTAGACGTTGTGTACCTGAGCATGAACAGAAACAGATCCTGTGCAAGTGTCACTCTGAATCATATGGAGGACACCACGCTGGAGATAGAACTGCACATAAGGTACTACAATCTGGTTCTTATTAGCCTACTCTCTTCAAAGATGCTTGTAAGTTTGTCTTATCTTGTGATGAATGTCAAAGAATTGGTAATATTAGTAGACGTCAAGAAATGCCTATGAATTATTCTCTTGTTATTGAACCGTTTGATGTTTGGGGCTTTGATTATATGGGACCTTTTCCTGCCTCTAATGGTTATAAACATATTTTATTTACTGTTGATTACGTTACTAAGTGGGTAGAAGCTATTCCAACTAGTAGTGCTGATCATAACACTTCTATTAAAATGCTTAAAGAAGTTATTTTTCCGAGGTTTGGATTCCCTAGATATCTTATGACTGATGGTGGCTCACATTTTATTCATGGTGCTTTCTGTAAGATGCTTGCTAAGTATGATGTCAATCATAGAATTGCATCTCCTTTTCATCCGCAGTCTAGTGGTCAAGTAGAGTTGAGCAATAGAGAGCTCAAATTAATTTTTCAAAAGACTGTTAATAGATCTAGAAAGAATTGGTCCAAAACACTTGGTGATGCATTATGGGCCTATAGAACTGCATACAAAAATCCTATGGGTATGTCTCCGTATAAGATGGTTTATGGAAAAGCATGTCATTTACCTCTTGAGCTTGAACACAAAGCATATTGGGCTATTAAAGAGCTTAATTATGACTTCAAACTTGCCGGTGAGAAGAGGTTGTTTGATATTAGCTCACTTGATGAATGGAGAACCCAAGCTTATGAGAATGCCAAGCTATTCAAAGAAAAAGTCAAGTGCTGGCATGATAAAAGGATACAAAATCGTGAATTTAATGTAGGTGATTATGTGTTATTATTCAACTCTTGTTTAAGATTTTTTGCAGGAAAGCTTCTCTCTAAATGGGAAGGCCCCTACGTTATCGAGGAGGTCTATCGTTCTGGTGCGATAAAGATCAACAACTTTGAGGCACAAGTCCTAGGGTAGTAAACGGTCAAAGATTTAAACATTACATTTTAGGTAATCCTATTAATGTTGAAACTAATATTATTGAAACCGTAACCCTGGAGGAATACATAAGGGACACTTACCAGAACGTTCCAGACTCCAAAAAGGAATATGTATGTGGTACGGTAAGTAAACCGACTCCAAAACAACTCCAATGGCAATTTTTATCAGTTTTGGATTATTTAAGAAGTTTAGGAAGAAAGAAGTAGTCCGAAAGGGACACGAGGCCCCCACAAGAGTGGAGGGCGCGCCCCCCCTTACTGGGCGCACCCCCTGTCTCATGGGTACCTCGTGTGCCTCCCGGACTCCGTTTTCTTGCATGTTACGTATTTTGGTCGGTAAAAATTCAGTATATATACTCCCAGAGGTTTTGACCACCGTATCACACAAATATCCTCTATTTTCGTTTCGAGTTGTTTTCTGTTGCATATCTAGAGAATTATGGCTTCTCCAAGTGCTCCCAAGGACAAGTTTTTCGAGAGGGTTATCAACCCCTATCTCGTGGAGGTGCTGCAACACCCTCAAACCATTGAGATGCGTGAGGGGGTGCTACACATCCGTGATGTGGAGGGACCCAGGTGTACCGGAAGCGTGGAGACAAAGCTTGAAGCTGTGGAGCAGCAAGTTTTCAAGTGCCAAGGGATGGTGGAGCGTGGAGTCAACGCTAACCAGAAGATGATCACAGAGTTCACCAACAACCACAAGCTATATGTCAAAGTCATTGGGGAAACCATCTTCAAGCTTCAAGAGAAGATCGAGCACCTCCAAGCCCAGATCTATGACCTGCAAAACCAGAACTGTGAGTATGAATATAGATTCAAAAGGATGAGTTTGGCTGCAGATTTAAGGATCCCGGAGACTTGATCATCCTTCTACGATGGTGAGCCTATGGCTTGGAAGATGGACGACAAGGCTACATCATCAAAAACTCCTACTTCACCTTCTCCGAGGACATAATCACATGGGTATGGGCACTCCCCCTTGGCAACTGCCAAGCTTGGGGGAGGTGCCCCGGTATCGTATCACCATCACACTCCAATTTTTAATGTTTTATTTAGTTCGATCCTTTTAGTAGTATCTTGATCTAGTAGATTGAAGTTTTGATATCAAGTAGTTTTGAGTTTTGCATAGTGCTCTCTTTTTGTAATCTAGTCCGTGAGTTATCTATAATAAAGATTAGTGTTGAGTCAAGGGATTTTGCTTTGTTGCTATGATCTTGAGAAAAATAAAAAGAATAAAAGAGTTCATATTGATCTTATGGATAGTAATAACTTCACACATAGAAAGGATGAGGCATAAAGGTTGTTGAGAGTTGATAAACGTAGTTTTGATCATCGTTGCAATTAAGAGGAAGTAATAAGGGAAGAGAGGTTCACATATAAATACACTATCTTGGACATCTTTTATGATTGTGAGCACTCATTAAGTATGACATGCTAAAGAGTTGACGATGGACAAGGAAGACAACGTAATGGTTTATGTTTTCTCACATCTTAGTTAAAGTATGTTGTCATTGACCTTCCAAACATGTTGAGCTTGCCTTTCCCCCTCATGCTAGCCAAATTCCTAGCACCAATTAGAGATACTACTTGTGCTTCCAAATACCCTTAAACCCAGTTTTGCCATGAGCGTCCACCATACCTACCTATGGATTGAGTAAGATCCTTCAAGTAAGTTGTCATCGGTGCAAGCAATAAAAATTACTCCCTAAATATGCATGACTTGTTAGTGCGGAGAAAATATACGATCTTGTTAGGGAAGCAATAAAAGCGACGGACTGCATAATAAAGGTCCATACACAAGCGACATATAAAGTGACGTTCTTTCGTACTAAGATTTTGTGTATCCAACCCTAAAAGCGCATGAAAACCTCTACTTCCCTCTGCGAAGGGCCTATCTTTTACTTCATGTTCTTACTTTATGCTTTTATTTTGTGCTTGAGTCAAGGTGATCTTCACCTTTCCCTTTTTCATTTTATCCTTTGGCAAGCTCTTCGTGTTTGAAAGATTGTGATATACATATCCAATTGTATGTTCGTTAGCATGGGCTATTATTGTTGACATCACCTAAAGGTGAATACGTTGGGAGGCAACACAATAAGCCCCTATCTTTCTCAGTGTTCGTCTGAAACTACATAACCACAAGTATTGCGTGAGTGTTAGCAATTGTAGAAGACTATATGATAGTTGAGTATGTGGACTTGCTGAAAAGCTCTATTGTTGACTCTTTCTGATGTTATGATAAATTGCGATTGCTTCAATGACTGAGATTATAGTTTGTTAGTTCTTAATGAAGTTTGTGAACCATACTTGATATTGTGAATTGATTGTTACTTGAGCATAAGAAATTATATAATGGAATCTATACATGTTGCTGTTATAAGAATGACCATGATGCCCTCATGTACGTATTTATTTTTTTATCGACACCTCTATCTCTAAACATGTGGACGTATTTTTCGATTTCGGCTTCCGCTTGAGGACAAGCGAGGTCTAAGCTTGGGGGAGTTGATACGTCCATTTTGCATCATGCTTTTATATCAATAATTATTGCATTATGGGCTATTATTACACATTATATCTCAATACTTATGGCTATTCTCTCTTATTTTACAAGGTTTACCATGAAGAGGGGGAATGCCGGCAGTTGGAATTCTGGCTAGAAAAGGAGAAAACATTGGAAACCTATTCTGCACAACCCCAAAAGTCCTGAAACTCCACGAAACAACTTTTTGGAATTAATAAAAACTTTTGAGCGAAAGAAATACACCAGGGGGCCCACACCCTATCCAGGAGATAGGGGGCGCGCCCCCTAACTCCTGGCCCCCCTGGTGGGCCTCCGGTGTCCATCTTCTACTATATCATCGCTTTTACCCTTGAAAAAATCAAAGGCAAGCTTACGGGACGAAACTCCGCCGCCACGAGGCGGAACCTTGGTGGAACCAATCTAGGGCTCTGGCAGAGCTGTTCTGCCGGGGACACTTCCCTCCGGGAGGGGGAAATCATCACCAATGATCCTATCATTAGGAGGGGGTCAATCTCCATCAACATCTTCACCAGCACCATCTCCTCTCAAACCCTAGTTCATCTCTTGTATCCAAAACCAAAAATTGGTACTTGTGGGTTGCTAGTAGTGTTGATTACTCCTTGTAGTTGATACTTATTCGTTTACTTGGTGGAAGATCATATGTTCAGATCCTTAATGCATATTATTACACCTCTGATTATGAACATGCATATGCTTTGTGAGTAGTTACGTTTGTTCCTGAGGACATGGGTGAAGTCTTGCTATTAGTAGTCATGTGAATTTGGTATTCGTTCAATATTTTGATGAGATGTATGTTGTCTTCTCCTCTAGTGGTGTCATGTGAACGTCGACTACATGACACTTCACCATTATTGGGCCTAGAGGAGGGCATAGGGAAGTAATAAGTAGATGATGGGTTGCTAGAGTGACAGAAGCTTAAACCCTAGTTTATGCGTTGCTTCGTTAGGGACTGATTTGGATCCACATGTCTCATGCTATGGTTAGGTTTACCTTAATACTATTGTTGTAGTTGGGGATGCTTGCAATAGGGGTTAATCATAAGTGGGATGCTGGTCCAAGTAAGGGCAGTACCCAAGCGCCGGTCCACCAACATATCAAATTATCAAAGTACCGAACGCGAATCATATGAGCGTGATGAAAACTAGCTTGATGATAATTCCCATGTGTCCTCGGGAGCTCCTTTATCATTATTAGAAATTTTCCAGGATTATCCTTTGCTACATAAAGGATTGGGCCACCTTGCTGCACTTTATTTACTTTGTTTACTTGTTACTCGTTACTATTTATTTTATCACAAAACTATCTATCACCTACAATTTCAGTGCTTGCAGAAAACCTTACTGAAAACCGCTTATCATTTCCTTCTGCTCCTCGTTGGGTTTGACACTCTTACTTATCGAAAGGACTATGATAGATCCCCTACACTTGTGGGTCATCAAGTGTGAAGTTGAGTGAGAGTCAATGCCCGACCACTTCAGAAGATAGAGAGAAAATGAAAGTCATTCCATATGCTTCATCCATAGGTTCTATCATATATGCAATGTTGTGTACCAAACCTGATGTGTGCCTTGCTATAAGTAACGTAGAGAGGTACCAAAGTAATCTAGGAGTGGATCACTATACAGCGGTCAAGAACATCCTGAAATACCTGAAAAGGACTAAGGATATGTTTCTCGTTTATGAAGGTGACAAAGAGCTCGTTGTAAATGGTTACATCGATGCAAGCTTTGACACTGATCCAGATGACTCTAAGTCACAAACCGGATACATGTTTATATTGAATGGTGGAGCTGTCAGTTGATGCAGTTCTAAGCAGAGCGTCGTGGCGGGATCTACGTATGAAGCGTAAGACATAGCTGCTTCGGAAGCAGCAAATGAAGGAGTCTGGATGAAGGAGTTCGTATCCGATCTAGGTGTCGTACCTAGTGCATCGGGTCCAATGAAAATATTTTGTGACAATACTGGAGCAATTGCCTTGGCGAAAGAATCCAGATTTCACAAGAGAACCAAGCACATCAAGAGACGCTTCAATTCCATCCGCCATCAAGTGTCGGAAGGGGACATAGAGATTTGCAAGATACATACATATCTAAATGTTGCTGACCCGTTGACTAAGCCTCTCTCACGAGAAAAACATGATCAACACCAAGACTCCATGGGTGTTAGAACCACTACAATGTAATCTAGATTATTGACTCTAGTGCAAGTGGGAGACTGAAGGAAATATGCCCTAGAGGCAAAAATAAAGTTGTTATTTATATTTCCTTATATCATGATAAATGTTTATTATTCATGCTAGAATTGCATTAACTGGAAACATAGTACATGTGTGAATACATAGACAAACAGAGTGTCACTAGTATGCCTCTACTTGACTAGCTCGTTGATCAAAGATGGTTAAAGTTTCCTAGCCATTGACATGAGTTGTCATTTTATGAATGGGATCACATCATTAGAGAATGATGTGATTGACTTGACCCATCCGTTAGCTTAGCACTATGATTGTTCAGTTTGTTGCTATTGCTTTCTTCATAACTTATACATGTTCCTATGACTATTAGATTATGCAACTCCCTAATACCGGAGGAACACTTAGTGTGCTATAAAACATCACAACATAACTGGGTGACTATAAAGATGCTCTACATGTGTCTCCGATGGTGTTTGTTGGGTTGGCATAGATCGAGATTAGGATTTGTCACTCTATGTTTCGGAGAGGTATCTCTAGGCCCTCTCGGTGATGCACATCACTATAAGCCTGGCAAGCAATGTGACTAATGATTTAGTTGCGGGATGATGCATTACGTAACGAGTAAAGGGACTTGTCGATAACGAGATTGAACTAGGTATTGAGATACCGATGATCGAATCTCGGGCAAGTAACATACCGATGACAAAGGGAACAATGTATGTTGTTATGCGGTTTGACCGATAAAGATCTTCGTAGAATATGTAGGAACCAATATGAGCATCTAGGTTCCGCTATTGGTTATTGACCGGAAGTGAGTCTCGGTCATGTCTACATAGTTCTCGAACCCATAGGGTCCGCACGCTTAACGTTTGATGACGATCGGTATTATGAGTTTATGTGTTTTGATGTACCGAAGGTTGTTTGGAATCCTAGATGTGATCATGGACATGACGAGGAGTCTCGAAATGGTCGAGACATAAATATTGATATATTGGAAGGCTATGTTTGGACACCGGAAAGGTTCCAAGTGGTTCGGGCATTTTTTTGGAGTACCGGGAGGTTACCGGAACCCCCCAGGGAGTTAATGGGCCTTAATGGGCCATGGTGGAAGAGAGGAGGAGGCGGCCAAGGTGGGGGTGCCCCCCCCAAGCCCAATCCGAATTGGGAAGGGGGCCGCCCCCCTTTCCTTCTCTCCCTCTCCCTCTTCCTTCTTCTCCTACTCCAACTAGGGAAGGGGGGAAACCTACTCCTAGTGGGAGTAGGACTCCCCCCCTTGGGCGCTCCATAGAGAGGGCCGGCCCTCCCCTCCTCCACTCCTTTATATACGTGGGAGTGGGTACCCCATAGACACACAAGTTGATCAAGTTGATCTTTTAGCCGTGTGTGGTGCCCCCCTGCACAGATTTCCACCTCGGTCATATCGTCATAGTGCTTAGGCGAAACCCTGCGCCGGTAAGTTCATCATCACCGTCAACACGACGTCATGCTGACGAAACTCTCGCTCGACCTTATCTGGATCTAGAGTTCATGGGACGTCACCGAGCTGAACGTCTGTAGATCGCGGAGGTGTCGTACCTTCGATGCTAGGATCGGTCGGATCGTGAAGACGTACGACTACATCAACCGCATTGTCATAATGCTTCCGCTTTCGGTCTATGAGGGTACGTAGACAAAACTCCCCCTCTTGTTGCTATGCATCACCTAGATAGATCTTGCGTGATCATAGGTATTTTTTTGAAATTACTGCGTTCCCCAACAAAAGGTCAATAACAATTGCTTATAGAAGTGTGAGATCATTTAGTGTAAGGGAAAGTTGAGCATTGTACGAACTTGTGATGGTGAAGAATAAAAGCGACAGACTGCATAATAAAGGTTGCCATCACAAGGGGCAATATAACGTGACGTTCTCTTGCACTAAGGGGTTGAGCATACAAACAAAAAGCGCATGTCAACCTCTGCTTCCCTCTGCGAAGGGCCTATCTTTTACTTTCATGTATTTACTTTTATGCAAGAGTCAAAGTTTTTCTCCCTATTCCATTTACTTTTCTCCTTTGGCAAGCATCATGTGGTGAGGAAAGATCTAGGCACATATGTCCAGTTGAATATGAGTGTCATAAGTTATTATTGTTGACATCACCCTTGAGGTGAGTGTGTTGGGAGGCGAAACTATAAGCCCCTATATTTCTTTGTGTCCGGTTGAAATGTTTTGCTCATGTGTACGTGATGCGTGTTAGCAATCATAGAAGACTAAATGATGGTTGAGTACGTGGACTTGCCTAAAGGCTCCGTGATACGTCTCCAACGTATCTATAATTTATGAAGTATTCATGCCATTATATTATCATTCTTGGATGTTTTACAATCATTTTATAGCAACTTTATATCATTTTTGGGACTAACCTATTGACCTAGTGCCTAGTGCCAGTTGCTGTTTTTTGCTTGTTTTTACATCGCAAAAATCAATACCAAATGGAGTCCAAACACCGCGTAACTTTTTTGAGATTTTTTCTGGCGCCTCGACGCGCCCAGGTGGGTTGTGCCCACGTCGGTGGCCTCCTGCACCCCCTCTTTGCACTATAAATTCCCAAATATTCCGAAACCCTTGGGGGTAGCCCTAGATCAGAAGTTCCGCCGCTGCAAGGTCTCTATATCCATGAAAAGCAATCTAGACCCCGTTTCGGCACCCTGCCGGAGGGGGGAATCATCTCCGGTGGCCATCTTCATCATCCCGGCGGACACCACGATGAGGAGGGAGTAGTCCACCCTCGGTTTGAGGGTTTGTACCAGTAGCTATGTGTTTGATCTCTCTCTCTCTCTCTTGTGATCTATATCATGGGCTTTGTTAATATAGTCGGATCATATGATGTTTCTACCCTCTATACTCTTGCTATGATGAATTAAATATTGACCTTTCAAAGTTTTGCCTTGTCGTATTGAATATTCAGAGATGAGGACACATGATATATGTCTTGCAATATGAATACTTGAGGTGACAATGAGGTATCTTATTGATTCACTTGATATGTGTTATGGCATTCTACTCGCTGATTCCCACGGTGATATTGGTGTAATCTATGCATAGGGGTTGATGCACATTTTTCTCCGACGAAAACTTTGGGGTCTCTTTATAGTTCTTTGTGTGGATTGAGTATTATGAATATGAATTTGCTTTGGTGTTATTCTAGTACAAACTCTAGGATAGATCGAACGGAAAAAATAGCTTTGTGTTATTTTAGTACAAACTGTTGAATAGATCGAATGGAAAGAATAGCTTTGAGGTGGTTTCGTGACCTACAAACAATTCCTATCTTTTGTTCTCCGCTAATACGAACTCGGGAGTGATTCTTTATTGCACTTTGAGGGATAATCATATGATCCAACTATGTTAGCATTCTTGAGAGGTTGCACTAGGGAAAGTACGGACCCTAGGCCTCATTTTTAAGCATTGCAACACCGTTTTTTGTGCCCGTTTACTATTTTCTACCTTTCTGTTTTTATTTATTCACATTATAAAAATATATTTATACCATCCATATTACACTTTTATCAACATCTCTTCGCCAAACTAGTGCACCTATACAATTTGCCATTGTATTGGGTGTGTTGGGGACACAAGAGATTTCTTGTATTTGGTTGCAGGGTCATTTGAGAGAGACCATCTACATCCTACACCTCTCACGGATAGATAAACCTTAGGTCATCCACTTGAGGGAAAATTGCTATTGTCCTACAAAACTCTGCGCTTGGAGGCCCCACTACAAAAAAAGACACATCCGTGACATTTTGGGCCGAACGAATTTTTTTTTCTGTCATACATATGACACTTCTATGACGATAATTGTGACAAAACCAGGTATCATCATAGATGTGGTGGGCTCCTACTTCTATGACAAAAAATCATGACAGAAAATGGGCTTTTCATCCTGGGCGGGCCGGAGACGCAGCTGCATGACATTCTTTGGGCCGTCCATGACGGAAAAAACCATGGTAGAAGCGAGGGGGAGGAAAATTTCGGGGAGTTGCCGGTTACGGTGGGAGGTCGGGGGCGAGAGGTGTGCGTTTCTCTCGTACACAGACCCGCGAGCGTTGGCTCTAACTGAACCCGGGCGAGGTGTTGGGCTCTAACTGAACCCGAGCGATTGCACTGCAGGCTACGCGTTACTGAACCCGAGCGATCGATCGATGGCTATTAACTGAACCCGATGGAGTGATTCCTTCGCTACTGCTGCTAACTGAAGCCGATCGATTGGATGAACAATGAGTGTTGCGGGGGGGTTTGGATGAACAGTGAGTGGTGGCGTTGCTTCTGGATGAACAGGACCCCGTGGTGTGGAGGGCTGGATGAACAGTAGATGGTGGAGGGGTGGCCGTGGAGGGGTGGTTGAACAGGACCCCGTGGTGTGGAGGGCTGGATGAACAGTAGACGGTGGAGGGCTGGATGAACAGTAGATGGTGGAGGGGTGGTTGAACAATAGCTGGTGGAGTAGCGCACGGTGGAGGCTGGATGAACAGGAGCCCGTTGAGGCTGGAGGAGGTCGACGGTAGCCCGTGGAGGCTGGAGGAGGTCGACGGTGGAGATGAACAGTATCCCGTGGAGTCCCGTTTTGCGGTACGCCACACTCCTCCCGATGAACAGGACCCCCGTTTCGACCGTAGGAGGTCCGTTTCGTCCGTTTTGCGGTACGCCACACCCCTCCCAATGAACAGGACCCCCGTTTCGACCGTAGGAGGTCCGTTTCGTCCGTTTTGCGGTATGCCACACGCCTCCCGATCAACAAGACCCCCGTTTCGACCGTAGGAGGTCCGTTTCCTCCGTTTTGCGGTACGTCACACCCCTCCCGATCAACAGGACCCCGTTCCGAACGTAGGAGGTCCGTTTCCTCCGTTCTGCCGTACGCCAGGCCTCGTTTTCCATCGCCTGTTCCGTCCAAGCCCTCCCGATGAACACGACCACGCATTCCATTCCGACCCAGCCGGTTGGCTCCGCATGAACACGACGATGATGCTGTTTCTCCGTTCCTACCCAGCCATGTACATATGCGCGAGTAGGCGTTCGAGACCCTTCCCATATGTACGTACGTGGCCGTATTTCCTTTCTTGCACCCTCGCCGCTGTACGCATGTGTTCATGCTACGTGCGTGCCTCTACTGCGACACGTGCGCGCCTCTATTACGACACGTGCGCGCCTCTACATCGACTAGTATGTACGTACATGTTCGCGACCGGAATGACAACACTACGTACGCTTCGACCAGGTGGGTCCCGACTGTCAGGGACTTCCTTGCCTGCGAAGATATAGCTGGTGGGTCCCAGCAGTCAGGGGGGCGAATCGTTTTTTTTTGCCTGGACGGACTTCCTTGAGTGCGAAGATGTAGCTGGTGGGTCCCGACAGTCAGGGGGCGAATCGTTTTTTTTGCCCGGACGCACTTCCTTGCGTGCGAAGGTGTCGCTGGTGGGTCCCAGCGGTCAGGGGGGCGAATCGTTTTGTTTTTTGCCCGGACGCACTTCCTTGCATGCGAAGATGTAGCTGGTGGGTCCCAGCAGTCAGGGGGAAACATTTTTTTCGTGAAATACAGTGGCCTGTCTGGTGGGTCCCAGCTGTCAGGTGGAGGAATCATTATTTTCCGCGTAATAAGGAGGCACTTCCTTGCTGCGGTCGTGGACCCAGCTGTCAGCCTCTCCACGTACAGTCCATGTCCGATGGAAGTTGTTCCTTGACCACATTGACCACGTTGACCACGCCACGCCGAGAGCACTAGGGCGGTGCACGACGACGAGGCCTAGGAAAGGGGACGACGGGGAGCCGGGGAAGACGTGGCAGTGGAAGCCCGCGCGGAGAGGTGTACGAGGGTTCACTGGTTCGGCTGCGGTGTGAGGCTGCCATCGCCGCAGGGCCTGGCTAGCGGTGGGAATAGTAGGGGGCGGTGAGGCCTCCGCTGTAGCACAGCCGGCCACGGGAGGCAGGAGCATCCAGCACTACCGGCGCTGCTTTGGGCGGCTGGAGCAAGAAGACCAGAGGTTGAAGAAGCACTACGGCCGTTGGATGGACATCGTATGGTCACTGGAACTAGAATCGTTCATATGGACTAAAGTTGACAAAGGCCCCCATCCCAGTCAACTTAGTAGGCCCACAAGTCAGCCTCCCACCATGGTGGGTCCCAGCTAGCAGGGGGAGTATTCATTTTTTTGTGCGTAATAAGGAGGCACTTCCGGTGGGTCCGAGCTGATAGCGCGGCGAACGTTTTTTTTGCAAAATACGCTGGCCCGTCCGGTGGGTCCCAGCAGTCAGGGGGAAACGTTTTTTTCGCGAAATAAGGTGGCCCGTCAGGTGGAGGAATAATTATTTTGCGCGTAATAAGGAGGCACTTCCTTGCGGCCGCGTGGACCCAGCTGTCAGCCTCTCCACGTATAGTACTCTTCCGATGGAAGTCGGTCGTTGACCACGTTGACCACGCCGCGCCGAGAGCACCAGGGCGGTGGTCTGGACGATGGCGAGGCCTAGGAAGGGGACGACGCGGAGCCGGGGAAGACGCAGCAGTGGTAGCCCGCGCGGAGAGGAGTACGAGGGTTCACTGGTTTGTCTGTGGTGTGAGGCTGCCGTCACCGCAGAATAACAGGGGGTGTGGGTGAGTAGAGGGATGGCCTGGCCAGCGGTGGGAGTAGTACGGGGCGGTGAGGCCTCCGCGGCATCACTGCCGGCCACGGGAGGCAGGAGCACGTGACACGACCGGCGCTGCTTTGGGCGGCTGGAGCAAGAAGACCAGAGGTTGAAGAAGCACTACGGCCGTTGGATGGACATCGTACGATCACTACAGCTAGAATCATTTATATTGACTAAGTTGACAAAGCCCTTGGTACGCGTTAACTTAGTAGGCCCACAGCTCGGATTTGGCAGAGAACATATAGCCCATTTGCGATTTGTAAGAATGTACAACCCATTTTTCAATTCTAATGGAATTTACTACAGCCCATTTACAGTTTTTTAAAAGTACAGCCCAACTTCTAGCTAGGACAACGATTAATAATTTCAAACAACTGCTCAAAACAGAATTCAAAAAAAATTCCCACATTTTGATGGGTCCGAAATATTTTTATCCGAAATTTCTAGTCAGGTTAAATATAATTTCAAAATAAAGTTGTATCACGCTAAAATCCAATGAAATATTGCGCGCGCAACAAGTAATGAAATTAAAATTTCCAAATTCCAAAAATAATATATTTTTCAAACTAATTACGTGTTTGGTGCATAGTAATTGCCCAGTTATTGTAATTACATCCCATTTATTATTTCTTAAAGTCCATTTTCTTGTTAAGCCTAATGCATACCTCCTAGGAAACTTTGCAGCCGAGCGGGGCGGATAACAAGTTGACCCGGATATTGTGTACAACTGTCGGCCCAGTTGCATTGCTGATGTTGAAAAAAAAGGCCTGTGTAGTACAGTACAACCTAACATGCTTACTCAGCCCACATTCAGCGACGCCGAAAAGGCCCAAACAAGGCTTCTGTACAACTTTTTGAAGTCACTGAGCTCAATTAATAACTTAAGAAAAAAGTTAGATTACAGTGGAACCTAATTAAAAGCTGTCATGAGCAAATAAATAATTCAATGGGTCCCACTTGTGCGTGTGCGTGTGTGTGTGCGTGTGTGTGCATGTGTGTGTGTGTGTGAGAGAGAGAGAGAGAGACCCATCGGTCGATGCTCGTAAATACATCTTTCAGCCATATGCATTGCTGATGCTCAGTAAAAACTTATATAGTTAACACAATCATATAGAACATCATAGCACACTGAACTTGCATACAAAAATTTCACGCAGGCGGCACAATCAGGATGGAAGCAGTGGATCGCTATGGGAAGGGCTATGTTGAAACCAACGAAGTCGTACATAATGGTTCGTCGTCTTTATAAATGACGGGGAAATATCTTGAATGTTGTGCAAAGAAAACAGACAGACAACACAATAAGTTCTGCTAGCATATTAAGTTGACGTACAACCCTTTCTAAAAAAAGTTCAGGTACAAAATTAGAACATGTCACAATCAAATGTACTGGCATATCAGTGCTTCAAACCCATAGCTCGGATTTAACTAGTACTATCTGACAAGATTCAATTGTTACCTCAAATTAGAGCACATCCAGGCAGCCAGCCCTGCCTCTTCTCCAAAAGAAGCAGTGGCCTCCGCCGCGCGATGGAGTAGGCCCTGTGCCATCCATCGTTCCGAGCAATACGGGAAAAGTCTAACGTTGACTCCTGTAATGGACGTCGTCGATGGACCCTGGCACCAGCGGCGGCGGCAGGACTTCGATTGATGGATTGACCACTTCTTCGACATGCACGAACACTCGATACAGGTACATCCCTAACGTGGTCCGTGGCGGCCTTGGTGGAAACAAATAGTACAATCCCGGTTCCTGCACCAGTATCTCAACACCAATCACCTTCGGTATGGTGGACGGCTTCTTCATCCATGCCATAACAGTCAGAGCCCAGCTGTCTGGAGGAACAAACATACTTACGAGCTCACCTCCAAGGTCGTTGATAAGCTCGTTCATGGACTCGCTATTCCAAGCATGTCGAGGCATGCCGTGGAAGGCAAGCTTTGTTCAAAACTCAAGCTCAGAGGGTACCGAGCCCCATCCTGGGTGCCACCGATCAAAGCTCACACTACTAGGGAAAACCCTAGTAGTAGCGCTGGTTTTGTGCTCACTAGTAGCGCGGGTAGGCGCACTACTAATAAGGCTCTACAGCTATTGCTTAGCAGTAGCGCGTGCCCGCCCGCGCTACTGCTAGGACAAATAGCTGCAGCGTTTGTTCAGTACCACGCTACTGCTAAGGTAACTACTTGCAGCGTGTTTTCTGTCCATCGCTACTAGTACTTTTTTTATTTTTTTATTTTGAGTGTATTTATGCGCCATCGTACAAATATTGGTACAATACCAGTTATGAGGTTTACATCATTATGACCATAACAGTGTGTCAAATGAAGGTGGATTAGGTTCAAGTGGAGGCAATATGTGGTGCATGTCAAAAGTATACTACTAATCCAAACTTGATCTAGTTTGGACTAGTAGTACTTTCGATGTGCACCACATGTTGCCTCCACTTGAATCTAATCTGCCAGCACAAGCTATTTAATCATCATCATAGTCATTACCACCAACATTATTTATTTAATCACCACTAACACTAGCTAATAATAATCATCATAGTCATTACCACCAACACTAGCTATTTTATCATCATAGTAATATAGTGTAGCACATCATCATCCTCAAACTCATTTCTAGCTAGCTAATCACTCTTGCTGCTCTCTCTTAGGTAAAATAACATAAAACATGTATAACTCTCCTCCTTGATCAAGCCGGAGCATGCAGATGAACCTGTCTCCTAATCGTGGGTAGCACATCTGTTTGCTGCCCCCTAGTACTTCTCTGCGCTCCCCCATCACATATTTGGTCCAGTCTTGCACTATTAAGCATCCGTCGCTAATCTTGAATGCACTAAAGTAATCTGTAGGATATCTTGGCCGTAAGCTGATAATACTCATGGTACATTTAGTCTCGATCCCATAAGGCACAACATTCATCGGGAGTCCCTGTTGAAGAACATCGTATGGTAACATACTTAGCAATGAAGTTTAGTTTCAAAAATAATGTATGGAAAAGATGCACTGATAACAAATAGTAAAAATCTTACCATCCTTCCTAAATATATGTGACCATAATTCATTACAAACACTATTGGTCGCACATTTTCAGTACTAAAATTTCTAAATGCAGGAAGAAAATTTGTCTTGACAGTATCAAGATCCTCAAGCCATGAAACATAATGACCGAGCTCCTCGCAGTTGAGTTCAGCCCCAGGACAGTATACGGTCCTGTCTACCAAGCGCTGGACATGTTTGCTTGCACCGAAATAAGCTGACAATACAAATTAGTTGTCAACTATTTTTGAATAAACAATATCAAAGACATAAATATGGTTGAGAAACTTACATAATGGTATAACTGGAGGCGTCTGCACATCGACCCAAATGTCGGTATTACCTTCAATATCATCTTCCGGACGAATATCAAAGGTGATAACCATATCAGGCTCAAATGCATAAGTCTTGCATAGTGCTCGCCATGTTTTGCATCCAAAATAGGTGTAGTCGTCTGAATTGTACAATTTTGCATGGAAAATATAACCATGCTCGGTCTTCAAGTAAACTTTCTTTTCCTCCATACTATGACTGAAACCTATCTTATCCAATACAAAAACTCTTGCATGGCAGGGGATACGCTAGTAGAATAGTAAAAAAAATATAAGTTGAAGCAAATGAAGCAGATGTCATGCTTAATTACAAAAAAAGACTTGTCGTTGTGACTTACTGTATCCACTTCGAAGTTCTCGTCTAGCTTGATGCTGAAGCGTCTATCATCATCTCGGAAGATTCCATCGCATAGGCCGCGCTCGTCTTTGCAGTATTTGCAAATACCGAAATCCTTTTCGTTGTCAGACATTTCCTATGTTCATAGTTAAAACATTAATTGAAAATCGATCGAAGACAACTACCAAGATACTCAACACACAAATCCGGGGCACTCGATATTTCCTACATATTCTGGCACAAGTCATGCCAAAATTCACGGAAAAATCCGGCATGACCTTTGCTAAAATAGGACATATCGAGCGCCTGAAATTTGCCGGAACGGAAATGAATCAACACTCCGGCAAAACATAGGCCACTCGAAGGTGTAACCTGCAAACATGATCGGCCACTTGGATATTGAGCAACACAAGATATACATTTCAAAATATCTTGTAGGACTCAAATTAGCATGCATTCAATAAGCAAAAGTAAATCATCTCATACGTTCGTACATCGTCGAATATTATCACTAATACATCACAAATAGTGTCATACATATAACATCACTAATACAACTAAAACCCTAGCACATAACGGGTATCGGCGCGGGCGGTGGACACCCACAGAGAAGGAACCATCATGGGATCATAGCTCCAGTGAGATCCCCGGAGAACCTGCCAGGTATTGGAGAACGGCTTGTGCTCCAACGCAAACAAGTAGCAACGGACGTGCGTGTCCTCCTCACTGACACGGTGATGCACCACCTCCGCGGAGTCCTCGAGCCTCTGGATCGTCACTGGCCCACGCGACCACCACCAAAGAAGGTTCGGGTCAACGACAGGCTGGCTCCTCACCAACCTGCGCCCCCCGGTAGGTAGCGCCTCCCAGTACCACCCCGGTGGATCCCAGTCCCGGACATGGCCCATCTGGTCAAGCAGGTGCCGTCCTCCACCGACTCGATGATGAGGATGCGGGATAGGCATTGTCCACGTCGATACGGGAAAAATTGCTTTAACTAAAAAAATAGCAACAAGTTCTTACTAACATGTTCTATTAATTCAATTAGTTCTTACTGAAAATAAACTTACTATAAATAAAAATAAAATAGTACCTAGCTAATTAGTCCCTAGTTCTTACTAACTAATTAGTACCTAGGAACTGCTGCTAAGGGTTCATACTAACTAACTAACTAACACTAAATTAACTAACTAACACTAAAAATAGCCTAGGGTTCATACTAACTAGCACTAAATAGCTACGGTTCATACTAAGCAAATTAACAAGAGGGATCAGAAACGGAGAGAGCTTACAGAGGGCGGGGAGAGAGATGGGGTCGGGGGAGACGGCGGCGAGGCGGGGTC